>NC_079504.1:3553472-4153472 GCF_030052815.1 Hevea brasiliensis | reverse complement strand
ATAATCTGATGGAGTTTGCAATACAAATGGGCTTAAGGAGTTTTGCCTCCCCATTCCTACCACCTTCCATCATTTCTAGGAATGTTCTTCTTCTTCTTCTCCTTCATTGTTAAACATGGAAAATGATTAAAACTTGATCTCAAGTGAAAACATGTTTTTATCATTGGATTTTGGTATATATCTTTTCCATTTTTCAACACGCATCATTGTTCAACTCATCTTTTTCAATTAGCGTATGGGATGATGTCAATGGATGAGAGACAAGTTTGGATGTCTATGTATGGTAAAAAGTTAGCCCAATTAATGCAAACCTTAAAGACCAAGACCTGTAAATTTGATTGGATGTAAATGTAGTACTGGCTACTCAAACAAATACTTATATCAATGATCTTTATCGACGTTAAATATCATCTTCGTCTTCAGAAGGTAGGGTAGCATGCAAGTATTATTGAATCCAAATTTTGATGTGTCACCTCAAACTGCCATAAGCTTTGATTACTTGAAAGACCCATGCAACCCCATTTACCAATTCATTTTAATTTCAGGCTGAGCATTTATCCCCACATGAAAACGACGTCGTTTTCAGTTGACTTCGTGACAAGTCGTGCCTGCTAATAGCAAGTAACATGTCCCTTTTAGCCTACCGAATAAACTTGAGCCGTCGTTGTTACGCACCATCTAATACACGTCTACCTAATGCGTGCGAATGGCTGCAAATTAAACAAATGACAAGCTGTTAAAAGAGAGGGAGAGAAAATATCAGGAACTGAAGACTATTTCTTCGGGTGGACTTGCTATGAAAGAAATTTTAGAATGCCAATGAATTTGTCAATATATTAATTTGGCAAATTCTAAGATGTTCCTGCTTGCTGTGCTAAAAAATAGTGCACCCTATATTTATATAAATTCAGTTTGTTTCTCTATAAATTATAGAGATAAAACCACATGAATCTAAATGATGATGCATATGTATTATTGGAAATACACAATAATTTTCTAATTAATTTCTTTAATTATGCATGAAGTACTTAATTAAATAGTAGCTTTGATGTACCGATAAAGTTACTTTTGTAATATGGAGGTTACAAATTTTAATCACGGAAATAACCTCATTTTTAATAGAACAATTCTTTTTTTAATTTAATCTTAATCAGAGTTCCAACTTCAGAACTTGCAAGCTAAAGCTTCTACTTTCTACGTTCATTTGTATATTGCAATGTGAAGATAGATGTAATCATTATTTTGGAAGCTTAGGAAATCTCGAAACCAAGGAAAACAATGTGTAGTTAAATACCAACACCACTATGATATCCCGGCAGCCAACTTAAAAGTTCAGGCGAATTCCTCCGTGGTAAACTTAGAAAAGGTGCATGTTAAGCAGATTGACCGCACCCACAGCCATTCTGAGGCTCACTTCTAAATTATGATTCTTATAAGAGGCGTAAAAGAAGATAGTTAAATGTTGGCATTGGCAAATGTGGAAATGGCTAATCTATCCAAGAACTGGAGGAGCAAGCTAAGAAACAATTATTTCAGCACCTGAAGGAGCAGGAATAATAATAACACATCTAGACCTAGCTCTGTTATTTTTGTAAATCTGTCGACCCATTTCTCTAAAATAACGAGATGGCTCATGGCTGTTGCCTAATAGCTAAAAGCCGAAGTTAGTGAATATGGGTAATATGGGTCACGGGGATGCTCAGGTCGAGGCTATCGGAGAAGAAAGGCCTGTGGGTTTGTTGCAAAAGCTTAGTTCAACACTGGTTTCTCAAGAGCAGGAAGTCGATCTTCCTTTTCCGTTTGGTGCTGCTTTCTTCCTGCTTCCTGTGAAGCTGACAGGGAGCATTCCTGATGAAGCTGGTCTCTTTCAGCCTTCTTCCCTAGCTCTAGGGCCTTTTAGGTTGTTGGGCATTGGGGCTTGTTTTTGTGAGCTTTGTTCTTTCTGGGCCCCTAGCTGACCCTTGTTGACATGTATTAAGCCTTAGGCCTGTAAGCTTACTCCTTAAGTTGTAATGAGGCCCATCCATGCAATCGTATTATCCTTAATGAAATCTACCTTTAAATTCGACCCAAAAGAAAAAAGGGTCGGTCTAAATAACTGTGGTCCAGTTTGTTAAAGCTGCGTGCAGGTATGCGTTCTCATGTGGTGTGGTATGGGGATCAATGTGTCGAAAACTGCTAAGCTTTGGTTTATATTTCAAACACTTGAGGCAGAAAATTGGAGCAACCAGACTCGACAAGATATTTCCGCTCACTCCGCCATTGAATACAATAACGTAGGATAAACATGATATATTTAGAGGGACCTTATTGTCGTATAGAAATAACATAATTAAAAAAGTCAAGATACGGCTCATTTCATTATCTGTTAATATTGAACTTATGAGAATGTAATTTAGGGTTTTTTTGACTTGGCTATTGAATATAACTGATAACTGTAAGTTGATAATTAATAATAACTTATTTATATTAAGTGTTATAAAATTATATTTAATTGTTATTATTAATATGTAAAATAATTTATAAGAGTATATACATATAATTAATTTTTATATTATATTATTTATTTTATTATTAAAATAAAAAAATAATTAAATTCTTTAAAAAATTTATTATATAACTTTAAAAATATAATTATAAAATAATAAAGTAATTATTATTATTGACAAATAAAAAATTTTAATTAATTTTACATTTTTAGATGTAAAAAATATATTTTTTATAATAAATAAATATTTTATATTTTATGTTATTAATAAAAAATAATGGGGACAAAAAATCTATATAGCTAACCCTAAATTCTTGAGATAAAAACCTAATTGAATTGAATAAAAAATATTTTAACAAAGTTGTCATGCATTCGTTAAGCTGTTAAAATTATAAATAAAAAAGATAAAAGCATTAATAATATTAATTTTAAATTAAATTAAAAAGAATAATATGGATTACATAAAAAATAAAATAAAATTAGCTATCAGCCGATGAAAAAAGCATTAATAATATTAATCTTAAAGTTAATACAAACTGCAGCGGATGAGTATCATATTAGTTATCCAACAGCTCTATTTTTTTAAATTTACTAGACACTCTAATTTACCTATTTAAATGTATATTAATTATCAGTTGAACCAATCACCTTCTTAAAATGGGGGAGTAAGACCGTTTCAAGAGATACAACTCATCTGATAAGCAAGAGTCAGACAATATTCAGCAATATTACACCTCCAACAAAGCACCTAAGCCTTTCAACCAGGGAAGCATCTCCTACTCAATATTTTATCACCCCTAAGCCTTTCAACCAGGGAAGCACCTCCTTTAGCCCTTCCTGCAAGCTTCGAGGATTATAATCCAGATCCACCCTTGCCTTCTCGCAAGAATATGCCCACTGGTGTCTTAGAACATTCACCGTCTGCTCAAGTATAATTAAATTATAATGGATTCAAGTATCAGAAGACAACATAACTCTGTGATAGTCAATTTAGCAGTCAAATAATTGTTGTTCTAATCAAATAATAGGGTCAGAACAGAACAGCTGAAAACTTGAAACTATAAATTATAGGGCATACCGGTGGACTGATGAGAGGAAGCTTTCCTGTAAGTCGACAGAAAACAACCGATAACCAGCTATAAGCCTCAATCACCCATAAAGGAATGTTAAATCTCGGCTTTTTTGTTTCAGTAATGATGGCAGCTATATTGAAAACGTGCATGAATGATGCATTTTCTCCTGTAAGTAGATATCTTTCCCCTGGTCGACCTTTGTTCATTGCTGCTATATGTCCTTCTACTACATCATCAACATGACTGAATGAATATTTATCATTTCCATTGCCTATGTATCCAGGTAAACGGCCTTGAAAGCGCTCAATCAGCTGAAATGATAGTTTATGAGACGCTAGACATCAAAGTATACAATTTCAATTTGTTAAGCAAATATGCATTTTGCATTTCTTTTCATTAGTAATGTGGATCAGAATCCGTTAAATGATAATCCCAATTTGAATGGACAATAAGTGGTTTCAACTAACAGCACAAAGGCTTGATTAAATTGATTGAAAATGACATATTAATAGCAACAGCAAAATCTCATAGTGTTAGGCTAAAGAAATGTTAAAGGTGTACTCCGTTGAATTGCATGATATGGCATGGAATCAAAGGTAAATGGTGATTGAAGTGGTGCAATGTTTGTGGACAAAATGCAAACAAGGAAATCCAGAATGAATAGGGGCAAAAACCTTCAAAATCAAACAAATAAGCAACCAATCTTACCAACTGACCCACAATATTACCCGTACTAAGCTTGCCTGGACCATATATGACACCGGGGTAAACCACCACTATTGGCAACCCATCGGCTGCAGATTGTAATGCAATTTTATCGGCGATCACCTTGGATCTCTCGTACTCCGAACAGAAAACCTTCTCGGGATGTACCTGCCAGATACAAACAGAAAAAAAAAAAAATCAGAGTTTGGGGGAAAATGAAGCGGAAACCAATAGTACTCATTGCTGATACTTGGGTCTCATCTGCAATGTATCCATCGGTCGGTCCAAGGGCAAAAAACGACGACGTGTAAATAATCTTCTGGATTGTCTTCTTCTCTCTAGCTGCCTGCAACACGTTCTTCAATCCCCCTACATTAACCTAACAAAAAATTACACAATTGTTTTTCTTTTCATTAATCAATTCAGTAGTTTTGAGCTATATAAAACTGAAATTAGAATTGAAGCGACATAGAAGATCATATGCTTACGGAGAAGAATTTAGAAGGATCAGGCAGCCAGGGCTCTACGAGGGCGGCGGTGTGGAAGATGACGAGACAACCAGAGAAGGCATCCAAAAGAGATCGGTAGTCGGTAACATCACCGTAGGCAAGCTCGAAATTCCCGTCGGTGGAGGACGAAGGGAGGACGGAGAGATCGCTGGTGTGACGAACCAAGGCGCGGACAGAGTGGCCTTGTTCCAGCAGTGCGTGGCAGAGTCTCCCGCCTAAGTAACCTGAAGCGCCAGTCACCAGTACTTTCATAGTCACTACAATTAATATGGCGAATTTGTGGACTGTTTTGGTGAGGCTAGCTGGTTTTCTGTCAACCTACTCTTTGCTTCTCTTGCTCTCCTCTGAAAGTTCTGAAACACTCGCTGACCATTTTCTTATCTCCCGTGAGAGAATTAAAAGAAAAATTAACCAAAAAAAAAAAAACTCTTTCTTTCCCACATTTATCAAATTATTTGTTAATTTTTTTAATTATAAAATAATATAATAATAGCAAATTTTCTAATTAATTTTTTTAATTTAAATAATCTATAAATTTCATCAAACCTTATCTCATAAATTAAATTATAATTTATCTTAATTTTTTTTATAACATTTAAATAATTTTTTTTGTTAATAATATAATTTTCTCTCTTCACTGGTAGTAAGTTTGAGTTACCTTAATAAAATGTGCAGAATCACATGTAGATTTTCTTCTTTTTTTTTTTTTTTTTAATTTAACCCAAAAAGTTCATGCCCAATTACTATCATGCATCCCATTCTGCAGCGGATGCTTGCGGAGTAAAAACTCCTTGAGGGAGTGACTGATCATAAACATTAATAAATAAATATAAAAAAATAAATTATTCAAAATTATATATAAATTATATAAAAACTTTATCATACTAAAATAAAAATTTAAAAATAAATAATAAACTTTCATAATAAAAAAATAAAATTATATTTACCTTGTATTATAGTGAAATTAATCACTTAGTCCTCACATTTTAAAAATATATTAATTAATTTTTAAATTTTAATTTCACCATACACATTTATTCTTTTGTTTATTTTTCTCAACTTTTGCAGTTAATGAAAATGTTTTCATCCGTGAGTTTTTATAATTATAAATATTTTCACCTCTGAATTTTTATTAACATAGTTCCTTGCCTCCTAATTGTTAAATGGACAAAAATGGATGAAGAAACTAAATAGCAACGGAATCAATGTTACGAGATTAAATAATATAATTTTAAAATATAAAAATTAAATTATTAATTTTAACATAATTACAAGACTAAAATGAAATATTGTTCATCCTAATAAATTACTATATCTAATAGCGTTTTGTTTTTTTGTTTTTTTTAAAAAATAGAGCTTAGTTAATATGTCACTATCGAATATAGATCATCAAATCCACAGTTGTGATATTTCCCTTGAGACTGAAAGGAAATGAAATAGCAGGATTACTTCAATAAAGTGCTTTACAACTTTACTGATTCTGAATTATTAAGTTGTAATGGACAGGTGAGGGAAGTTAAGGGTGATTCCTATTTCACATATACCACTCATTCTCAGCGGGGACTGCAATGGATCTTTAGCATACTTCATATCAAGCAAAAACTTTGACAGCACTGTACATTTCGTTCGAAGAGGGGACACCAGCCAGATTAGTGGCAGGCGACGATACCCTTATTGTCCTACAAAACATCAATTATTACAAATTTCATATCTCAAGTTCCTTTGTCTACCACATTTATTATTATAGGAATTTCATGTTAGCTTTCAACAAGTTATTTCCTCTTTATCTTCCAAGCCAAGTCTTCAAATCAGGTACAAATCCCGCATATTCACATACTTATCAGCCTTCATAAGATAGTAGTGAGAGATTTTACAATCTTGAACGACGTATACATTTGATCGGATTAAATGGAGCATGCCTCCGAGTAGAAGTATATTGTCGACTACTCAAGGATGTTGATGACCTTACATCCCAATCTTCAACGTTCTTTGGAACGCACACATCAAAAAGGATTTGACCAAGAACTCCATGAGCATTAATACTTGGTGGGCTATGCAAATGAATCACGCCTTCCTTATGTTCGTCTTGCAAAGAACCAACATCTCTACCCTCATGATAACCCACTGAACTTGGCATGCAGAAATGGTCACTCGGTTGGATAGGAACTCCCAAGAAGCTTTTGTTTGGACTGGCAACTGCTTTCCGCAGGTCACCAATTGGTTCAGAGACCTCATCATGCGTGCCTTCTACAACCAATCTTTCTCCTCCAAGTCGTTGAGTTCTTTGGGAATATACTGCAGCTGCCTTGCCAAGGAGCTCAGTCACTGCAGCCTTATAATCAATTGGATAAACCCGATAGTGACCTACAACAACAATAAAACACATGAAAAGACTTGAAAATACACCAATAGGATGGTATCAAAAGCATCCAGACACATTAACTATTGTGATGGTCCAAACAGAAAACCTATAAAAATGGCAATTCAAATTCATTACACAAAGTTCTATGACAATAAATATTACATGATACTGTTCCTTCCAAAGATACAAGACAAACAACAGATTTCTCTTAATGAAATGTCTGATCATTCAAAAAGTCAAAGTTAAACAAAGGAGTTCATCCATCACAATACTGACTCCAATACATGTACAAATGCTCGGCACCAAAAAGTGCATCTTAAAGCTTGACTACTTGACACCAGAAGATTGAATCAGAAAATCCTTGAGTGTTTTAACATTTTTTTAGTCTCATTCAATGCATCACCAAAATATTTATGCTTTCTGCAGGGACATGACCAAAAATGCAATCATGGTTACAAAGAATTGTTATTTCAGACAGACCTACATGAGGAGAGCCACTCATCTTCACAAGTTTTACGTCACCCCCAAGTTCTTGAAGTCTTTGAGTGAAATTGCAAATAACTTGATATGAAGCAAGCTCATCACTCTCTGAACACAAAATAAGATATGGGGCCCCCATGCTCTGCAATAGAAAGATACTATATTAGTATGCAGGAAAAAGCAAAAAAGGTTGTAATAGAATTAAGCTACAATGAACTCACAACAGAAGAGTACAAAGTCTGCCAATACTCAGCTCGCAATGATTCAAATCTGTTGAGGAAGACTGCATCCAAACCATCACTAATGACATTTACCATCCATGATAAAACTCTTGGTGTATGGGAGATTTTAAGAACAGATGGGTGAACAAGAAATCGTCTCCCCAGATCACTTGTAAAATCCACTGGACTAGAATCATAGATATAGCCCGAAATACAGTCCCTAACCAGTCGGCAGTCATCCTTTATATTGAAGAAATAAAAAAAATAAAAAACACAGTATTTAAGTCCATGGATCACAAAACACTAGCAAAAAAAAATAAGACAATGTTATCTTCAAAATGGTAACGTTTCATGTAGAGAAAGGAAAAATGGTAACATTTCTTGTAGAGAAGGAAAAACTCCAACTATTGATTGCAAAAGACTGACGTACCAAATTCAGTTGTAATTTACACTTTCCCTCAATAATCTGCAATGGAAAAATAAATTTATCATCCATTGAAATTCCAATGATACCATTTAAGCACAGAAGTGCAAGCCATAGTTACCTGAAGAACCTTGTACATACAGGCCTTTGGACCTCCAGAAAAGGATGCAAAGACTAGAGGGCATGACTTAATTTTTAGCTCCTGAACATAAAAAATGAAGCAAGAAAATTAATAGATGAACAAACCCCAATCTTTAACAGATTCCATGTGAAAGGAGCACAAAGTTTCAGCTATTGGAGAGATAAATTTTAAGAGTTGTCCGTGAGCTTTAGGGACTGCAACAAAGATATCTCTGGACTTAAAAATGTAACATAAAATCGCCTAAACTTTGAAATTTTGCATAATAAAATATTTTTAACCCTCAATAGTCAGTTTATAAGTGTCACGCTGATGTAGATAATCTAAAGTGGCGATAACACATACAATTGTTGTTGTTTTCCAAAAGTAAAGTCCTCTATTCATCTAGCGCTTCGTTATCCTGTATGGCTAAAGTTCTTTCATGGTTGATCTATGAAAAAAATCATAGTCAGTTTTGCCACAGTCATATAAAGGAATTGTCCACTCAAGATTGTATAAACTGGCAATTTGGAGTCAAAAGGATTTTACTGTGTAAAATTTCAAAAATCAAAGGGTTTTATGTTACATTTTCAAGTTTAGGGAAAATTCTGTCATAACCCCTAATGTTTACGGATATTTATTGAAATTTATCGCTACTGTAGTGTGCCACAAAATCCAAAAGGAAATGTTTAGCAAGGGAAAAGGCAAAGGTGCATAAGATGGAATTCCACCAGATCATAGCCAAATAAACATTCATCAAAATTATTGATTGAATTGTGCACTAGTGTGTGTGGAAGGAGCACAGGAATTTGGCTTATGCAGTGTAGAATGGAAATGTTTGTCAAGAGAAACTGGTCAAGGGCCAGCAGATCATAGCCAGACACGCATGCATACAACAGACAGAAATAGAATGGAACTAACCTCAGTAAGTATGTTGAGGATATCAAATGCTAAAGCTTCAGCCTTCTCAGGAAAGAACCTGTGCAGATTACAGACATTATGCTCCCAGGTCAAAATTAATGTGTTAAAATAAAGCTACTGTAAACAGGCTACGTTTTTTCTTAGGCTGTAATTTCAAAACATTTGACTGCATGATATTCTAACAGAAAATTGCAAAATTTGGCAATGAATATTGGAGGACATCTAATTCGCCAAATTGCAAAATTTACCATTATAACTCAAGATCACAACATGCAGTAAGCTAATAGCAATGTTCAGCAGAACAATTTGTAGTGCAGATTCCACAATACTACAATTGGGCATCATCTGCAAACAAGTACTAATAAAGCAAAAGATTCAACCAAAAGTCCTTCGCTTTCTCAGACCCAACTACAAATCTTGCAAACTCGGTCAAACCGAAAACAAACCCAAAAACAAGTATAACAAATATACAGAATTAAAGTCCACCAGACCCAAAACCAATATCATCAGAAAGTGCAGAACCAACCAACTTCAAGAACAAATAGTAAACAAAAGAATCAGAGACTGAAAGAATTATTAAAACTTACATATTGAGGAATTGGGAGTGACAAACAAGTGAATCCCAGCCAAGCGACGAATAGAGGTCTACGTAGCTCTTCACATGCTTCTCTTGGCTCGACATCCAAGCAAATACCACCACTATCCCTTCCCTTTTTTTTTCCCTTCTCCCCCAATAATAACTTCCCCCAAATCCCCACATTTCCTCACGTCTCTTCTCTTCTGAAACCCACGCAGAGACCGTTCTCCAATTCTTCGTAACTCGACTCTGTTGAGCTCACCAACTTCGACAAACCAGAATTTATAGATAATCGGAACCAATCTAAAGAGCAAAATTCAGGGATACAAATACAAGGCTCGATTTTTGTCTCTGAATTTTTTTCTTTTTCTCTCTTTTTTTTGCAGCATTTTATATTGCACCAGAGATTGAAATTGCGCAACAAAACACTGGGGGCTGGATTCACTGAAAAATCGTCGAACCTTTTACTCTGGAACTGCCAAGTGGCAAAACCCAAGTGGAAGATTATCTGAGCATAATTACGAAATTACCCTAACAATATATGGAGTGAGATTTTGATTGGCTAGAATTGAGCGAAGACTGTTTAGCAGCGGAACCGTAGACGCAATGTGAAGCGGCCGAGCGTGAGATAATCCTGGAGGTGAGTCAGCGTGTGCGCGTCTTAATTTTCCCCTTCGATGTAACTTACGTAAGGTTCTGTTTTGTGGAAAATTCTTAAATAGGTTTTGTTTTACTTTTACGTTGTAGTTGTTATAGAAAAATAATAATAATAATAATAATAATAATAATAAATGTATTAATTAAAATTAATTAAAAATAAAACTTAATTTGTTTTTTTATGGAGAATATTCCCCCTTATCTCTTAGATCTCATCTAAGAAAAAAAATTAGTAATTATATCATCGTATTTGATTGTGTCATTAAAAAGTTAATAAATATTAATAAATTTTATATTATTAATATAAGTTATTAATATATTATATATTTTATAATAATATATGTATGTTTTATAAATATATATATATATATATATATATATATATATATATATATATATATATTAAATTTTGTATAGAAATATGTACATTTTGAGAAAACTCTCCTTGATTTGATATTCGAAACATCCATACCGATCGATGTACAATCCAAATATTCTCATTAGCCCATTTTCATTTTAAATTAATTAAGTTATTCGATGGGCATAAACCAAAATGACAATCACTTTCCTTTTTTTAAATACAAAACACAAAAACAATTTGTTTTAAAAATTTTGATTTTTTAACAAACAAATATAGTCATAAAAAGTATACTTAATATAAATAAATATAATAAAATTATATTTAATACTTACATAAATTCCTTTTCATATTATTTAAATAATTGATATAATTCATAATTTAGTAATATAAAAATTATATTCAAAATTATAAATTTTAAAATTTGAATTAAAACCATGGTGGTAAAAAATAAAGGAGAATATGAGTGAGGTACACTTGACACCTAACAATGAGAGATGATAAGAACCTCTTATGAAAATTCATAGGCTGTTTTATGGTATTTCGCATCACTCATCCCACTTTTCACAAAGCAACAAATTTATGTGCCGTATTCAATTATTCTTGTTAGGATATGATTAATGTCCCAACAAGATGTAGCCTTCTTTTAAGGCTCCATTAATTTTTTTTTTTTTTTAAATATCATGAATTTCAATTTTTTGAAATAAAATACATTAATAAAGTTAGTAAATGTGAATTTTGATTCACACAGTAAAAAATAAAAGAAGTCAAGTTACAATTTTTTTTTTCTTGAATTACAGTTACACAATTGATAACTTGTTGTAATTTATTAAAATCAAGGCATCATTTGTTTCATCTATATTATAGGGAAATTTACCATTTAGTTTTTTTAATAATTAATTATTTAATATATATTTTAAAATATATTAATTAATTTCTATATTTTATTTTATTTACTTTTAATTTCTTTAGTCATTTTATATGTTAATTTAAATTTCATTCAATCACTATAATTTGACAAACATAAATATATAGGCTTTATTTGAAATAAATTATTTACAATAACATAATTCAAGTGAATTTTCACACAATTATGTTTAATTTTGTATTTTTTTAAATATTTTTTTTAAATTAAAAAGAATTAAATTATTTTATTTTAAATATAAAAATTGACAAAAAAAATAATTAAGTTAAATTCTCACAAAATTTTTGTAACAACCCAAATTTTTAAATTTATTATTTTGTGAATAATATTAATGTTTTAATTTTATTTAAATTTTAGGAAATTATTTGAAATTTTTCGGATTTTAGAAATCGGGTTTGATTTTCAAAATATCAAACTTTGATGATTTTTAACAATTGATTTAAAGACCACGTGACAAAACTAAAAATACATTTGGAATTTATGGATTTTTTTTAGTTTTCTGAAATTTTTTTTCGAAATTTTTGGACCTCATTTTTTGTCCAAAGGCAGAGTAAAAATTTAATTTTGGGTACAGCCGAATCGAATCGGCCGAATCGGCCGAATCGGGCCAGCTCCTTCTTCTTCTTCTTTTTCTTCCTGCGCGTGTTTCCTCTTCTCCTCTCTCTCCCGTTTTCTCTCTCCTCCCTCAGCCCCAGGCCGCGCCACCGCCTCCCAACTAGCCGGCGCGCCACCCCAGTGCCTCCCCACGGCCGGCCGTCGTCCCAAGTGGCCGGAAAATGCGCGCGAACTCCTTCCATGCGCACGCGCGATGCTTCAGCTTCCTGGCTGAAATTCGGCCGATCCGACCACCAATTGGGCCGGGTCTTGTGTCAAACACCATCTACACCTCGAGAGCTTTCCATATACACCAAGAACACCAAAATCCATCGAGCGGTTTGTCTACTTTTTTGTCTAGAAAGTTTTAGAGCATTTCGATTTTTGGGCTAGATTTCTCGCAAACCATGAGCCCCATGAGGAAACCAAGAGTACCAGAGCGCTCCACTCGTCGAGAGCTTCGCGGCAATATAAATTTTGAAATTTTTCGACACCGTTTTTCGGTGGGTCCCACAAAACTTCGCAGTATTTTTTCGAGCATTAAATGAGCTTAGAAAATTTCATAAAAATTTTATACTAACTCCCTTGTTGTGGGCTTCGTGTAGGTACCTTCAATTCACGGAAATTCGACAGTTGTCCAGGCCTGTGAATTTCCGGCTAGACAGACTGGCTACCGAAAAAGTCTTAGAATTTGATCGAGATTTTGGCTACCCCATCGTTATCAGACGCCTCGAACGCGTTCCAGAGATTGAAATCGACATAGGTAAACCCGAACCTTACTTTTTCGTAATTTTCTAATGTTTAAATGGGATTAAAAATCCATAAAATATTCGTGGTAGCTCAGAAAATTATGATTCTTTTTGCATTAGCCTAGTAATATTGCTAAGGACCGCGGGGCAAAGTTTTAGAATTTTTAGAGTTTATTTGGATAGTTTTTGTAAAAAGAGTCAATTATAAGGACTAAACAGTAATTTTACATATTGCAATTGATGACTGTTTGGATGGGCTCAGGAGGGGCTGTGTGATATGATTGCGTTGTCGGTGTATGGTTGGTGGATATAGAAGTGTGTTTTAAACCCATTTGCAGGTTGGGTAGGTCCTAGGTATAAGGGAGACTCTGCCGGATTTTCGCCACGACTTAGGACGTTTTTGGTCTTTTTCTTAGTTTGTATTGAGTCAAATTTATTAAATGATTGTAATAAAATTGTCAAGTGAGCCAGAACAGCCTTCTTCCTCCGTCCAGCCACCACAGTGACTACTGTCAAGTCTGTGAGTAAAATATTAATTTTAATTGTAATTTCAATATTATTATATGTTCAAGCATGCCCATGCATCACTTATATGTATATATCTATGTAGTTAAACTCTAGGCACATTTTATGTTGCATTCACAACTGTTAAAGTGCCATGGATGTTGTTATGGTAATTTGGAGCAGTGTACGTGCGTTGGCGTGCGTGTGATGTGGTGTTTGCTATGGATAGGACGGGTAGACATGGCTTGAGATCTTCGCTGGGACCCAATCCTTCGGGGTAGACACGGCTTGAGTTCTTCGCTGGGACCCCGATTTGGTTTATTAAGCGAAAGTCCGGCTTGAGTTCTTCGCTGGCACACGTTGGATTGAAGAGTGCTGTATAGGGGATCAGCTCTTATATATTTATGATTTGACATTACTGGGTGTGTGAGTGCTCCAAATTACCTTTTTGCTGTTATGATGTGAAAATATTGCTGATGTTGCATTTCACTCTACAGAGTGCATTAGCTTTAGATAGTTATAGAGATTATGGTTAAAATTGATATTTTACTCTCTGAGTCGAACGCTCACTCCTGTTTATTATTTTTCAGGCTACAGGATTTTTGTTGTGGTTAACCTGCTTTTCTCCTTCGCAGGTGTTTATTAATGTTTGTGTAATTCTGTTAACTCCTAGAATTTCGGCATGTGTTAGAAATATTTATTTATTTTAGGGACTGTAATATAATTGTCATGTTGGGCCTGTAAACTTATTATTATATGCATGTTTGTTGGACTGGATGAGAGAGCTGAGCTCCTATTTATTATTATGACATTTGAGTATGTGGAGGATGAGCTGAGCTCTCCAATTAATTATATATTGTGTTTACAGGTCGGGTGGGTCAAAAACTCCCCGTTGAAAGGTCTACTTTATGGCAGGACTCTGTCCGGTTAAATTCTTGAAATTGTGCCCAAATGGGCCTTAAAGTTGGGTTAAGGAATAGTTAGGCTTACTACGGGCCTTGGGGGCTTTAAACTGGCCCATGTCCTAGTGCCGGTCCGGCCCATAGGTTGGGTCATGACAATTTTAGTTTCAAAGAGTTGGTCCCTCTATTTTATACTTTTTGAACTATTTAATTATTGATATAGCAATATCTATGGAATAAAATCTCATATCACTTGAATATTTATTGTCCACCAAAATTATAAACTTTTTAAGGACTGTCAATTTATGAGCTAGTTCTTGAGTTAGACTCAAAAATCCAAAGTAGTACAGAGCCTTAGTTGCAATGAGGGATAAAGGACCTCTTGAATAAAATCACACATCACTTAGACCTCAAATATCTGACTTTCACCAAAATTATATATTAGTCGAGAATTCTAAATTCACAAACTAATTTTTCGGTTGAACTTGAAAGTTTAAAGTGAATAATTGAGAATATTCATGAATTAAGGCTCTATTTATTTTACGAAAAATATTTTTTTAAAATGTATTTTATATTTTTTGGTGTTTAGGGTATTAAGAAAAATTGATTAATAGAAAATATTTTTTGATAAAAAAAAATTAAGTCATTAAAAAAAAGACTTATTTTTTAAAAGAGAAAATTATTTTTTATTTTTTAAAATTTGATAATCTTATTAAAATATGAATACACTTATACCTACATTAAATAAATATATATCATCAATTTAATATTACAAATAAACAACTAAAAATATTTTCATAAAAAAATATTTTTTTGAAAATTTTTGTATATAAATTATTATTTGTGAAATAAAAGGAATTTAATTAGTATAATTTTTTAAAATTAAAAATTAAATAATTGATTTTGATAAAATTAAAAAATTAATTAATAATTTTCCAATATTATAACATAACTGCAAAGAATTGATAAAAGATTATAGTTATGGGTTCCCACCAAATTTGACAAAGCTTCAAGTCAGTCCACACCACCCCCAGCTTTTTCTTTTTCTTTTTTCTTGCTTATAAAGATGGGAAAACTGATAAATAATTAGCCACTGCAACCGCCGATTGCAGACCTCCTTCCAACTGAAGTATGGCTAATCTGATTTTATCGATTATTTAATTTTTACTTTGGTTTATATTTTTTTTATAAAGAATTACTCTGGGTTAAGTTTCATTTGTTTTGTAAAAAAAATTTATGTATAAAAAATATTTTAATATTATTTTTATTGTTTATTGTAATATTAAATAAATATTATAAACATTAAATAAATATTATAAGTATGTATAAATATTTTTATATTCAATAAAATTATTGTTATCGAAAATTTTTTTTATTAATTTATTTTTTATATCATAAACTCTAAAATATGAAAAGTATTTTTTAAAATAAATAGAGCCTAATTGAATTTTTAAAAAAATTAAAATTTTAATTGTAATTTTTAAAAAAATAAATGAAAATTTTAAATTATTGTAGACACCATATTTTGGCCAACCTTCGAAGGCAAGGGTCTTTTAAAATTGAAACTTTATTATCCGTTCTCGACTAATGTCCCAATCACAGGTAGCTTTTTCGAACTCACTGATCACTCGTCCCTGGAACAAATCGATCTCACGCTCAAGTTAGATTGCTTTTCGATCTCTTGGTCTTTATCAGATGAATTCGAGTCAATATTGGGTCTCCGGACCATCCAATCTTGCCTGTTGTTGTTCTCCGATATCTCTATGTAGAAATATCGCAGAATTTCATTTGACTACTATTGTGATCGGGCTTCTCGCTTGAATTCCCCAGATATTCCTCAAAATGAAGTTAAGGTTTTTATTCGTTCTAATAATGGTTCCGACCTTAAAAGTTCAAGCCAGTATCAAATCTTTGCAATTCTAATATTCTAAAGTTCCATTCGGTATTTGGTCATGGCTCCGTCCAATCTCACGTTCGTGTGTAATGTTTTGCCGATCTCTTGGAGTAATTTGATATCCTTTGATTAATAGTCGCGCTCAGGTTTAATGTTCAACTACATTCAATCAATTAAGTACTCAGACAATTTGGTTTGGGTGCTTCCCGATCTTATCAAGAAATTGAACATAAAAAACTTCAATTTATTCTAAAATAAAATATACAAGTCAATTAGCAAGGGGGGTCTGCTCCGCCCTGCTCCCCAGTTACATTCCTCTCTCCCTCCTCACCCTCGTGCTCCTCATCGCTATCCTCTTCGGCATCTGAGATTAGCTTATCCATCAAGGAGAAGTCCTCCTCAGGATAACGCTTCTTTAGTTCGAACAGGAGGTCGTTATGGTCGTTCGCATATGCCCCAGCCTATTTTGTAGTGCTCTCCTCCTCATTTGCTTGGAGCTCCTCCTCCTTCGCCCGAAGTTCCTCAGAAAAACGAGCGAGATCGGCAGATCGACAAGCTCAGGAGACTTCAAGTTCCCACTCCACTTCAGCTATCCTCTCTTCGCCATACTTCACCCGATCTTCTAGTTTGGCGATGTAATCATTGGTAGATGAGAGTTGAGCCTTTGCAGCTGATGCATCCTAGACCGCCTTAAAAATCTCCTTCCTTAAGACGTGGGCTTTTTCCCTGATCACGTGTTGGTTTGCAATAGTCTCTAAGCCAAAACTCTTTGTTTGAGTTAAAATATCGTCAATAAACTCCTCAGCCAATCGGTTCTGATCTTCTTGGAAGCAGAAGGAAGCGCCCATGACCTTGGCTAGACCAGGATTCCCTCAGGTGGAATGGTTCCTTTCCAACAATTGGATAAGGAGTTGAGCTCCTCGGGAGAGCGTTCTAACAGTAGGGCCAGAAGATTCCCCTTCTACATTGGAAGAGATCGGAGGAGGCGGACATTCAATCTGTTGAGGTGGAGAGACAATGACCTCTACTTTCGAGACCAGCTGTTGTTAAGGTCGAGGAGGGGAGATCGGTACTTCTACCAAGTCTCGTTGAGGTTTCTAAGCAGCGGTGGCAGTAGCTTCTTTCATCGCTTGTACCTTTCGGGAGACCTCCCTCTTTCGCTTGCGGCTCTCTTTGGAAGCGTCACCACCCATCATACCTGCACAAAGAAGAAGTCAGTGAGTTCGCTAAGATTGAGAGATTAGAGATCTGGATTGTACCAGTAGCAGGACCAAGGTCAGAAAGCTGAAGCTTGTAATCTTCGTCAAAGATCAGCCGCATCATCCACCATTTCAGTTCGACCATGACCACATCTAAGCACGAATATTTATGGGTGGCCGCCTGAGTTTTTAATTCTTTCACTATAGCATCTTCGTCCTTATTTAAAGTAAGCTTCTTCGGGACTTGGGGGACCAAATAATTCCAATTACATGGGATCCTGTCAAAGTGGTTTCGATCCTTGCTTTTAAGGATGAAAAACTAATCCTTTTAGTTATTTAGCGAAGAAGGGAGATCGGTGAAAAGCCCACAGTTCGACTTTGCTTAAAAGAACCAAAATTCATCATCCTTTCTTTGGGAAAGCCTATGCAGCTCAGCAAAGACCTTAACCATGGGCTCCAGTCTCTTAGCTCGACAGAGGCCTCTAAAGGCTACTAAAGTCCGCTAGGAGTTCGGATGCACTTGAGCTACCGAGACATGGTGGAATTTTAGGATGGCCTTGTAAAATCCATCCAAAGGAAAACAGAGCCCGAACTTCAGCTACTCCTTGTACACTATGATAAGATCGCCTTATTCAAAGAAGTGATCGGCCCGAAGATCGCCAAGGCATCTGATCAGTTCAAAATAGTCGATCTACAGATTGTATTCTTAACTCATGGATTGGATATCAGTTTCTCTAAGGACTAATAGCAGTTCATCAATTGGCAGGTTCTCCTTTCTCGAAGACATTCCTCCTTTCAGTCTGGTAGCCAAACCAGTAACCGGAATGATGGCTGTGCTGGATCGTCCGCCTAGTCTAATCGCGTCGCCTTCTTCCGAGGTCCATGAAATATGGACGGAAGGCGGGCTTGCAGCTCTCTGACTGTCACACCTTACCCCTCTGTAAGGCATAACATGATCCCGTAGAATACCTAATGAACTACCGAACTTCACCTACCGATAACTCATTAGGTACCCTACAAGGGATTTTAAAACAATTTTCTTATTTTTGACAAGTGGTGAGCATTTTCTAGTAAGTACTTAAAACATTTAGTTAAAATTAAAACTAGTTAATATTTTTGGTCCATTTTAGTTTTCCGCAAATTCTATAAAAATTTTGACAGAATTTCCTCTGTATTTTGAGAAAACCGTTCTTCAAATACCTGTAAAAAGCACTTCTAAAAAATTTTCTCAACCACTACTTCAATTTCATACTCAATCCCAATCAATTTCTCAACACATTTATCAACTTTCAAATTTCAAATCCACTATCCAACGATCATCAAGATATTAGCAATCCATTTCATTCAAATTAAATAAAATAGTTGTACTCATATTTCATTAGAGACAAAATAATTTATATACATTCTCATAAACTTTACATCAAAAGAAATACAACTAAACTTTATTACAAATTTCATATAAAATTTTCTTGTACAAGCTGCTCAAAACCCATTTACATGTCCATACATTTATGTGCAATATATACATCAAAATAAATATTTACAGTTAGGGTATAAATTATACCCAAAGACTTCAAGCTGATGACTCCTCACACCTCAGCAGCTCAGTCTTCTAGTCTCTGTATCTGCGACAGCAATAGAGGCTATCGCTGAGTACTAGGACTCAGTGGTACACAACATACTAAAATAATTTTTATGCAAAATATAAATCACGTTTATTTCAAAAATTTGACTAAACATGAACATTAAACACAAAACATGAATTATGAGGTTTTAATGCAAACCAAGTTCATTTCAAAGTATCAAAACACGTTTCATAAATCCCACAGTTAGATCATGCCATTCGAAACAAATAGAATCTCAATAGCCAGAGGCTAAAGAGAAATCACATCACAAGGCTAGCTAGCTCAAATATATGGATATCCATTCACATCCTCTTCTACTGGCACACCTCAACACTTCTCCAGAGAAGGAATCAAAATTCGAAATTAATTACCCCCACTAATCGTGTTAGTGAGGTGTTCAAATATATGGTCATGATACTGTGGTTTCAAAACTTATCTTAACAATTTGTTAAACATTGTCATTTCAAATATACACAATAACTTCCAACAATTTAAGTCAAAACATCATAACTAATGTCACAAATAAATTCTCAATAATTCAAAGCAAATGTAAAATACATATTTCATTCACTTTATCAACACATTTTAAAGCATAGTGATGTTGTGCACAAACCTCAAATGAGTCGCCTTTTGGCCTTAACTCGACTCCTCGGGTTCTGTCCCGGTATTCTTTTCCATTGAAACACACAAATTTATAGTGTTTCAGTACCATAATTTAACATAAATCCAAAAATAAACTTAACTTCACTTATACCTAACTCTAACGTGCTAATTTCGACGTTCTTGAAATTTTTGTATTTTGAGTTACTATTCACTACACTATTCAAGTCAAATTGTTGACTTTTTAAGGCTTAATAGGTATGGGAACTCCAACTTGACCCACAAACCACATTTTGGCCATTAAATTTATTGGTTTTGGTCATTTTCTCAAAGCTTAAGTCATTTTGGCAAAATTGCCAATTTTCGGTTTTAGTGCTCCGAAGTTGCACTGTTATATTGGTCAATCTACTGTTGGAATTTGGCAAAACTTCCTTCATAGAAAATGTTTCTTATTGTCTTAAGTGTATTCTCATTTTTGGATCACCCCAATCAGAGTTTTGTAGCTCAAGTTATAGCCAAAATACGATTCTTTGTTCATGTGCAATCGCTCATGTTGAGATTTTGGTTCTGGCAGATTTTTGGTCCAACTTTGTTCAGTAATTTGATCAAGTTAAGTTCATAATTTGGTCTAACTTTCTTCATATGAAATGTTCTACTATGTCTTAGGTTTCCATCGGTTCAAGAATCACCTAAATCCGAGTTTCCTAGAGAGAGTTATAGCCCTTCAAACATTACTGCTCAAATGGAATTCTGCAGAATCGCAGGTACAGTAACTCAACTTTGATCAATAATTTGAATGGGTTAATGGCATAATTTGGGGTGGTGTTCTTCAAGAAAGTTTTAGATCTATATCTTATCTAATTGCTGGTAAAATTTCAGGTCAATTTGACCTGTCTAGCTCGAATTATGACCAAATGAACAGTTACTGTTCATTTGGTCAGTTTAATCTTGAAGGCAGCCTGCTCTCATTTCACTTTGGTCAATTGGTTCACCAAGTTTTAGTCAGTTTTTGGCCATGGTTCCTTAATGAAAATTGTGCTATTTTATGTCTATTTTCATCCCCAATTGGTGGTATATCAATTGGACTTGTAAAATTTTCATTTTGGTCCTTCAAAGTTGGTTTGGTCATTTGACCTATGAATTTGGTTTTCATTCCAACAATTCCCACACATCTCTTTTGGTCATTATTGACCATTTCTCATCTCATAATAGACCAAAGTCATCATTTAAGCATTTCTCCAAAATTTGGTTCACAAACCCTGGCATTCAAACCTAATTTCACTACTTTGTTGCCATTAACAAATTCAAAATTCCAAACTATCATCATTCAACTAATTAAGTCTTTTAAACTCATTTTAACTCATTTAATTCATGCAATTCATACTCCCTTCAACCAGGCCAAAATTTCAGCAATGGTCCTTCCCCATATTTGTTTCATTTAATCAAGTTATAAGCTCACTTAAATACCTAAACATGCATTTGAAGTAGAAAATTGAAAGTTAGCACACTAACCTTTGCTTTGGATTCTAAATCTTCAATTTTCCTCTCCTTTTCTTCTTTCTTTCTTGCGCTTAAGTTGAGATTGCAAGGTCTAGTGAGGTATTTAAGGGAGTTATGTAGTTTGGGTGAATGAATTTAAGCTTAGATGTAGGCTTAAATGAAGGATTTTCATGGAGGGTTTATGGGGGAAGGATGGGGTCGCAACCAAGGGAGAAGAAGACCTTTTTCTAATTTTTTTTTTCTTTTGTTTTCTTTATCTTTATCCCTTTTTGAAGACCAAAATTCCCAATTTAATAGAATAATTTAATTAATCTTTTATGACATCATTCATGATGTCATCACCTTTGACTTTTCTAACTTCTTTCTTCTTCTTTTTTCTATTTATTTTTTCTATTAGTTCTTTAATTTAATTCTCGATTCCGAAATTTTCTTTTCTCTGATTTTATTTGACAGTTAGGTCAGGAGTCAGCTCTCGGGGTCAATTCACCAAATTGCCCCTCGCCGATTCATCCCGGTTTGCAAATAATCCAATATTTCTTCCGATTCCCTGACCTAATTATTTGACTGATTTAACAGTTCTTTTTCGTGATTTTCTCTTTTCCACTGTGTCCATAAGGGTCCTAAGGACCGCGGCGTCACATTTTACGGTTCGAAATTTGAGTTTAAAATGACTTCGCAGTCATTCCCGAGGAGGTCACTCATCGCTGTGACTCTCGGCTCGTTTAACCTCTTATGTTCTGTTTTTCTTATTTATAGTTAACTAATTAAACATTACTAATTATTTGTGTTTATGACTTCTCAAGTTGTCTTAAGTGTGGCTCTAATCTCCTTAATTGTCCGGACCGACACCGGTCATCGGAACAATGAAATATACCAGGCTATACCAATAGGGGTGTTACACTGACCCTCGGTACCACTCATTTTTACTAAATAAAAATGAAAATTAATCGAGAAAATATCAAAACCCTTACTGGAGTGTGAATCGATGCCTGAAAACTTTAGAAAGTGAGAGGAAGTGTTGAAATCGCTAGGGGAAGGTCTGAAAATGACATAAGGAAACAATTGATTCGCCTTTCCCCTATTTATACCCGTCTAAGCATTAAATGATCATGAAGTTCCAAGTGACGCATCGGTTAGCGGGACCGGGCCGCCTCTTTGACACGTCGCAATAAGGTTCCAGAAACATAGTAAAAAAATCGGATAAATGAGATCAGTCAACTAAGGTCATCGGATTAAACAAATTTCCAAACCCACGGATCGACGAATGGCGATTCGTCTAGGGATCAGATCGAGTATACTTATCGGAGATCGGAAAAATAACCAATGCAATAACAAAACAAAAACATTCAAGTAAAAATTTCATTTTATTTTCAAAAGATTAGATTACATCATTTGGGCGATCTCAAAAGATCTGATTACATCAGTTGGGCGAAAGATTGGATTACATCATTTGGGCGATCTCAAAAGATCAGATTATATCATTTAAGCGATCTCTCAAAATCAGCACTACATTTTACCTAGCTTAAGACTACTCCGAAGCCCAGAATGCTAGCCTATGTCAAAGCCTAGTCTTGTGGCTGAATCAAAAGATGTGTTTGATCAGAAAGCCAGTAATAAATACTGGGCAGATGTACAGCTCAGGTGGGGCGATTATGACTGTCATAATATTGAGCGGCGTCATTGTTGATGTCATCGGCTAGAACCGAGCTGCAACCGAGACCCTCGAGATGGTAAGGAACCAAGTGGACTTCAAGAGGCGGTCACTGATATTAAGATTGAAATTAGCAATCCTCTTGTTAGAGATCGGTCTGCGAGCTATGTCGATGGGCTGATCCGAGATCGATGCGTTAGTTAGTTTTGACCTTGATCGATTAATTAGTCCAATTCCCTCCCATCATCGGATGACACCCTCATAAACCTCTAATCACCGGAGTTGCTCATTTTCAGGAAATGAACAAAGAAAGCATTTGGAAAAAGATTAAAGTGGTTGTCATGGGAAGTATTCTTATCGGAAAAGCCAAGAACTAAAGAATGAAACATTGAAGGTTCGTCGAAGAAAGTTGTGAATATGCAAAGGAAAATCCCTCAACATATATATAGGGCCCTGGCATTTATTGCATACAGAACTCAAAGCGGACGCATCGGTAACTGAAGAATTTATTGCTTTTACCAGTGCAAGTTGGATAGAGAGGAAATATCAGGAATGAAAGAGATCAGGAAATAAGAGGGGACCCGATGCAAGAGATAGAGATCGGAATAATGACCCTAAAAGGGAATGGTTATAATAGGAAGATTGGAAAAGCAAGGAACGATCCGTAAGATCGGTGTAGGAGGGTGGGGGGCGTGAGGTGAAATATCATCCATTGGAATTATATAAAATGTACCAGGTAATGCCCAGGAAAGATGGTGGAGTCACAATAGTCTCACTTAAGTACCACCTCCTTAGATAGCATTTCCTAGACATGCACTTCATACAACCCTAATAGAATCAAACCACTGGTAAGTACCGTCTTTCCATAACACTACCACGGTACTAAGGATTTATGCCACGAAGGCATAGATAAATAGGAGTCGCCACCCGGGTAATAACCGGGACATATTCAGTGTTTCTTCCGAGGGTCATGGATGGCAACTTACTCCATGCAGAGTTTCCACAACCGTCATTACCATAGCCCAATGTCTAGGTTCGAGATAGTAGGTATGTAAGGGGAAGGTGTTAGGCACCCCTTACGCCTGGTCTAACCTTGTTGATTCGAGTGCCAGTCCTCTACTAATGTTTCTAGAAGTCTTATTTATTATTCATTTATTAAACTTTATCCTAAAAAAATGCAATTCTAATCCTACACACGCAAGTAATTCACAAAAGGGTTGTTATTTACACACAATTTTTATGCACAAGTAATTCCTATCCATGGGGTTGCTAATTATTTAAATGATATTTACCAAATGACTAAAATTAATTTATTATTGAGAATTTAATTTATAAACAAATTCAATTTAAAATAACCCTACGTTTCTATTTAACTTAATTAATTAATTTTCACCAAGTTACCCTAAGGATAATTGAACTAAGTTAATTATGTACATGTGTAATTTATTCTAATATCACATAAGGCCCAAACAATCATAACCTAATAAAAATTTCTAATATGCAAATTTATTTTACAATTATCAAGTATTAAATTAAATTTATTTACATGCCAATATTAGTTTAATTTACAAATAAGATTAATTTTAATTTACAAAGTATTTATTTAAATTAATTACACGCAAAAGTCAGTTAAATTAAAAATAAAGTTAATTTTAATTTACCAAATAAAAGTTATATTATTACTACAATTTTATGCCAATGGTTATTCGAGAAGTTTAGAGCTACTTACCTGTTGGTAAATGCAGTTGCCATTGGGGCAAGCTACCTTTAAAAAAGGGTCTTCTCTTATAGTATGGCAATGATATCCCTGGCTTACTCCTGTTTAGCTCCATATAAGCTCCACGCAAATGCCCTCTTTGGTACTTACCTTAGGGCTACTTATTAATTTTGTTTGTAATAAAAAATAAAGAAACTAAAGAAAATAAAAGAGATAAAGAAAATACTAATAATAATTTACATTGGATTCTAACTCTAGTCTCCTAAAGGGTTAAGATTCCTAATTAGTTACAACTACCTAATGGTCTAAGTCTTCTAACATGATCCAAACACTTCATAACACTTCTTGAATTAAAAGAACACAGAAAAATAGATCAAATATCAATTAAAACTTAAGAAAATACAAGAACATGCATAAATATACAATTTCTAAATTCTGGCAGATTAACGGTAGCAAGAAATCTGCTTTTTTAAAAATAGTTATACATGCCTAAAAATCATAAAAAAATTACAGAAGATAGCCTACATATCATACAATATCATAACATTTATAAATCAAATAAAACCATAGCCGAATGGTCTACATAAATCATAACTTTTCTAAATGACAGAATCGTACTACTCTTTTGTAAAATTCATAACTCATTAACCACAACATATATGAATGCAAATCCAATTGGAAAAGATTCATAAGATTCTGAAGTTAATTTTAGACACTAGATTTACACAAAAATATTAAGGAACAATGGAGATATGGGCTCCACAAATCGGATATCCTGCAAATCAGATTTTACAGGAACCCTAACTTTAAACAGCCATAACTTACAAAATATTAAAGCTTTTTTTAGTGATTCTTAAGTCTAAAATTAATAGAATTTCGTGTAGAATATGAATATAATATTTACAAATTTTTTACAGATTCAGAAAATAAAGAAGAATAATAAAAATACGAGAGACAGAAACTAAACATGTGCAGAGTTGTGTATCCCCTCAAATTAAACATGATTACATGATCTATATGAACATATAAAATAAATTGAAAACAAAGAGCATAGAATTAAAATATTGTGTGGCATAGATCTTGAAAAGAAAACAATAAAAACTGACCTTCCAGAAATCTTGTATGAAAATCTTCTTGAAGAAAAGAAAAAAATAAGGAAGAACTCAAAGAGTCTTGAATATCTTTAAATTTCTTATAGCTCTGAATTTTCTCTTCCTCTTTCCTCCAATCATCTTTTCTTCCCTTCTCTAGTAGGGTATTTATAGGGTTTTGGGAGAGAAGTGTGATAGGGTTTAGAGTCTTAGAGTGATAAAGTTTAGATGACTTAAACAACTATGATTGCAGAATTTGAATAAGACTGGGATATGGGTGAGGTCCTTCAACCAATAGGAAGACAGGAAAAAAATGGAAGGCACCAATAGGGAGTGAGGAAGAGGTGTGATAGGGTTTGGAGTTCTAGTGTGATAAAGTTCAGATAACTTAAATAACTAGGATTGATGAATTTGGATGAGACTGAAATATGGGTGAAGTGTTTCAACCAATAGAAGGAGAAGGAAATGGGGTAATACCAATAGGGAGTGAAGAAGAGAGTGGGGCCAAGGAGGAGAGAGATATTTTGTTATTTTAATTTTCAAAAAATAATTAAATGGGTCCCATTTAAAATTTCTAACTAGGCTTTCTTAGGCTCATGAAGCCCAATTAAACTTAATTAGATCCATTTAAGAACTACCCATATTAAATTTAAACAAAATAAAATTTTATTTAAATTTAATTAAATTAATTTCCCCAAAACTTTATTATTATTATTATTATTATTATTATTATTATTTCAAGATCATGCAACGAAATTAATAATTCAGCTCCATGCCTCTAATTGCATCTTACAGTCATACAATTTTTTATCATCGGGTTTTTTACGGCCTCAATGCATATACTCATCACAAAATAAGGGTCTACAATCGGAGAACTCAGGGAGTTGAATAACTACCGATCATGGCTTTTAATTAGCTTCCCCCACCGTTAGATCTGAGTTAGTTAAAGCATTGCAGGTATGATCAGATCCTCACCGCACATCTCATTTGTAAGGACACCCTCCTAGCCACCAGACGCCAAGATGGTTAAAGCAGCACTGTACATCCCGATCTACACCGTTGATTATAACTGTAAGATGGATCTAGAGCCCTCAGATCAAAAGCAAATGACAGATTCGATGCCTTTTATTCCTAGCCTTTGGATCCATTTCTTAAGGCGAGACCCTTGATCTGTGGATTAAGGAGAGAAAGGACAGATATTCTGAATGGAATCTCTACCCTTCATTTTGATTCTCTTTAATTCTCAGACATTAGATTATGTCCTTTTGAATCCGAGCCTTACATCTCCCCCTAATAAGATCCTGACCCTTCATTTTGGACACCCATTCCCTATAAATACCTGCACGCAACACTGTAGAAGGGAGAAGGTGGTGATTATTGTGGAAAGACTCTGGACTTTGATTTAGTCTTACTACTTGTCATTCGGAGCTTTCAAAGTGTTGAGAAACTTTAGAAACTAGTTTTCTAAAGTATTTCATCAAAAGGAGCTCTAAATCCTGAGATTTTCATTTTCAATTCCTGTGCACTACCCTGTGAAACCATTTTCACTTTGCTTCATTCCCACCGCCCTAGTATCTGTGTATTACCCTCCGAGCTCAACTTATTTCCGATGTATTCCCATTACCTCGGGTAAGCTCAAGTCTTTCGGCCGTCAGCTTTCACCTCTCCAAGATTTGTGGATACCAGAGTCAGCTCGCTTGTCTCCTTAACTTTCCATAGGTAAGCGTCTAAACTGTCATTTTGTTGAATATCGTTAGTTTGTTTTCTCCAATTTTCTTTCAAAGTTTCTTTTATATCCAGTCATACTAAATCTCAAAATAGGTTATCTAGGCTCGTAGTTATTTCCTGTGCCTTATTTATTCATTCGTAAACTCCATTTATCGTCACTTAGTTTTCATTCCTTTTCCAGAGTAGATGTTCGAGTCATCGGCGACTCGTAAATACTTTAAAGAATATAGGTAGGAGTACTTTAACATGAGAGTTTTTGGTTTGAATAAATGAAAAATGATAAAGGAAGATAGGTGTAGCAAAGGTCAAATAGGTTGGAAATAAGATTAGGTCAAACAAATAAGTTATGAGATTGGGCTTTAGAACGAACCTAGGCGATAAGAAAATAGATCGAGAATTAAGATAAGTTCGGATCTCGGGCAAGAGACTAAAAAGAGATCAGATATCGCAAATCAAAGAGTTTTGATAAAGCGATCATGCAGAAGATCGGTAAGGAGTTCAGTCTTTCATCCACCATCTAGTGATAAGGTCTTGAAGGCCAGGAAAAGCTTTACACGGGTTTCCTGTGTCTACGGTACTTCGTAAAATGGGTCAAGAAGGACCCTTTACCTGAATCCTTAATTCAAAGTTCTTATAAAACGCCATTCTAATAAACATATTAAGAGATCGAGAGAGAGTTATTATCCGAACTCAGTCTAATTTTTTAACGCAATATATTAAGAAATCGGGGGAGAGTTCTTACCTGAATTCTTGGCCAAAATCTTAATGCAATATGTAGAGATCGGGGGAGAGTTCTTACCCAAAATCCTTTACCTAAATTTTAACAGAATATATTAAGAGATCGGGGGAGAGTCCCTACCCGAATTCTCAGCTAAAATCTTAATAAAGTATATAGAGATCGGGAGAGAGTTATTATCCGAACTCAGCCCAACTTTTTAACGCAATATATTAAGAGATCGGGGGAGAGTTCTTACCCGAACTCAGCTTAATTTTTAACGTAATATATAGAGATCGGGGGAGAGTTCTTACCCGATTTCTCAGCTAAAATCTTAATGCAATATGTGGAGATCGGGGGAGAGTTCTTACCCAAAATCCTCCGCCTAAATTTTAATAGAATACATTAAGAGATCGGGAGAGAGTTCTTACCCGAATTCTCTTAGCTTAAATTCAAACTAAAATATACCAAGAGATTGGGGGAGAGTTCTTACCCGAGCTCTTGAATTAAATGCTTAATACACCAAGGGATCGGCGGGAGAGGTCTTTCCAAAGTATCCCGAATATAAGGTTAAGGCCCGATAGAGAGTTCTCTTCAAAGCACTCATATTTATAAAACAAAATTTCCCTGAGAATATCACAACTTCAGCATTCATATTAACCCTCTAAAAATCTATTACATAACACCTATTCACTGAAGGGTCATCTCATGTACTTGTGTTTTTGGGTAACCCAAAATAGTTAAATATCAAATATTCATTTTATCCATACAAAGGATTAACATCATCGTTCTAACCCCTAAATTATCAATTTATAAATGGCATAATATTAAATCTGCTTAATTTTTCTCTCAAAATTAAAGTGGCTACTTCTCACTTTTCTCACTTCGGTGAGAACAATTCGGCGACCACAAAACTCTTGCGACAATTATAACCATTTAATTTGATAATTTAATTAAAATTAAATAAAAATACAAAATATAACATAGAGTTGAGAGCTTAAACCTAACAGAAAATAAAATATCTATGCTTGTGTCTTTTGTATTTTTATCAATTAATATTTATTTTTTTAATTTATTACAGTTTCACCGACTAATGCTCATGATTAACCCGAGCGACCAACCAAATTCCCTCCAGCCAAAAACCAAACGCGCACGATAGCACGGACCGAGTTTTAAAACATGATTAGATTAGTTATCGTTTATCGCAATTTAGCAGCAGAAATTAGTGATACTAATGACAATTAACAAATAGAAAAGCACGGAAGTCACTTTACAGAGGTCTCTCTCGTTATTCCCTAATCTCCTTGGTGTTCGATGCAAAACTGAAGAACTAGCAAACCCTGAGTCTAGATTTCTGCGATTGTTGTTTTTGATCTGGTCGAGGAAAGAGAATTATTTGTTGAATTGTGGGAGAGAGAGAAGAGGATATGGTGGGATGAGGTGGAGGAGAGGGGAGAGGTGGAGATGGCAAGGGGAGTGAAATGGGTATGCCCGTTTTCGTACAAGAGAACAACTCTTATAGTTTGCTCCATCAACATTGCTGTTGCTCTTTACGTTCTTCGCTCTCTATACAGCTCACTTTATATATACTCCAATAATGATTTAAATAACGGTAATTCCTCTTAATTGTTTCATAATCCGATTGAAGCTTTCCTTTTTTGCGGTGTCAATTTTGATTTTGAGAAATTTTTGTTGCAGTTGTAAAGTATACACCGGATCAGATTAGTAGGATGGAAGAATCAATTCGGATACGAAGAGCCAATGAACCTCTACAGCTTGTTAAATTGGTAAGAAATTTGTGCTATTTCGTTATTTGGGCTATTGGGTTATTTTTAGTTCGATGATGGGTGACGAGGAGGATGTGAGGATTTTGTTGAAAGGTTAAGCAACTGAAGGAGGAGCTTAAGAGAGATGATAAGTCGGTTGAATTACCTATGGAGGTCAGACGGAAGTTAACTGATGAGATTTTGCAGCGGTTGAGAAGCTTGAACGCGAATGCCAATATCACTGAGCAGCGAGGTTGGTTCACATTACGTTCACTTTTTTTTTTCCTATTGTTGTTCCATTCTAGCACTGATTTTACAACAATGGCTTTTAATTAATTTTGTAACTTTACTTGGAGATTAAAAGCTTTGCGTGGATTTATAGAGGCTGAATTTAGGTCGAATTGCTAAAATTTTTGTGGAGGGGATTTTCTAGGAGAGCAAGCATTACTCTTCTTCTTCTTCTTTTTGTTTTCCCAGTTCATGAAGGTTAACATTTTCTGTTTTATTAATCAGTGCCTCATTTATCTTTGTTAACTATGACAATGAGAGTGCAACCTAGGAAATTTTAGTCATAGAATTGCAGTGTGGATTCATCTGGACTTTATCTTAATAAGCTGTTAAGTTGAAATTGCACGTAACTTTGTGCCCAACTTTTTGTCTTGCTATATGGGAATTATAGATCTCTTATTTCTGAAGCCAATGGAAAACCCTGGAAATTTTAGCGAAGTGGATTTACATGATAGTTTTTTATTGTGTGCATAATATGGTGCTCTATGAAATACCATACACCTAAAAGTTTCAGTAGAGATTTCCAATGTTTTCATAGGATTTAGTCATTCAGTTTAATTTCAACTTGGTTGTTGGATCATTTATGGTCCATGCATCTCAAAATGGAAAAAAGAGAGAGAAACAGAATAAACTTGTATTGATTGATTTCCTTATGTTTTCATTTCTTTGTGTCTCTCTAAGGGTTTGCTGCTGGCAATTGCGTTTTCAGATCACAGTTAGGCACTCATTTGCCAATACTGACGTGTTATTTGTTTCTTTTCCACTACCATATCTACCTCCACTTCTTAGGCATCAACCATACTCCTTTCATATGTGAGTCTGTGACAATCATGGTTTTTTAAAAATGGCTGTCATAGTATGTAACGGGTTATTATTTATAGGTTTTTGGGCTGCTGTGACCGGTACAACTGTTAAATAACAGGTTTTAAAAGTTGTAGCTGCCACGGCCGTTATGGCCGTTACGTAACTGTTACTGACCATTACATAAAGTCGTTACCTAGCCTACTTTGCATTTCTAGCTCCATTTTACATCTATTTCACCTCCATGGCTAGCTCTATTCACATGAAAGTGAAATTGATCTGCTGCAGAGAGATTCTTTCTTTTTTAGCTTATTCAATTATTATGTTAAAAGGCATATATCCCTCTTTCTCTCTATTTATTTTTAGTTTTCACTGGCCATTTAATAGCCATTTGGTGTCACTCAAATACTCAAAGTCTCAACTCTCTCTCAAGTCTCAAGTCTTTGCTATTTTCTCTCAATTCTCAAATTCAACATTCTCTCTCTCTCTCTCTCTTTTTCCCTCCACACACAAAATCAAATCGACTAAAGTGAAGGCCTTCAACTTCAATACTATACAAAGTTTTGAGTTCAAGAGTGCCAAAAAGTGAGTTATTGTTTATTTTCTCTAAGTTTTGAGTTCAAGAGTGTCAAAAAGTTAGTTATTGTTTATTTTCTCTAATTCTTAGAAATTTTTCTAATCATTTTTAAATAGATAAATAATTAGAAAATAATATCAAACTGTAAATTAGTTCATAATACATAAAAATAATGGATATATATTAATAATATCAAAGAATTTAATGGATATATTAATGATATATAAAAATAATGAACTTAATGTCTTTATTTGATATATTTATGCTTATTACGTAGTTGTCTATCTTAGGTTGAATTATATCTTTGAATATGTATGCGTTTCATGAACTTTGCAAATTTTTCAAAAAAATTTACGTAGCGACAGGCCGTTACCATTACGTTATGGCCGTTACAGGCCCGTTTCCGTTACTCACGACCATGACTGCCAACGCAGCTGTGACCGCGATTTAAAACCATGGTGACTGCAGCTCAGTCACGGGGACATTTAGCTGCTGCTCTCTATCTTTTTATTTCTCTCTTCATGCAGATTCAATTTCTTCATCTGCATCAATGTTAATGGTGATATCTTCTCTTGAACATTTTCAGATTTAAGATTGCTTCCTTTTCTTTCCAATTGATGCTGTCTTGTTTTTCCTGCATTGCTGTCATGCTATTGTTCTTAAGTCTCCATTTGCTTTACAAATTGAAATTTGCTACCTTGTTTTCTGATGTTCTCCTTGTTCACTTCAGCCTCAAACCATCTATGGTGATTTAGCAAAACTATTATGATAATGGAAAAGTGCACTCTTGATCCTGCTGCTGCTTCTGAAGCAGAGTTGGTGATTTGAGTACTTTGCTTGGGAACAAATTCAAATGTGTGAAGGATTTTAAGAATAATGCAGAATTTGGGGCTCAGTTCCCTGATCAAAATATTCAAAGTTGTTGAATTTTTGAGTGACTGTCAAAGAAGGAAGGGAACGTGTATTTGTAGGAACATCAATGAAGGAATGTTGATACATATCAAAAATTAAAAGAGTGAGAGTTGAAATGCCTGATTTAGAAATTATAAATAGGTGGAAGTAATCTGGAGGTGGATGTGATAAAACGAATGTAAGGAACATATTCTGTTACCATGAGGCTTTTGTGTTGTAAAATCTAGCTATCAATTTTGTAATTTCCACAATGGAAAAAGATTCTTGCTTGGTGGAAGGCTGGAATTTGCAAACTCATATAAAAAGCATGCATATGATACACGTGCACATGCATTCAACTCAACTAATTTTCAATCCTTGTCTTATTGGGGTAGATATATGCACGTTTCTTTTGGTGGCCTTTTGTGAAAACCCAGATCCTGGTCTGCTACCTCTTTCTAGTAGATACATAAGTTAGTGGCAGTTATGTTGATGTCCAAATACATTTTTCTGATGTCCTACTTTATTTTCTGCTATAAGTTAACAATACTGGTTATAACTCCTTAATTGCGCCTAGCTTTGTGCTTATGTGAGTTCTGCCAAACTTTTAAAATGTGAACATATAGGTATTTTGTGGAAATGCTCTTGTGTTCCTAAAAACATCTCCTACTAGATGGTAAATGTTTCATGGAAGTCTTAAGTGTACCCCTCGGATGATGTTGTACTAAAAATGCCACTGTTCAATATGATATCATTAATCATTTGCTGATACTAGAACTACAGTCTCAGGGAAGTACTTAGTTTTATGCTTGCTATAACTGCTTGATGAGTTTTAAGAACCAATTTAAGGCTACATGTTAACATTACAGTTTTATCCTTGCTTCTTGTGATAAATTTTAGGTGATGTGGCCGAGATAAGAGTTTTAAGCTAAACTCATTTATGGCTGGCCAAAATAATGGCTTCAGTTTGTTTGTTTATTTATTTCATATCTTGCTAGTTTTCTTCTTTGGATTCTTGTTTTGGTAAACAGAAGCTATTGAAAGCTGGCGCAAAGAAAAATTGCGTGAAGTCAAAGAGTTGACTGATGGAACAGGGGGACTGAATTCAACTAATCTGCAAGAAGAAGCCAGTATGATTTTTTTTTTTTCCTTTGAAGCCTGTGGTTTTGTGGCATTTGAGTTTATTCTTATGAAACCCTTGAGGATCTATTGTTTTTGATCCCTGTGGTGAGTTTTAATATTTGCTTGGCAGAATCTTGTTGCTTACTGTTGTAACTGACTATTCCATAGGGATGATAGTAAGAGCCTTGGACTCTGATTGGGCTGTGCTGTTGGAAAAAATTGGCCTTTGGATACCTGTTGAAATCATTAACCAGGAGCATGATGATAAGCCAGAGGGTGAAGAAGAGTCTGGTAATTAAATCAACCTCTTTGTTTGTTAAATGTCTTTTTCATATAGTCTGCCTGTGTCTCCTGTCACTAAATAGGTGCAGTGTATAGGACCTGGCACTTTAACTTGCTCTGCATGTGTCCATGGCCTCATTATTTATTCAATGTTGTTTTCTTACTTTTCTTTGCAGAGGAAGAAATTTTGCCTGGCAGGCCACTTCCACCTGAATGCCATACTGAGCTTCATACTGATTATGGTGGTGCAGCTGTCAGATGGGGTCTTACCCACCATAAAGAAAGTGCAGCTGACTGCTGTCAAGCTTGCTTAGATCAGGCAAAATATGCAAAGCCAGGTGAAATGAAATGCAATATGTGGGTCTATTGCCCTTCAGAGATGGGATGCTATTCACCAGATATCTATCAGCATAAAAATCAGGAGTGCTGGCTGAAATATGTAAGAATTCTCTCACACAATAAGCTCATTTTCTTGTAGATTCGGACCAAACTAAAATTGACACTTTAAATTTGTCAAAATGCAGGCTGAAAAGCCAAGATTGAATTTTAAGGACAGGTATTCCGAATCATATAGAAACTCCCACCCAAATGCACCATTGATTGTTCCCTGGGTCTCGGGTGTTGTTAATGCATGATTGTATTTTACCAACCCAAATGATGATCAATGTTAAAAAGTAAGTTGAGCTGCAATCTCTACCTCTGGAAGTTTTGCAAAGATATGATGCTGGCTCTGGTGATACCTTGATTATTCATTGCTTACATCTGGAACTGGCGGATTTTTGACTTTAATTCATCTTTTCTTTTCCTTTGATACGTTGGGTTTTAAGGAAAGAGAATGGTTGAGGAGTGTGATTCCTCGTCTATTTAATCATTTTTGTAACATTCATTGCGGCGTCCTGGCACTGGTGATTCTAAAGTTCTGAAATCTAGTTCCCAGGTGAATTGACCTCTTTACTGTTAACATGAAGAACTTTCATTATGGATTAGCCTGAGAAGATTGATTGGCCGTAGGAGGGATGAGAAAATTGACTCCTTGTAACGGTTGCAAATTCGTAAGCAATGAAGAACTATTGCATATTCCTAAATTCATTCTGTTATGGTAAATGGTTTCCGCAGCCCTGCGTCTCTCTTTATTTTTTTGGGATCATGATGGATGCTTGTATATTATTTGTTTCTTTTTTTTTTTTCTAAAAAAAATATTATGGATATAATAAGCTCATTAAATGGAAAATAGAAAATATTCTGCTTTTAATATTGTGAAATCTAAAACAATCATCCATCAGCTTTAGTTTAGTGAGATTTCAAATTTAAATTTCATCTGAGTTAATTATATTTAAAAAATTTATCAAATACCCAATAAAAAATACATATCAAATACCCAAATGTGTATAATGAGTTAACTCATACTATACAAAGGAAATTATATTTATAAATTTATAAAAAAAATGCAAAGATCATAGAAAATTAATTTTAAACAATCCAAAGAAAACTCAGGACCCATTCATGGTTCTCATATCGGAAATCATGGGCCATTCCTACTCAGATGGACCTAAGACCATTCGGGTATCGTACTCTCTTTCGGGTGTTTCCAAGGAAACGAACCTATGCCCGCTGTCAACGGTTGGAGCCTAGAGGACCGTTGTTCTCGAGGAAATAACGTGCCATCTAAACATTAACACTGGGTTTGAGTCAATTCAACGGCTCTCTGCGAGGAATACAGTACTGTTCTTCCCGAAGAGAGGGCTGAAATCCATGAAAGCTTATAGCTTGATCAATTTCTCTTCTATGAACCGTTTTTAGCGTTTGGACCAAACATCTTCTTGGGCACCTTGGAAAAATCCACATGAAATCGCTGAGCTAGCTATGAAGTTTGCTAATTGCAAAATGCTTTGGCTACGAAATTAAGAAACACACTTTAAGGTAAGGGTTTCAGCCATTCTTTTCCGACTTCTTGTTCGATCAAGTACTAATTTTCATCAATTGCTGGCTTTTGATTCTTGTTATTATACTTTGTGGGGAGTAATTATGTTTCTTCTAAGATTATATATATTTGATCAATAATTTGTAGACTGTACTTAGACAATGAATTTGGCAGGATTGAAACTGGGCAGTCATTATTAAGCTTATAGTTAAGGGTTAGTCTAATTCTCAGATTGTAGTGCCAAGAAACTTGCTTTTTTGGCCACGCTAGTAATCCCCAGCTAGGGAGGAAGAAGGGCTCGATGGAAGGAAATCCCTCTTGGAGTGTCTTTGATGGAATTAAAACTATCCCATCAACTCCAGAAGCTCTCATGGCAGAGATTGACACAGCTATTAAAAATTTGGAATATGCTCGTGCAACTGCACGCCTTGATCCTCCATCTACTTCCCACTTAAAGACTAAGAGCCCCAGGGGGGGTGCATCTCCTCAATATGATGCCCGAATGGCAGACGAGGCTTATAGGGCAGGATGTGCAGCATTAGCTGCAGGGAAGCTTGATGAAGCTCTTCACTCCTTGAACATTTCTCTTTTGAAATGTCCTCCTGATAAGACCTCCGCTGTTGCTAAGCTTCAGTCTCTCATTTCTTTAACATCACAGCAACTCCAGAAATTGCCCGGTTGACTTAATAGAGGTATGCTTAGTCCTTTCAGTGCTTGTATATCTTCGTTTTCAATTGATGATTACCTAATGCAGTTAGCATGTCATGCTCATGTTATGGCCTTGACACAAAAATTTGTAGCTGCCATATGTTTCTTTCTGTTATGAAGTAGTTGTTCCTAAATTTTTGTTCAATAAGTAAATATGTCCTGAGGTTTTTGTTGTAACTCAAGATTACTTCTTGTGTTCATAGACTTTTCACAGTATGGTAAAAAGTTGTGGTAGAGATTTCATCTGCTTGACAGAATTTAATTGAAGATTGTGAACTTTAAAAAAAAAAAAAATGCTGAAACATCAAAAAATTGAGAATTGATGAATATGAGCGGTAACTTGGAAAGAGAACAAACAGGCAAGGACAATGCCCACTGCTGCAGCTAAACCTTTTCTAGAAGGTTGATATACTTCAATTTTGGTATTAGAGATCAGCCTTAGCTCCCCCATTATGTTCTCAAGTGATTTGCTTTTCAATGTTGGATTTTACTATGGCATGTATGTGACAATAATGTAGTCAGGTGACCTTTTTCTGATGTTTCTATTGACAAAAGTTATTATATAGTGTATTCTGAGTGGGAATATAAATGCTTTTGGTTGAGTTTGAGTTGGCTTTCACTTTCTCTGGTTAGAAATAATGTCAAAAGAACCAACTAAAAGCCAATGAAGTTTATCGTTTCAGCATTTCTGAAGATTCTTCAGTATGCTATTTCTAGCACTTAAGTTAGGATGATGCAAACAGTTCTTTTTTTTCAACTCTTTTTGTTCTTAATGCCTGGTTTGTAAGAGGGATAAAAAAGTGACAGTATGAAAATAGTTGGATAGATTTTATTTATTTTTGGTTTATTTGGCTCTTACTAGGACTAGAATTCAAGATCTTATGGCTCTAGAGATGACTTTAGTACCATGGGGATAAAATTTTAACCAAAAAAAAAAAAATCAATAATAGTGTTAAAAATGAAAAGAAAATTAGTTCAATCTATATGGTTGATAGAAGAGAGAGACAAGGAGAAGCAAAGAAATTATTGTTTAATAATTTTGTTATGCCCTTGCATGTGAACATGTTCATTTGTGATAGGAAGGATTGTGAAGTCCAAAACCAATTAGCCCTTTCTGCCTTTTTTAACTCCAATTTGGGTGGCTACAGGGAAAAGAAAGTGCACGCTGTTGGAAAATGCATCTTCCCATATTTTCCATTCATTTTTTCCATCTTACACAATGATTGAAAACTATTTCTGCACTCTAATCTCATTGCTATATTTCCATTCTCTTGCTCTCTGCAAAGGTAATCTTATTTTTTCTATTTTATTAATGATGCTTAAGTTGCAATAAGATGCATTTTCTTTTTTAACTTAAGATGCAGCAGTTGACTGTCTGGTTACTTTCTTAATATCCTGTTCAGCTGCAAGTCATTTCTACTCGATTGTGTTTGCATCAGAGTAGCTAAAAGGGGAAGTGGGTGGTGCAGCAATTCTCCTTCCAAAGCTGATTGTAGTCATTGTTGATGCAGTCAGTGACATGGGTTGCTCGGTTGCTATTTGCTCAGTGGTTTCAGCAGCAGGATCAGGCATTGAATTGATAGGGATACCCTCCCAAATATGAAAATCAATTGAATGAAATATAGATTCATTATGATGTATAAATTTGTATCGTTATAATGACAATTGTGAAAAAACTTTTCAAAAATCTGATGTTTGTTGTAATTGCAACAGCCCTTTAAACATTTGCATTTTGTTTTGAGATAATACGATTTAATTAGGATTACGAAGTTATACCATTGTTATGCATATTTAATTATTTTGACACTTGGGTGTGCCTTGTGAATGATATACCTTTAGTTATTGGACTAAGCCATAGTCAAATAGAATGATAAATTAGCTATACCCCAAAAAAAATTATCATTCAATGGAGCCAAAAGAATTTCTCCTGTTGATCTCAAGCAGTCAAAATCGAAAGCTATAAAACCCTCCCTTAATTATTGTGTAGCAGCTTATGCCTATGGGATTGGCCATAAATGAAGGTTACATGGTTCATACCTCATATATAAAAGAGGTTTGTTAGAGCATTAATCATAAGCCAGCTAATGCATTAACTCACCACTCTCTCAGTTCCATGTTTGTCTGTTCTTTCAATTTCAAGACAGTTAATAAGAGGACATATGATATTTCGTAGACATGCTTTCAATACCAAAATTAAATAAAAGTTTACGGTTTAGCAAGGAGCAGGGCAATTGCATTAGGCTCTCCAACTAATTTTTCCCCATCTTCCTTATCGCTAAACTCAGCATTTCTAGCTGGTAATTACGTTTCCATCTCACTAACTAATCCATGCCCCCCTCTCTCTTTCTTTTTTCTTTTTTCTGTTACTTCAAATCATAATAATAACTTCCGTGGAGGGTTCTTTAACCCCCTCATTACTTGTAGGATACTAATTTCTTGTCAAGTAATGGGATTTCAAGGTTGGGTATGATGTCCAAATTCCCCATATCTTCAGATTCAAGTGATATACGAAAACGACGAAATTAGCAAATAATCTTTTAGATATGCACATTGAAGGTGGATTTTTAGCATCCGACGGTCCTGAAAACCTATGGTGAATTTGACCGCCCTTTGTTTTATTTTTAAACTTTGTCTTTACCCCAAAGGATGGAAATGCCTGTATTTTCAATAAGCTGCAAGGCCACTATCACCGAGGCAGGTCAATTTGAACATCAACTCCAGGCGTGACTTGTTATTTTATACGTTGGTTCTTTATATATTTCTGTATCGAAAAGATAAAATTTTCAAGTTCTACAATATGGGTGTCTTTTATCATCAGGAACCACCAAATCCTTCCAGGAAATGCAAGTTCCTCTCTGCAACTTTGAGGGATGCGTTTTCCAATTGCCGTACTTGTCGCCGGCTTTCAACTTCAAGCCCGGAGGTGGATTACCCTTCCAGTGACATAGATGATGAGCAGGAAGTACTCACTTTAAATCACTGTAGATATAATTTTCTATTTATTTCTATCTTTCCTTGTCAATCCATAATTATTTTCTGGTTATGTCTTTGTGTTTGATTGTTTCTTCAGATTGTTGTTTCAGCAATCCGAAGCCGTGCCTTGGAGAAGTCTAGGCAAAGATCATTTGTTCTGACAGATAGCTTTTCCTGGGTTTTTTCTCCGAGGACCGGGGAATTGTTCTTGGCTCCTAAGATTTTTCAAGAAAAGGATGAGAATGATGAGAAGGAGGACGAAGGAGAAGAATTTCTCTCTGTTGCTAGTTGTTTCTCATGTTGTTCAAGTGCTTTGAGCAAGGAAGCCTTTCTTTCTGTGAAGACAAACTTCTCCCGCTGCTCAAGCTTTAGTGAGCTTCTTGACTTTCAAGATTTTCCAAGGTCTTCCATACTTCAGGAGTTGTGTCACTGCGAGGGATGGCCATTTGGTCTCTACAGGAAGGCTGTGTTGCTTCCACCTTTGCCCAAATCCCCTTCTGAATCTTGGTCTTGGCGTAAGCGCAGCAGAATAGTTAAGATGGCTCGAGTTCAGTAATCAGTACCCTTCATACCGGTCTTGGCAATGAAGGCAAGCAGACAAATTAATGAATAAAGATTAAAATTATAGAAAAGTTTATCCTTATATCGAAAGATAGTTGAGATTACCTATTTCATGAATCCTATTTCTCATCTGCTATGTTCAAGGCTGATGAAATTATAAGCCTAGTCGTACAAGACTGAAGAATTACACTTTCCTAGATAGGAAGCACAACTAGCAGCTGCCATCCTTCATAATTAGAGGAGTCGAGATTGTCATTGTAATTTAAATTAAGAACTTCCAAAGAGATCAGGAACGAGAAAACAAAGCTCCAAGATTGATACAACAGTAGGACTCAAAATGGGATTTTACGGAGGATCTCATTTGAGAGCAAGTGTATCAATTACATTCCAATTGCAAAATGAATATTATCTTTATTAAGTTTTTATTCAGAAAGCATTACACTTCTCATAGAGACGTTAAAATAAGCTATAAGGCTATCAACATACCAACATCATTTTCTATTTCTGTAAAGGTCTGGAAATTATGAGGCTAATTAATTACTAGCACCAAGCAATCAAATTACGCTTTTATTCTGCATTTCAGATTAACAAAGTGAAGTAGGTCGCACTTCATAGAAAACAAATACAGACCAGGTAAAGCGACATATTTAACGACTTTCAATCCTCAGTATACAAAATTTTGCATGACCATATCATTATGGTAATACCTTACAGTATAGGAGAAGACAAGAGTCAAGACATTATTAACCATCACAAAATAAACATAAAAGAAATTCTCAAACAGGATGAAAAATATGGTTTTAAATTGTTGACAGTAATAAGCTCTTATTCAATGGCCATCTGCTCCACCCTAGATAGTTCTTCCAGAGAGAATACAAGTGACATCCAACTATTCAAAAACAAGATTCCAAAGTTCACAATTACATCAAAACCTTCCCAAAATGTGTCTCTAAGCTCTCTGCTCAACATAAGAACCAGCAAGTCCAGAAGTGCCAAGAACAGTAACCTGCAACCAAAAGACTTGAAATATCAGAAATTGAATTATCACCTTAGCACTCATGAATAGGATAACTGTAAATGAAGCAATGAAAAGCTTGAGTTTGCAGCACATCCTTCAGCCCAGGGTTCTCCTAAGTAGCTGGTCAAATATTTGGTCTCACAGGCACAAGCAATTATTAATTTATGATCCCCTACATGATGCTTTTTGACCTAAACAGGCGACAGATGTTGGTAATGTATTCTATCTAAAATGGAGTAGAAAACTCTGTCCTGTTTAAAACAGTGAAACAAATTTTAGTACCTTCCCCCACTCTGAACCAAGCCCACTGCATCTCATCTTCAAGTATATCATCTTTGATCCCAACTCCATCTCTACTTTCTTCCGCAAATAACCCTCATCAGGTCCAAATGCATCCAAATAGGCAGAATATCGTTGATAAACTGTACGAAGTGCATTGACAAAATCATCTGATAAGGGCTTTACATCCTACACAAAAATTACAACCGTCAAATTATAAGAATCATGGGGACAGAAAAAAAGAGAAACAGATCATGTAATTCCATTTAAATTATGAAACCTCGCCACTCAATCCAATGCTGTCATCAAGTTCCATTTTCATAGAAATGAGCATGCCACCAAATTCCTCAACTGCTTCAGCTGCACAGAAAACATTCTTCAAAATTTCTTGGCCAGCTTTATCATCAGTGTTTTTAGACAAGGCATTCTTCACATCATGGATGAGTGCATCAGGAAGCTCGTCCCAACTTGCTGCCATTAAGTCCTTCAAAACATTTTGAATTTCGGGATCTTGTATGACAGGCATGTGAGTTACGCCCTCACTAAAAAACCGTCTGCCTCCAATGCCCATCGTAAAAGAAGATCTGAAATCTGCGTGGTTTTCCCCATAAGAAATAAGTTCAGAACAGGAATTGTATTCAGATTTTAGTACACAGATGCATGGTGGTATTCAATCACACAAGATGTTGGAATAAATATACATTGCTGCACTCCACAGAATCAGGGACCCTTGCAAAATCAAGATGGCTTTCTAGCAGAGAGCACATGTAAAAACCCAGTATGGTCTGGGGAAGGCTAATTCCTCAAATGTTAACATATGTTTTGCAATCCACTATTTGCCAGAAATGAGAAAATCACCCAAACAAACGAAAAGTAAGTGATCCCTGAGAAACAACCAGACCATACTTAAGCTGAAATGTTGTGAGAATCCAGCATCCACACGACAGATATGAAATCCAATGAAGCTCTTTGAAAAGCATCCTAACAGATAATATATCTAAAGAAAAAACCCTAAATTTTGATCAAGGATTAAAAAAAAAAAAAAAACCAAAGTCACCACCAACCGCGTCGTAATCGAATTAACAAACAAAATTAAAGTTGATAAACTGAAGACGCTAGTGGATATAATAAAAAAAAAAAAAAAGAATACCAGAAACGATGCGATTGCAAGGGGTAGCAACGGAAGGCGAGGAGAGAGTGAAGAGGGATCGAGAAGCCAAGTGGTGGGTAACAGCGGCGAAACATGAAGACCTAAAACAGGCTGCGCGGCATATGGATCTCAGTAACACCATCTTCTCCATTTCTTTTTCTGATTTCCTCGAAGAATAGCTGAATAAAAAGCAGCGACTACTGCCTTCTTAGATTAGAAAGCTAATATAGTAAAATGCAGTGAGGTTACTGCAATTTGAGCAAAGATTCAGTTGGCAAATGTCAGAAAATAATAATGAAGTGACTGCTGTGGTTTCATTGTGCATGTTTTTTTTTTATGATTAGGCCCAGATGTCAAAAATCGAGCCGGATTGAATCCAATTGTGAAGTGGTCCAAGGCCCAGAGAATTATTTTTTGGGTCTTTTTTGGTAGGGTTTGTTTTTTGTTTTTTAACGCGCAGGCAATTGGGTCAAATTTGACTAGTGGCAATTTAAAAGTTTGCCCATCCTGCAAAAACAAAACAAATAGAAATGAGAGGAGGATAAACATTTTCAATACGTTCGTCCATCTCCTTATCTACTTCTTCCGCCATAGTTGCTGCTATTTTCCATCTCTCGCAAAATTCCTATGGACAACTCAACCAAACAAGAGTTAGCTTATGAGCTTGAAGGGATTATCCGAGTTTACAAAGATGGCCATGTTCAAAGACTCCGAGAAACTGACTTTGTCCCACCATCTTACAATCTCTCCTTTGGCCTTTCATCCAAAGATCTCACAATAATTCCTCAACCCAACCTCGTCTCTGCTCGCCTTTACCTCCCAAAACTTCACCATCCCAACCATAAGTTCCCTCTCCTCGTCTACTTTCACGGCGGCGCCTTTTGCCTCTCATCGCCATTCACTCTCAAGTACCACACCTACCTAACCAAATTGGTTGCTGAAGCCAACGTGGTTGCTGTTTCTGTGAACTACAGGAAAGCTCCTGAGCACCCTATTCCCACTGCGTACGAGGATTCATGGGCTGCACTCCAGTGGGTGGTTTCTCACCGCAACAGCGATGGTCCTGAGCCTTGGTTAAATGACCACGCAGATTTTGGAAGAGTGTTTTTAGCCGGAGAGAGTGCCGGTGCCAATATTGCTCATAACTTAGCTATGGCTGCTGGGGATCCGGATTCCGGGCTTGGTATTGGGCTTCTAGGAGTTGCTTTAATCCACCCGTATTTCTGGGGGTCCGAACCAATTGGTTCGGAGGCAGTGGATCTGGACAGGAAGGCATTGGTAGACCGATTGTGGCCAATAATTTGCCCGTCGAACCCGGATCATGATGACCCACGGGTCAACCCACTATCAGAGAATGGGCCGGGTCTAACAGGACTAGGGTGCAAGAGAGTGCTCGTTGGGGTGGCTGAGAAGGATGTTTTGAGAGATAGAGGGTGGGCTTATTACCAGGCACTAAGTAGGAGTGGGTGGATGGGTGTGGTTGAGATTGATGAGACTCAAGGAGAAGGCCATGGTTTCCATTTGCATGATTTGGAGTCTGAGAAAGCCAAGCATTTGATTCAACGTTTGGCTGCCTTCTTCAATAGGGATGTGCCTTTATTTTGATTTACATGTAAACTTCTCTTAATCGCTTTGAATTCTCAAGTTCTGGAAAATAATTTTATTTCATCATTATTTGGTTATAGTTGTATTCAATTATTTATAGATATATTTAGTCATTTTATATTGTATAAATAATACATTTTATATTGTATAGAGTCATTTTTATTTGATTGCCTTCATTTTTTTTTTTTCTGATGTGAGAATTTTTTCACATTACAATGCTATCTCTAACGTCCAATTGCGTTAGACTTTTGAGGCTTATATGTAAAGTTCGTTGTGCTCATTCCACTATATTTTCAATTCTTAAATCTATTGCTGTTACATCTGATTGTTCTCTATTCCAGACTTTTACAAGTTCGGGTAGGGTTGACACAGATGGATCCTCCATTATGGGTTGGGTGGGTCACAATAGAATTATATATATATATATATATTTTATTTTTTTTTTGAAAATAGAATTTTTAGAATTTTATATTTTTAGACCATGGACTTGTTCTTTTTGGGATTCATGTAATTTGAAGTGTGGCATGGACTTTATGCTTATTTTATTAATGAATCTGTATTTAATTGAGCAATTAAAAATGTAGGGATTAAATATAAGTTTATCAAATAAATAATATACTTTTAGATATTATATCAAGTCAGGCTAATCACATAAGCAAAGTCTATAAACAAGAAAAAATACTTAAAAATGCATTTCAATAAATTGTAATTATCAGAATTATAGCTACGTACACTCTTTTTCTTAAATAATTATGAACGTTATAATTGCTATTTAAATCACTCTAATTAATTGATTGACTCATATATTTCTTCCTAATTTTTAGAGGTTGATTCGTACGTCATCTTTGTTGAATTGGTCGACTCTCCTATAATATGCATATCAATTTAATTCTGATAATTGTTGATAATTAACCACGCGCTCTGACGGACCATAAAATCCCCATCGATCTCGCCGCTTCTATTTAATACCATTAACTGTCTCTTGCCAAATGCTTCTCTTGCCAAATACTTCTCTTGCTTGCTTCTTTTTTGCGAATGGCTCCAAGCAAACAAGTATCTCAGGAAATTTTTCCTTACCTTCGAGTGTTCGAGGATGGAACCGTCGAGAGATACGCAGGAACAGAAGTTACACCCGCTGGCTTGGATTCTCAAACTGGTGTTTTGTCCAAAGACATCTTTATCACCACTCCACAAACCACTCTCTCAGCGAGGCTCTACCGTCCCGATTTCACTAATAACAACCAAAAGCTTCCCGTTCTAGTCTACTATCACGGTGGAGCCTTTTGCATAGCATCACCGGCTGAACCCAAGTACCACTGTTTCCTCAATCGGCTAGTTTCCCAAGCTAAAATCATCGTTGTGTCTGTGGACTACAGGTTAGCCCCAGAACATCCGCTTCCAGCCGCCTATGAGGATTCATGGGCTTCCCTTCAATGGGTGGTTGCTCACGCAGATGGTGGCACCGAAGAATGGCTCGAAAGTTATGCAGACTTTAGACAGGTGTTTTTAGCAGGAGACAGTGCTGGCGCTAATATTACACACCACTTGGCCTTGCGGTTGAAGGACTCGAACCAGCAGGGTTCAAATATGAAGAAAGTTCAAGGCATAGCTATGATCCACCCTTATTTCTGGGGAAAAGATCCAATTGGAGAAGAGGCAAATGATAGTTTAAGAAAATCAATGGTAGATAATTGGTGGATGTTCGTTTGCCCGTCTAATAAAGGGTGTGATGATCCCTATATTAACCCGTTTACGAAAGAAACCCCAAGTCTTGAAGGCTTGGCTAGTAAGAGTGTGCTTGTTTTGGTTGCAGAGAAAGACATATTGTGTGAAAGAGGGAAGCTTTATTACGAAAATCTGCTGAAAAGTGGGTGGCAAGGAAAAGCAGAGATAGTGGAGACAAAAGGAGAAGATCATGTTTTTCATATTTTTAACCCTGATAGCGAAAATGCTCATCTCTTGATCAAGAGCTTGGCTTCTTACATCAACCGAGATCCAAATTAAATTGTGTTGGCTGCTGCTTTTGTGTCGATATATGTACCTTTACTGCTACATTTCCAATGCCCATGTATCTAAAATTTATTTTTCACTGGTTTGATGGATTGATTGCCTTTCGCTACAGGTAATTGTCGCTTTTAAATAAGATTAACTGTTGATGTGTGACACTTGAAAAAGAAAATAACAACATCCACTCTTGTTTTAATAATTTGATTATAATCAAAATATTATATCTCTTATTTATCATTTTTTTTAAATTGTGATCGACTGGTAGTAATTGTGATCGTAAGATTCTCAATAAGTTGAAAGCAAAATTTTACCATACAATTATACGATCGGGCCATATTATATGGTAGTGAGTGTTAGGTAATGAAGGAGCCGTATATATCTAAGATGAGAGTTATGCTAAGGTGGACAAGTGGCCATACTAGACTAGATAAAGTTGTAATGAGAGTATTAGAGAAAAGGTAGAAGTTGTGCCAATTGAGGATAAATTGAGAGAAGGGAGATTGAGGTGATTTGGTCAAGCGTAGACATACGGAGGCTCCCGTTAGATAAGTAAAGCACATTGAGTTAGAGGATAGAAAGAAAAGAAGGAGTAGACCTAAACCAACTTGGAAGAGAGTAGTATAACATGTCTTAGAAGCATTATACATTTTCGACTATTCAACCCAAAATCGTTTAGAGTGGAGAAAGATAATCCATATAGCCAACCCCAATAAATTTTTAGGATAAAGATTGAGTTGATTTGAGTTGAATTGTGACTGACTATTAGTATATTTAATTTATCAAGTATAATTATTTATTTTTTAATTAAAATACAAATTCAACGAATCATAGTCCAAAATATTTATAACCAACTTCGGAGACACAATACTGGTTTACATTTTAATGTAAGTTAATTCTAGTAGGAAAAGTAATTAAAGAAAAATAACTTCCAGTAACTCAAGTGATTATTGATGAGCCCTGATTCTTTCTCTCACTCCCCCTTTTTAGAAGAAGAGCCCTGATTCTCTTGCGTGAACATCAAAATTTTATAACATTATGGATTATGTACGCAACTCAGATATTAATTGTCTATTTTATATACACTTAGCTGCATTATTTTCCAATATATTTTCTTAATTAATAGACGTGATACGATGTGAGCATAAAGCTGCAAATAGCTCCTTAAACAAAAGAAAACCAAGTAATTAAATACAAAAAATAGTTGAAGAAGTTGGGGCTGCACTAACATATATAACTAAATCATATAATCGAATGATGAGTATATATTAATTAGTAATTAAAAATTTAAAGCAAAAAGTATTAGTACACCTTGATCGTTTCATTCTCGCTGACCACAGCCACAGGCTCAAATGTCATTAGCAATAAATTAATTAATTAGTTAGATCCCAAAATTCCACATATTGGAACTTCTTCAGCTTAATTTCTTTTGTCGCAGAGAGACATACTGAGGAGTAGAGGAAAGCTTTTATGAAAAATTAGTGAGCGGCGAATGGAATGGGACTGCAGAGCCCTTTTTTTTTTTGAATCTACAACTATAAAGCATTACCAAGACTCATAGGATAAATTTACACAACATGATCTCAGTACAAATCTCAACCCATACACAGAAGTAACCTGACCTTAGGTTTAAAAAAAAAAAACCTGACCCAAAACTCCTACTCATAAACTCCAAGCATGAAGAAGATCAACGCCGCGGCTCATCTTTCAACGTCAACTTGGACCGTTGATAAGGATGGGAAGCCACCGACGTTCAAAAAGTTTCAAAGAGAATTCACACAAGCACTAAAATACTACTAGGGCTCCAATCCCAATTAGCTCTTAACTTCAGTCTTCTCTAAATCAAAACTGATTACATGATCAAGGGAGTGATGCATTAGAGCTCACCAATCTCTGAATCTCGTATAATCTTAAGGAAACACCTTCAACTAGAAAGAAAAGGTTTTAAACCCTAGATGTACTCATATCGCTGCATGCTTATAGACCTCCCATCGAGAAGCGACAGCCTCTAGACCCAGGATACAACAAACCCAAGCAAAGATTCAACAAACCTAACTCCCTTAGAACCTGATCTTCTCCGTGTCAAACCTAAAACAACAATACCAACAAAACAACACTTGCCAAAATTCACCCCTTGATAAACAGAGACAAGGCTCGACTAGCCCGAGAAATTAAGAGGCACACACATTTTGACGTAATTGTAGAATTTATGGATCAAAGGAATTCTCCGAGCATGTTCAGGCGTCTGACTTCTTTCATTAACGAAACATGACATTAATTGATAGTAGTATAGCGTTTTCGGTTTGATTAATGATTATATTACTATCAAATGTCATTTTAGGTGGAAAAATAAAGGAAATGGAATCTGGAGATTTCGAAAGTTTACTTTATTATCACATCAACTCAAACAGCCTTAATAATTACGCCTTCTAGTTCTTACATGATTACGTCCATGGCCAATGGCATGACAAAGTGTCAGTGCGCCAATAACAAATTAGAAAGAAAAGACGGCCACCTCCGCTGCCTGCTAATTGGTTAATGCTCATCTTATAGCCAAATCTTGACAATACTACCATGCAACCGTGAAGCCACGACAAATAATCAAAAGGGATTTGCTATTGTTATTTTGTTGTAGATTAATTTATCAATAACCATCTAAAGATGGATGAATAAAGTAACCTCCATCTTGTGGATGATAAAACAACGTGGAAACAAAATATTAGAAGAACCAAATTAACCATAGATGATGCCTATATAATCAGTACGAGATCAAAAAAAAGAACAGAAATAAATGCAATTTAAAATACAAATCCAATATCGTTCTAGTTGTATCCAAAAAAGGAATCCAGAGAGAATACAGAGAAAAATAAAAAGATACTCTAGAAAACAACCGTGTCGAGCATGGTACCCAAGGTCTGAACTATGTTGGAAGACATCAAGTTAGACACGTGTTCTTCAAGGTGCTTCTTCGCATCTTGCCTTCCCACATTTGCGATTGCTAGCTTCTCAGGTGGCAGCTCATCTTCCTCTTGCACTGCCTTGTTGTATTTAATAGCTAAGTTCAGCATCTCCTGGTCATTCCAAGACAAACCAAGATCACGTCACCTGACTTTTGAGAAAACATTGCCATGTTTTCCTAGTACCCACCAGACAAGAATAAAGAGATAGGCATGGCCCACATGATGTCACAAATAGCAGAATTAAGTTAATGAGTGGTTCAGCTAGGCCCATCAGGAAGAGAACCCATACAACAATAACTCTTCGGCTCAAAATGTTGATAGCAGATAATGTTGCGATCATCCAAGTCAGATTATTATTAACAACTCCAATTTTTACCCTGCCTAGGGCATGACACAAAAATGCATATTGAGTGGGTCTGCATAGGTCTAGAGACTCAAGTAGACTTGAGTTTGAGACTCACTCCAGCTTAACTCCCCTTGTTTAATGAATAAGCTCAGCTTGGGTCACATAAACTCAACTGGTAAGCTAGTAAGTCGCACATTCTATTTATTTACACATGTATTTTCCCCATATAGCTTATGTTCTATATCAGGATCTTTGAATTTGTACATTAGATATCATCAGGGCCCTCAAGTATAAAGTCAAAGAAGAACATAAAAACAGTAAGCTCCGATTTTCTAAGATTCACTTACCTGAACAGTCTGTTCATTGGTTTTAGAATGAGTATCAAACCGCCTAAGCGTCAATCCATCTGTCCATTTCTTTTTGTGCAGGTTAAGAAGCATTTTTTCCTCTAGTTCATTCTTCCTGTAATTAATGGCTATCGAGTAATAGTGCCTGTTCAATCCATGGATCAGTGCCTGAAATTCTTAAGGAAAGCATATCAGAAGTTATAGTGAAACCAGAAAATAGCTATTAGAGGAATAGGGAAAGAGAAAAACTAAAGAAAAGGTCAGCATTGGTTATGCACTCACCTGAATGGATGGTTTATTCAGATGCCCAAGATTAGAAGTCGTCTGTCGTGGTTCTTGGCCAAGCATCATTGTTTGTGGGTTAATCAAACGAAAAGCATCAATCACCACCTTCCCTTTAACACTCTGAATTGGATCCACCACAACTGCCACAGCCCGTTGATTCAGAGCTTCAAAACTCTGCAAATAATATCTAACATCATAAAGAAGGTGGCTAATTATTTGCAACAAAGGGCTAACAATTTCCAAACAAACAACAGTCGAATATAAGAAAATGCAATCTAATCGAGAGTGAACAACTTCAAGTCATTTGCAAAACTCCAATAACAAATACACTACCCCATTGGCAGATCAGATCAGCATTTGCAACTACAAAATCTCATGTTTCCAAGATCAAATTACATCAAATTTGTAAAAGCACAAATAGAATCGACATAAAGCTAAAAAGTTATTCTACACAACATATGTCAAAATACTATACTTTTCGACCATGACATTGGCTGAGAATAGAAGATGCATGAAAATTCACTATCATTTTTTCCCAACTATATATGGATCAAAACTTTAAAGTCTTTCTGATCACAATGGCAGTCCTCAAAATCAGGGAATCCTACTTTAGCAATTCACCAGCAACAAATATCCTATATCCATGTCAACAGCATTATCCACAAATTTATTTATTTTATGCTAAAACTTGTTCATTATTCACACACATCATAATCTGGCTACAAATTATGTTGTCCTAACAACCTGGTGGCACTTCTTAGACATTACTTAACTCATCTCATTCATTACTTGGATGCCAAAGAGTGCAAGACAACCATAATAGTTACAGAAAAAAGTCTTGAATGCTTTCCTCTAAATCCAACTAAAGTAATTAGTCTTTTCAAGCCCTACAAAGGATGTTTTCTCAGTGGCATAGATATCAAGTCAACCATGGATTAGGAGCATCAATACTGAGTGAAATAACAAACAAAACCTGTTGTGTGTTTATATCAACGCCAGATAGCCAACAACCAAATCCAGGATGGGAATGGTACCACCCAACAACCATCTCTGGCCTGCAAAACCAAAAATTGCAAAAAAAAAAAAAAAAAAATGAAATAAGCTACCTGGAAGGGGAGCACATAAAGAAAGAGAGATCCAACAGAGGACGAACAAATGTGAAGCTAATAATGAAAGCTCTAAATAAAACTAAGTCTTCCATTAGAATGTCATATATAATTAAATTTCAATCGATTAAAACCACATCCAACAGAAATAAAATTCAATTCTAACATGGGCACACTAACAGATTCCATAAAGTAATGGAAGCAGGTTGCTCTAGATCAATTAAAGGTTCAAACTGAGTCATTGAATCTCACCATGTTTGCACTTAAGTTATCTTCCAAAAGCTACCCCCAACTCCCCCCACCGCAACCAAGAGTGAATCCACATCTTCCCCAAACCCAACAAAAAGTTCTTTAAACAAAAGAATTCATACCACCACAAATAAAATGTTGTTTTGAGCAAGTGAAAAAACAGCCAAATCACCACATGAAAACAAGAATACCATTATGCTCCAAAACTATAGAATAATATTTAACCTAATCTAATTGATTGAAGAATACCTTCCAGTTTGTTTGAGCATATCAAGCATGTTAGTCTGAAACACATGATCGACAGCTTCAACACTAACACCAGTACCACTTTGAGGCATTGCAAAGACATCAACGACACGAACAGTGTATTCATCCACAAACTCTCCAAGCATTAAGCCCATCACTTCCATGGGGACTCCAGCTCTTCCTATATTCACGTCAGTCAAGTCAAAAGTTAAAAGGCGCATATGACCACAATTTTAGTTTAAGATCTTTAAAGGTCTCAAAGACGACAACGTAACCGAAAATGGGAACAAGATCTTCACATCCAACATGCAGTATATATATATATATATATATATATATATATATATATATATATAGAATTGCGGCACAGGAAAAAAAATACAAATGCAAAGCATAGAGGAGAAAAATAATTAAGACTCTGAATGCTAAAAAAATGAAAATGAAATTGTTGAGGTAATGGAAGGAATTCAAGGATAAAAAATTGCACGCTTGCAAATTCATACTTCCATTAAAGAGCATGTGTTCAACAAAAGAACAAGCACAATACATAATCGAAATCCATAAATTGCATCAAATGCTTATAATACCAATGCGTCAAACGCAAGACTGAACTGAACCCAAAACTAAATATGAGATCGACAAACCCTAACTTCAGCTTCAGTCACAGATGGAACAAAATTTCAACAAAACCCTAGAATTTAATTAGAAACGTATGTCTAGGCGTCCATAGGTCTAGATTGATGAGAATCATACCGTGTTTGAGCATTTTGAGGAGGGCGAGAGAGGAGATGTAGACCTGCTCCGATGAGTCAAGAGTTGGAGAATCGGGGGGTGGGTGACCTAAAGCACCTCCTGCACCGGCAAACATTCTCTGCAGTCTCTCCATGCCGGACATTTCTCTCAATTTCTCTTTCTTTCTCGATAGCCAAAAAGAGGAACCTTGAGGTTTTCTTTTGCAGCAAGACAAGATTTATCTGCTGAGTAAACCAATCCAGTTGTTCTGTTCATTACATAACCTGCAGCCGAAAAGAGGGACCATTTTGCTTTTATGTCCTTGTAATTTCAAGTAATTGTAATACTCCCCGTGTATAATACTTTTTTTTTTTTCAAAAAAGCCTCATATATCATTAGAATATATAATTTTTATCATTTTTCACTATTTTTTGTTTATTAGGGTGTTGAAGAAGTGAGATTAATTTGTCAATTGAATAATATCATTCAATTATTGAATCAAGCCGGGTTAAGCCATCTACCATTTGTGCCATTTGTGGAGAGTTTGAAATAAAACTAAAATAAACTAAAAAAAAAAATAAACAACTTGAATTTACAGAAATATTACTATTATTTAAAATTATTAAAAATTAGACAGGCTCAAAGCATGAGCGTAGCCCAATTGAAGCATAGCCCAGAATAGTAGTTGAGCCTAAAAAACTATGGTAAAAGAAGTTTGGGCTTACTAGTTTGTTTATTTTTCGTTTTTTGAACTCAATCTAAATTTATGAAAGGAGCTGAGCCCCATAAAATTAGAAAAACTGTAGCCCAGAAAAGTTGGGCTTCGCCCAGTTCTTGGGCAGCAGTTCGCTAGTATGAGGTTTTCCCATATTAGCAGAAAGGCCAATACCGCTGTCCATTATCTAGCCAAACTAGAGCCTTGTTTGGTTCAAACTCTCAACTTTCTTGGAAGTAACTTATTCCATATAAGTAAGTTATTTTTCTAAAATTGGAAGAAGTTGTTTCCTTTACTTTTTGAGAAATTGAGTCAAAATGGCGACCAAACAAATTAACTTTGTTAACTTCTTAGGAAGTTGAAGTTCCGGTTTAAGGAATCAATTTCCTAATGAATAATTTTTTTTTTCCATTTCATAATAAATAAATTTTAGCTTGGTGGTATATTGAAAGCTCAATCTTTCAAGGTAATAAAGTCTTAAATTCGAACTATATTAAAATCTGTCAAAACCAAATCATAAAAATAATAATAAATAAAAGGCTCAGCAAGAATAGCAACAGTTAACAAATCACAATAGTAATGAGAGAGAAAAACATTGGTAGAGGCACAAGCTATCTTGCTTTGCTTGAATTATCTCTTTCACCAAACTTTCTCAAGAACAGAAGCAGATGAGGGCCAGAATCTTGAACGATATTGGCATCAAGAATCTAGATGATAATGATCGAGGAAGATCAAACAATGTTAAAGTGAATTAAGAAGGCGCATGACATCTAGCTATCGAATCTAAGATCAAACACTAATTATTTATAGCAGTCCTGGAGATATCAAGTATCAAACACAATCTTGGTAATCATTCCAGCACCTCTTATAGTCTTCGCTAAGATATAATCAAGAAATCTTGAAAGGTCACCGAAGGTCTAGTTCTAAAACCTGTACGATTTCTATATTGAATTTCCCAAGAACTGCACAAGTAATTTAATTTGTAGCTCTCGTTGATTCCACATTATTTTTTTTTCTCTGACAAAATAACAACAAATAATAATTTAGTTATAATAAAATTTGAGCAAACCTTTTTTCCTTTTTCCTTATCAGATCGTAGGATTAATCCAAAACTTGTGGAATATTAGGTGAAGATTCCACGTGATTTATAGGTGAGATATTTAGATGCCACAATGGATGTACACAACTCTTAGTTCGTGAGTCCAAGTTGACTGCACTTCATGTGCTCGACGAAGAGACACGCTTCAATATCACATCCAAAATAGCTTTTTTGAATGTCTTTGATATTTACTTGCATTCTTATATGGCGGCGCCGTCTCAAATAAAACAATAAAATTAAAGGTGAAAAATATTAAAAAATTTTATAATTTATTCAACGGTAAAAAGAAAAATGTAGGACATGACGCCGTACAAAATTAGCATATATATGAAATATAAAGAAAAATAATTAATGATTTCACTTTCAAGTATTGATTGTTACAAGAGCCCTCAAAATACAACAATTGATTCTTTTGATAAATTTTTAAGCTAAAAATTCAAAAGAAATAAATCCCTAAGTTTTTATGCCACCTTTTATATATATATATATATATATATTTTATAAATATAAGAATTTTTATTAATAAATTTTCAGAAAAACTTAGCATAAGTAATCCCATTCAATCCCGATCAGCGCACCTTTTCTATATATATATATATATATATATATAAATAAAGAGGCTCTTATAATAAAAAAAAATACAAGGATAAAACTTTATTAAATAATAGATAAAAGATAAAATAAAAAATGCAAAATCCTAAAAAAGAGAAAAAAAAGTAAATAATTGAATTAGATTAAAAAATGTATACATCTATATAATTGAATTAGATTAAAAAATATATACTTTTAATATATGTTTGAGCTCATAATAAATAATACGCTGTAAAATAATCACATATAATATAAATTTTTTTTTTAAAAATATATCTTTTTAAGGAATATTCTTTAAAATATATCAAGAAAACCAGATAAAAATGAAAAAAGATTTCTTTCCCTCAAATCTATTCTCTCTTCTCTTTTTATTATATCTCTAGTATATTACTACCACTTCAAATTTTAACATTGAAGTGTCTTAATCAGAGATATCTCTAATAAACCTCTGACTAGCCCTTTTTAATTTGCATATTCTTTAAATTGAGACGATAAAAATAAAATTCATATTAATTAAGCCCATATTAATGGAGCTATAATTTTAAATTTTATCAATAAAAAATAATTTAATAATTATTATATATTAAATATTTATATATAAATATAAATATTTAATTCAATAATTATTAAACTCCTTCCGGTATTAATTATGGCTTTGCAGCAGCCGCATCTTTAAAAAAAAATTATCACATTGTTTATTGAACCAAAAATTAATTAATTACAAAAGTTTGTTGGATGGGGAAATGATATTTTTTAAGGACATACAGTGAAAATGATTCGTTAGAGATGGTACGAGAAATAAAGAAGGGAAGCGATTGTAGATTTGTTTTTTTGTTTTTTTTTTTTAACGAAACCTTGAAAGTTAGTTAAATAAGGGTAAAAGTGGACGTTTGACTATTTTCAATTGTACTTCACGCTCGATTGTTCCTCTATAGAACTAAATGCTTATGGGTAAGCAGACAAGAATTGAAAAGGCTTTAATTCATTTTTTTGGCCTGAAAGCCAGCTTCTAAGATCATATTATCTTAAATTCACTTTTGGGATTTAATTAAAAATAAGTTATTTATATGGTGGGATTAGTAAAAAATTCCAATACTTGATATATGAATGTCAAATTAACCGAGAACTTTGAAATGTAAGAGGAAGAAAGCAAGAAAAATCATTTGAAGAATATAATTAACTAAGATTTGCTTATTAATTCTTAAAAAAGAATTATTGGTGATTATTGAATCAATGAACATTACTAGAATTATGTGAAAATAATCGAAAAATACTATTCATTTGAAGTTGTCAATTTTTTTTTTCTGAAAAATTTGATGAACAATTTCATTTGAAGAAAGTCTTTCTCTAAAGCTTATCTAAATGTTGGAAGAAAAGAAAACCTACCATTCTCTCTCTCTCTCTCTCTCTCTCTTTTTCTTTTTTTCTATTTCTAATAATAGCAGTGAAATTTTATCAAAAGAAAAAGGAAGGGAAAAACCATCAAAGAAGTATCCGTGACCAGTAGGTCATCTCCTTTGCACCCAAACCAAAATCTAAGTTCTAATGATGATGAAAAAACCCCTCAAGAGCTACGACAGGATAACAAAATAAGATCAAATTCAGATACAAGAAAGAACAGGGGAAGGACACAAAACGAACCTACCATTCTCTGTAATTAGTCAAATTATCGACAGGAGTATGCGCTGGAGATATTCCAATTGCCCGTATGAAGACAGGGTAGAAAGGAGCCAATTAATGAAGGGAAGCCTTATCCCCTGAATTTTTTAAGTCTCCTGAAATTTCTTGTGACGTTTCAAAATGGAGAAATTATTAATTACATCCCCCGGTATATATTTACCATTTCTCACAATCATGTAGAACTCATTGTCTATATTATAGGAAGGACTCACTTTGTGAGAGAATGAACATTATTTTTTAGTACTTCCCATGTATCTAATAATTAGCCTTTAAAATGGGTCAAATTTGACTACTAAAAGGCTTGGATACGTTGAAAATTCTTAATTTAGTGATGTGCTCAGGCCTATAAGTACCCTTCCAGGTCGCTTGGGAGATTATTGCAACGTTCAAACACGTAACAGTACAGTCCTTCTCCTCTCCCAAGCTCTAACATTTAACTTCTTCTTCCATCTCTTCCTTTAGGACCTCCGTTCTTTCTCTACACCTTTTATTTTTTAGAATTTCTTGGTCACTTGATATCAGATATGGAAACTCCAAGATCACCCCTACCAACTCCCAGATCACCCCTACAGCCTCCAACTTACGGAAACTTAATCACTATTCTTAGCATCGATGGTGGTGGAATAAGAGGAATCATACCGGGAACAATCCTTGGGTTTTTAGAGTCTGAGCTTCAGGTGAATATGGTTTTTTTTGGTCTTCATTTTATTTCGATGGAGACTCAAACTTAGACCTCATAATATTGAAAGTAATTCCAATACTAACGAGTTAAAGTTATATATCAATCCTTTTAATTATTTTCCCTTCGGTATATATGTTGAATAAACGCGATAGTAGAATTTTTTGGATAAAAGTTTGTAAATGACCGTGTGCAGAAACTGGATGGAGAGGATGCAAGATTAGCAGACTATTTTGATGTGATCACAGGAACTAGCACTGGTGGTCTCGTCACTGCTATGCTTACAGCACCAAATGCGCAAAATCGACCTTTGTTTGCTGCCAAGGACATCACTGACTTCTATCTCGAGCACTGCCCTAAAATCTTCCACCAAGATCGGTAATAATTTATTGAAGCTTGAAGATGATCGATGAGCAAGCATCCCATTATATATATATAATTAATTTATGTAATTTTGCAACAGGTCTCCCTTCGCTCCTGCGGCCAATCTGGTCAGGTCCTTGGCAGGACCCAAGTATGATGGCAAATATTTACACCAAATTGTCAAGGAAAAATTAGGAGATATAAAACTGGACCAGACATTGACAAATGTTATCATTCCAACATTTGATATCAAGCACCTCCAACCAACTGTTTTCTCCACATATGAGGTTCATAACTTGATATAGACATATGCATGAATTTGGTTCATCGAAATTATAATCTATCCAGTAATTCGAATGATATTTGCCCACGCATGCTGTGTTCAGGTGAAGAAAAACCCATCCATTAATGCCCTACTTTCGGATATTTGCATTGCAACCTCAGCTGCCCCAACTTACCTTCCAGCACACCGTTTCGAAACCAAAGATTCCACAGGAAAAGTAAGGGAATTCGATCTTATTGATGGAGGCGTGGCTGCTAATAATCCGGTATCGTTTCATAAACATTGATCTTAAACATCGTCCTCTTGGATTATTCTTCTCATCCTTTTTAATGTTCCAGGCTTTGGTGGCTATGAATGCTGTGATGAAAGAAATTAACCGCGATAACGCAGACTTCTTCCCCATAAAGCCAACAGACTATAGCCGATTTCTGGTGCTATCCCTGGGGACGGGTTCACCAAAAAGTGAAGAAAAATATCATGCTGACGATGCAGCTAAGTGGGGTTTGTTGGGATGGTTAACCAGTGAACACTCCACTCCGTTGGTGGATGTGTTTATGCAAGCCAGCAGCGACATGGTTGATTATCACATTTCCACCGTTTTTCAGGCTCTTCACTCCGAAGAAAATTACATTCGAATTCAGGACGATACACTAATTGGAAATCTCTCTTCTGTGGATATTGCCACAGAAGAAAACCTGAAGAACCTTGTGAAAGTGGGTGAGGAGTTGCTGAAGAAACGAGTTGCCAGGGTGAACTTGGACACCGGTGCCTTTGAGCCGGCTTACAAGGCTACAAATGAGGAGGCTCTCAAGAAGTACGCGTATATTATTATTATTATTATTATTATTATTATTATTATTATTATTATTATTGAAGTTCATTATTTCTTTAACTTTTTTTTCCCCTCTTCCCAGTTTTGGTTAATTTGATTTGCTTCTGCGTGCGTAGGTTGGCTAACATACTGTCCAGGGAGAAACGGCTTCGTGAAATTAGATCACCTCAAGGCCAAGGAAAAGCTGTTGCTCCTAAATGAAGATGACTAATTAATTTTCCTTCTGCTAATAAACAAGTGTTCAATAAATTTCCAGGGGAGAATGATCGTTTATCTTGTAATTATAGCTAGGAGGATTTTCTTCCAATGAAATGAGATAATACCATATCCTGGTCACGTAATTCATTTATTTGTTGACAATAAATTTCTACCCTTATAATATCAATTTATTTTTTACTTTTCCTAAATCAATATTAAATTTCATATACCTTAATTAATAGAAAAAAGCAATGATAACTTCTGTTTATTTTCTCATATTTCAGTCTAAACCAACAGCTTTAATTTTGCCAACTATATTAATTTTCCATTTTTTAAAATTTGTCAATTTTATCCTCTATTTTTTAATTTTAATTTCAATAATTCAATTCAAATTGATACCAAATCAAAAATCATAATCTATTTTCAAATTATCAACTATAAATTATCATTTTAATTTTATAAATATATTCAGATAAGCAGCAGTCATGGATTAAATATCATGGATGGAAGATTGATGTATACTTTGTATTTTTCATTTTTTTTTCTTCTCCCTAAAGAATCAGGCACCAGTAAAGTCATATATTAGTACTTTTTTTTTCTTCCCCTTAGAAAATCTTGCATGATCGATAGTCGACGTTTAGCTGAATTTTTTTTTTTAAACATTTTATATAGAGGACATGATAAATTATCTATCCACATGCTGCTAAATATTTGTAATAATATTATTAAAAATTTTTATTTTTCAAAAGGCTTCTTCTTGGGTTGATATATTTCTCTTAATTTTTTTCGTTTCTATATTTGTTTAAAGATTTTTCTGATTTAGTTAGGTTTTTAAATATTTCTTGTTAAGATTTTTCTGATTTAATTTTTTATTAATAAAATTGACTCTAAATTATTAAAAAAAAAACAAAATGTTGTCTTTTAAGGCTTGATACAACGTCAAAAAATCAAATAGTTAAATGTTATACTTATAAGTTCTAATTAAATTGTAAAAAGAATAATAATTAACTTAAATCACAAGGTTAACGTAATCCTTCAAAAAAGTATAAATATTAATGAGATAAAAAGTTAGTCTAATTTCTTTAAGTATTCAAACAATATTAATAAATGGTTAAATTTACAAGGTAATAATTATCCTTTATTAATCTCATATCAAATACCCTCTAATAAGAAAGATAATTTGCTATTAAAAATTTATTTTTTATAGTAATAATAAATTTAAATTGAACTTTTTTTTAAAAAAAGATTTAACCTTTTCATATCAAAATCCAACCTGACTTGGTTCAGTGCCTAAAACATATCACTCACCTCATATGTAAGGGCCAACCGAATAGCCCAACCCATGAAACCAAATTAGAGGGCCCATAAAAAGATAACTCTAGAATTTGTATATATATATATATATATATGTGTGTGTGTGTGTGTGTGTGTGTGTGTGTGTGTGTAAAAGAAAAAAAAAAAAAAAAAACAGAACAGGGCAACTTCGGGTAGCAGAATAGGGGAGGAGGATTTCACACACTCCATAGCCAAATTTCACCTTGATCCCTCCATCTTCAACTCAAACTTCTTCCTCATGCTTTCTTTTACATCCAAATCAATCAATTACATCCATAAGCTAAAACTCATTTCTTCCCACAATAGCACAAATTAAGTTTTAATAGGTAAGTTTTTCTGTCCTCTTTTTCTTGTTAAGTATTAAGCTTAAATATTTTTAGGACTTAAATAGACCTTATGGAAAAGTATAAATATCATTAGAAATATCAAAAAAAAAAATTAAATTAGTAAAAAAAAAAATGAGAAAAAAAAAAAGACAAAACACCTGTTAAAAAAAAAAAAAATGCAACAAAACATAACAAGGGCATTTTGCATTTTGATCCCCAATTTGTCTTTTTAGCTAAATGTCAATAAAAAATAATAATATTTAAAAATAGAAAATAAAAATGAAGATTTGGTGGTGGTAAATGAATGTAAATAAAAAAAAAAAAGTGAAAAAAATTGTGTAAATACAACAAATAAAAAAAATGAAAAAAAAAAAGAAAGTGACCACTAATAAATAAACTAAGGATTATAAAATGTGTGTAGTGGGATTTCTTTTCCTTCAAACTTCATCATCTTCTCTTCAATCATCCATCCCATAAAAAAAAAAAGCTCCCAAAACCTCCATGGCCATTTCATTTTTCTTTCATCATGCCTTCAATTACCTCCAATCACCAGGTAGCTTCACTAAAAAAAAACACATCACATCAAGAGAAGTTTGAGAAAAAAAGAAGTTTGGTGAAGGTTTAATGTAAAAGCACCAACCATAGGTTTTGTTGTTTTTTTTTTTTTTTTGTTGTTTGTTTTGTTATGTATTATATTTTTGTTATTGAATTTTGAATATAAATTTTTTTTTTCTTTTTATAGTTTCTGATATATTCATTTTTATTATATTTGATGATGATTGATTTGATTTATTTTGAATGAATGTTGATTGAAAATGAATGAATGTGAATTGAAATTATGTCAGTAAATGTACATGTAGTGATGTATTATGAACTTGAATGATTATGGATGAATTTGATGAACTTGGTTTGGCATTTTGAACTTTGGTTGTGATTGATGTGTGTTCTAAATGTATGTGTTATTGTGATGTGATTGTGATGTTGAGGATTTGAGTGTTGTTGAGTGTATGTGAAGTAAATTGTAAGTGTATGTATGTATGTATGGTATTGTGTGTTTTATGTTTATTTTTTTTTTGTTATTTATTTTTTTATTTTTGGTTATTTGGATGTTTGTAATAAACTTAAATTAGTATATTGGTATGGTTTTGGTAAATTATATATTTTGTAGGTAAGGGGTAATAAGTAAGTAGTGAAATGTAAGTATAATAAATGTAAGTTAGTAAAATGTGTAAGCAATTTAATTTTAATTAAAAAATAAATTTTAACTTTTAATTTTAACTGTAAAAATTGTGGGTGTAAGACAATTAAAAAGGTGAACTAGGTTACAAAAAAACAACTTTCATTAAGAAAAAATACCAAAATTTCTGTTGCTAGGTGATAAATGAAAGTGAAAAAAAAGAACTGAAGTGAAACCAACCAGTTGAAACTTAGGCCAGTTTTAGTTTAAGTTCAGTCTAAACAAAAACAGGTCCATTGACCTGATACAAAATACATGAATATAAAAGTGAAATTTTAACACCCATACCTACAAGTCAACAAAAGACAAGAAAAAAGCAGAAAAAAAAGCAAGTCAAAAAACTGGCAAAATCAAAAAAAACCAAAATTGACGAAAAAAAAAAACCTAAATTGAATTGACTGACACCATATTTGACAAAATTGACCAGAAATAGTAAAACTGAAAATATAAAAAATAGAATGACTCAAAATTTTCCCCTTATTATAGATATATAATGATATTGGAATGAATATTTTTGAGTTTTGATTTTGATGAGTATTCGATTTCCAATTTTTTATTTATATTTTTTTCAATGTATATTGTACTATATTTTAAATTATAGTTGTGCACCACTTTTCAGTTCACCCACGATAGCTTTTATGTCAGTCATGAAGAAGAGAAGAGCATAGCAGAGAGTAAGTCTTTGAAGACACTTTCACTGACTCATATATTATATTATATATATACATAGGTCCGATGTATGCATGTAATAATATGTATAATAATTATTTGAGCATTTGAAATTTAAAAAAAATTTGTACATTGAAGTGTAAGTTAAAGTATTTATGAAAAAATTTTCATCCTTTGAAAATACTAAAAATGTTGTGGATTGAGTTGAGAAAAAAAATTGCGTGAATTTTTTGTTGTTTGAGATTGAAAATATAAATTAACTTCCTTTATTATTTAATTGTGATTTCTATGGAAAAAGAAATTGAGGAAGGCAAGTTTAGGATAAAAATTTGTGATAAAGTTGATATTGAAGTAAGGGTTTCTATGGATTAATTTCAAGGAAATTCATATATATATATATATATATATATAGGTGAATATTAAGAATTAGTTTTCAATTATGAGAATTAAATTCAGGTTCTTTAAGTCCTAAATATTTGATTGAGAGTGAAGAAATTAGAATATAGAATTTATTGATTTTAGAGTTATTAATTAACATTTATTATATTTATGTGAATAAGAATTCTAAAGTTATTGTTAGAAGAAAATTTAGTATGAAGTGTTAAAAAGGAAAAAAATATTATTATGGAGGGGTAGAAAAAAAAAATTAAGAGAGAAAAGGGTCCAACTAATTATGGATGTATTATATAGGCCTTTGAGGAGCATTTTAAATTATTTGTGAATGTGTTGTGGGTTGTGAAGAATTGGTTGAGTTATTGGAATTTTAAAAGATGCCCGATTTATACCGAAATGCATCCGAATTTTTTATAAAATTTTAGATAAATAAATCATGTATTTCACCCTCACTTTTTCATCTTCATGATTTAAAATTCATTTTCTTAATGTATTACTTTTCCCTACACTTTTAGGAGATGATCCAGCTCCTGTTATAGATACTAGGGATGCTCTAGCGATCTAGGCTTTGTTAGTCTTCAGTACAGGTAAGTGGATAAACTTATAACACTGATATTTTTATTAAATATAAATTTATGTTATTATTTGTGTTATACTCAACTTAACTCAACTCAACTAAGCCTTTATCCCAAAAATTTGGAGTCGGCTATATGGATTCGCCTTTTCCACTCTGAACGATTTTGGGTTAAATCCTTAGAAATGTGTAATGCTTCTAGGTCATGTTGTACTACTCTCCTCCAAGTCAATTTAGGTCTACCCCTTTTTTCTTTCTATCCTCTAACCTAATGTGCTCTACTTGTCTAACTGGAGCCTCCGTATGTCTACGCTTCACATGACCAAACCACCTCAATCTCCCTTCTCTCAACTTATCTTAAATTGGCACCACTCCTACCTTTTCTCTAATACTCTCATTACGGACTTTATGTAGTCTAGTATGGCCTCTCATCCACCTTAACTTTCTCATCTCTGCAACTCTTATCTTAGATGCATTCGACTCTTTCAGTGCCCAACACTCACTACCATATAACATAGCCGGTCGTATTGCTGTACGGTAAAATTTTCCTTTCAATTTATTGGGAATCTTACGATCACATAAAACTCTCGTGGTATGTCTCCACTTCAACCATCTGGCTTTAATCCTATGACTAACATCCTCCTCACATCCCCCATCTACTTGAAGGACTGAGCCTAGATATTTAAAGTGATTACTTTGGAACAGTACCACTCCATTCAAACTAACTCCTTCCCTATCACTAGTTTGGCCTTCACTAAACTTGTAATGCATGTATTCTGTCTTCGTTCTACTTAACTTAAAACCCTTTGACTCTAGAGTACTTCTCCAAAGTTCTAGCTTTCTATTGACTCCTTCTTGTGTCTTATCTATCAGAATAATATCATCCGCAAACATCATGCACCAAGGAATACTCTCTTGTATATGTTTTGTCAGTTCATCTAAAACTAATGTAAAAAGGTAAGGGCTTATGGCTGATCCTTGATGTAATCCAATTGAGATCGAAAAATCTCTTGTGTCCCCTCCCACTGTGCGCACAATAGTAGTTGCTCCTTCATACATATCTTTCAATACTTGTATGTACCTAATAGATACCCTCTTTTGTTCTAACACATTCCATAAGACCTCTCTTGGAATACTATCATAAGCCTTCTCCAAATCAATAAAAACCATATGTAGATCTTTCTTCACATCTCTATATTTCTCCATCAAGCTTCTAATTAGAAAGATTGCTTCCATAGTTGAACGACCAGGCATTAAACCAAATTGATTGAGAGAGATTGGGCATGATACCCTCTTTTGTTCTAACACTATCATAAGCCTTCTCCAAATTATTTGTGTTATAAAGAAAAAAAATATGGGAATGGATAATGGCCTTTTTTTGTATTCTTTAAATAAATGAAATAAGATTTAAATTTCAGCTGAATAAATGGCTAAATATGCTCTATATATGCACCGAATGGATAACACCTTGATGACGGGTGATTTATTTAGCTCACTGTCTTTGGGACAATGTCTTTGGGACAATGCTTGATATGCATATAGCTTTTGAGACGTATATCAAGTGGTCGCCCTTTGGGGTAGTTCTACACATGTGTATGACCAACATATTTATTGCTCTTGGGCCGTTAATGTCATCATGGAGCCTAGGATGTCAGCATTGCTCTCAAGTTGATAGAGTTTATTATATGTACCTGAGATACCAGCATCATCTATATGAAGCATATTATGAGTGTATGAGGATATTATTGATTTTATGATTATTAGCAAAGTTATTTCAGCATTTTTTTTTACAGTGTGGAATTTTATTTTATCTCAGTTATGTGAATTACAACAAATGATATTTATTCAGCTGACATATGTTAGTATAGCACATGGTACTATTAAGTACTAAAATCTTGTCTATTTCTCTTTTGTTATTTATTTATCCGCTCATTGAATAGTTGCACTCACCTCTTATATTTTTAATATTTCAGATTCCTTTTAGTGATCATTCTATCAACAGCCCTCATTTATTAGCATTGTCTTTTCTTCCACTTCACCAGCTGCAGAGTCTAGTGGAGGTTAGGCCAATATATTCATTTTGTAAATTTTGATTATTTTGGATTACTGTATATATTATCTATGTGTTTAGGCTGCTACCCCCCTAAAGTCTGTGTTTATATTATTTTTGGTTCCTACGGAGGGAAAAAAAATCATGTATCTATGAAGATGATATATCTATTCGGCATGGAGCCACTTTATGTATATATGTATATATTTACATATTCTTCTAGGATTTCAGCAGGTTTCATATGTCTAATTAGTTATATATTAAGGGAAATTCTATTAGTTTTTCCTTATCACATTTGCCTCTGTAGGGTGGAAGGCAGGTGTGACATCATATGTATTAGATTCGAGTTTTCACTCTCCTATAAAAAAGAAAAAAAAATTCTTTATAGCAAATAATTAGAGAGAAATGTATTTTTTCACTTATTTTTAATTTTTTTATTTTTATATAATTTATCTTCGTCTGTCCTGCAATTTTTATAAGCAATTAGAAAATATTTTTAATAAAATATCCAGCAAAATAAACAGTACAAATCCCACCTAAAGAGCCGTCCGCTACTAAAGGACTTCAGAAAACAGGGTGAGGACCCTTTAAAGAACCGAGACTCGAACAAACACAGGAAAAGAGGACAGCATGACATTTTGCAGCAGCAGGGACACAAAATGCAGGGGGCTCCGATGAACACTTGGCCCAGTGAGATTCAAAATCATCCGAGAAATAGCAAAAGCAACAAAATTAACAACCAAATACGTGAAATCAAGTACCCAGCTCAGAACAAAGCAGCAAAAGAGACCAAAACCAGCAGCAACTCTGTGAATTTAATTATTTAAAGGAATTCAGTACCCTAAAATGGCAAGCAACCCTACATCGGTTCTTACTTTCCAAGCGCTAGTGTCTATGACTAAGGTCTAATCCAAAAGCCAGCAAGCCAAGAGCCACCACAAACCAAGTCAACCACAATTTGTTTGTCTTTGGTGGTTAAATTTGAAAAGAATGCTAGGTAAATTATACTTTGTTGTATTTTAATATGGTAAATATAAATTATTGAATTATTTTACACATTAAAATAATTAGACAATTTAATATTATAATTCAATCATTTATATTCATCAATTTACTTTTTTATTTTTCTGATTTGGGATATGTAATCCCAATATTCCCACTCAAGTGCAATTTTATATTTGTCACTTGGTAATTAATTAATATTTAATATAATATGGATCAAATTATACAGTTTTAAGTGGTTGAATCCAAAATCCAAATCCAGCTGTGGCATATGTTAGATTTTCTAAGTCAAAAAGTGCCGAAACTTGTGAAAGTGGGTGAGAAGTTCCTAAGGAAACGAGTTGCCAGGGTCTTGGACGCTAGTGCCTTTTTGAGCCTGCTCACAAGGCTACAAATGAAGAGGCTATGAGGAAGTACGTCTATATGTATGTATATATTGATTTGGGTTCATTTGACTTGAGACATTATAGTTTGGAGCCAAAATGAGCTGAAGGGTTAAAGCTCTATCGTACATAATCTGCACTTGCTTGGGTGAAAACGTCAACCAGAGTAGAACTACCATTGTTTAGCCAATCCAGCAGACCCCATTTTGCTGCCTCATTTGCATTGGATCTCTCCTCGGATTTCGGTGACCCAATTCGTAACGATGTAACAAGAAACTCTCTATAATCCATTGGTTTCATCGGAAATAAGTATGAATTTCCCATAATCATCTCCATTGTCAATTCACTAATAGCAAGTAATGCCTGATCCAAGAAATTAATTACTTAAGAAGCACATAATTAATTTCGATTAAAAAAATAAATTATATTACTTAATACTTCCTCCGTCCATAAATAATAGCCACATTTGGAGTTTTTATGGTGATTAAAAAAATGATTGGATAATCTTATTTTTATAAAAAAAACTAATAATTTACTTAATTACCCTTTATCTAAATTGAATAATTACTTTAATATAATATTTTCTTTCCACTAATATTTTATAGAGATAAAGGATAAAATTGAAAAAAAATAGTTAATTCTCCTTGGTCTTCAAAAGGTGAGAAATAATTTTGGACAAAATAAAAAGTCAAATGTGACTATTATTTGTGCACGAAGAGAGTATATCTTTGGACAAAATAAAAAGTCAAATGTGACTATTATTTATGTACGGAAAGAGTATATCCCATAGGCTATAAATATATTTTGCTTGATTAATTCCTTTTTAAGCAAATTAAGAGGCTCTTATGATTAAAAGAAAACTTAATTCTTAAAATACAAGAAAAAAAAACTTTATTAGATAAAAGGTAAAAACTAAAACCAAAATCACAAAACTCTGAAAAGAGAAAAAAAATCTAAATAATTGAATTGAAATAAAAAAATGTATTCTACATTTTATTAAACTGTAAATATACTATTTTCATCTACTTTTATCTGTAATTTGAGAAAATTAAGAAGTATTAAGTAATTTTTTTTCTAAATTTATCCTTATCTCTACTAAATACAAAACTACTTTTACAATTTATTAAAACTCATTTTATCACCCATCTTAATTAAGTAAAATAATCTACTGAAATGGTTTAGCTGAAAGTCCAAAGCTAAGTTTTTGCTAGTCATATTTAGTAAAACTCTTCATTTATCAAGCAAGAATAATTTAGTTAAATTAAGGAATATTTTATTATAATTTAATTAATTTAATTGATTCTTTAATCACCGTATATAAATCTTAAACAACAAATAAAAATTGATAGATAGAGTAATTAGTTAAAAAGTTTATTGCATGGGGAAATTATTATCTTATTGGCCATGCACTATAACAATATTAGAGTTAATAGCAAAAATTTTGTAGTATCACAATTTTATAGTAGCAATATGTAAATTTGTTTGTCACGACCCAAATTATAGACTGGATCGGCACTAGGACTTTTGTCAGCATAAGACCCCCATATTAATAGTATGCCCTGGAGCATATCATTTAGTATGTATCTTGTACATGTTTTATTGATAAAAAACATTTTTACTTTTCCGTTTACATAATATATTTATGTGTAATAGAAAAGGTTCATTGATATTTTGTTAGAAATTCTATTCTTAAGTTGTTAAGAATATGAGTGACAGTATTTCTAGCACAAAATATCATAAATTGGTTCACAATCGAGGATACTTCACAATAAGGACATGACTTATCTAGAAAGATTGTAATCATGTTTGTTCCCAAGTTATTTATATGAGATGTAAATAAGATGGAATGGTGAGTCTCATGCCATATAACAAACATGATAGATACTTATACATGATAAGTAGGCCGAACCAGTGACATTTATGACAAACACATGGAGTTTACTCTTGTCAATGTATTGTCATAAATCACATCAGTGCATATAATCTTTAGACCTAAGATAGCACAGTTATCTTGTATACAGGTGGTTTGAGTTTGATACTGCTTTCATACTTGTACTGTGTATGGGTATATCGGCATGTGTTGTCTCCTACTAGTTATATATGGAGGTAGGTGTTGATCAAGATGGAATCTGTTACCCTAAGTAAATAGGGATAAAATCCTATGTTCATTTAATTGTTCTTGATGTTTCAAGTTCCTGACTAGGACATATAGATTTAATCAGAAAAGAGTTTCTGATGAGAAAATCTTTTTAATCAAGAACTGGATTTAAAAAAGAACATAATATTCATAGCAAATGGGGTTTGACATAAACCATGACTCTAGCTCGAATTGGGATTTTGTAACAGAGAGATTCTAGTGCATGGTAACATATGATTATAGGTTCATTTAAGGTAAACTTTACTACTAGTTGGGTGGCTATGGCATGCTATGCTATGCTAGGTATTAACCATAGTTTATAAGCTGCCTAAAATGATTTAGAGAAATCATTTATGGTAAGAAAGAGTTCTGATGATATTAAGAGTTGATATCATATCTCATTACCAATTAGTGATAAGCCTAGTAAGTCACACACATACACAAGTAATCACCAAGTTAAATATGATTTAATTAATTAATTAAAGAGTTTAATTGATTAATTAAATATGTTTGATTTGCAATTAGATTGCAAAATCCCTAGCATGACTTGAAACTAAATCTAGGTTATTGGATATATATTATAAGTTAAATTGATATTTAAAGTGTTTAAATATGAATTTAATTATGAAAAATTAATTAATAAAGATTAATTAATTAATTTATATTTGATATAAATTGATTAGAAGAAGAGAAATAATTATTTTGGATTGAGAACTCAAAATTAAGACACAAGGGTATTTTGGTCATTTCACAGGGTGACATGTGGCACCATGAGATGGTGACACATGGCACTACACATAAGCTTGCCATTTGTCTTTTAATCATTTAAGATGATCAAAGTCAAGATTAAATCTAAGTTTGACACTTGGCACAATGTAATTGAGTCAATTAAACTAAGAGCCAATCAGAAGGTGACATGTGGCAATGGTTTTAAGTGATGACCTAGCTATATAATGTGTTGTTATGAAAGAGTAAAAATACAAGCTGCTGTTCTTCATATGTTCCGCCACCCTTGGAGTGCTCTTTCTCTCTTCTTCTTCATCTCTCATCAATTCAAAGAGAATAGCTAACATTCTCTTGAATTAAAAATACTAGAAATCATTTCTAGTGTCCTGTATACATCTATAACATCTCTAAAGGAAAAACCTGAATTTATAATTGATTGGAAAGGCTTGAAAAGCTATTCAAGGGGCTACCATTGGTGATCTTGGTGTGGACAAGCTAGAGGGACAACATCTAGTGTCCTAGGCACATCCTAAAGGTACCAAACACAATTCCAGTACATCAAAATGTTAGTGCACTTGTTCTTGATCTAATCTAGGGTTCTAATGAATTAATCTGTTAATTCTAAAATCTTAAATGGCAAATATAGATCCAAAAACATATTAAAAGAGTTTTAATATGCTGTTTAACATTGAAATCAAATAGATAAACAATGAATCTTGCATGATGCATGACACCCTAGAAAAAAAAATTTTGAATTCAATGATCTAAACTTATATTTTTCATGCTTTCGCTCCTTCACCTCAAAGCTCGTAGTAAGTCTAACTGATTTTAGTCTAACCATAAAGCCCATATTTAAAGCCCATTTTGAAGAACTCAACAGGATAGAATCCAACCATAAATTGAATTACCCAATGGGGAGTTTTAGCTCACCCGACCTGTGATAAAAAAAATATATAAATTTAGGGGGCTCTGCTCACCCTCTTAATCCTCAACATAATAAATATATCAAATGGGAAATCAGCTCCCTCATCCAATATATATATATTCATCCTATTCAACCACACATGCATAAATATAGGTTTAGAATTTTAAAATAAATAATCTTTTATAGTCCCATGCCAAATATATTATTCCTAGTACATGCAGAGTTCTAAATTTTAAATCAAGAAAACGAAGTACAAAGAACGGCTGCTGATAAACCTGTGAGAAAGGAAGCAGATTATTCTGAAAATGAAACCCTCCTATAGCGTAGAAAAATAGGATAAACAGGAGTGAACATTTGACTCATTGAGTAAGATATTGATTTTAAATACAATTTCTATAACTATCTAGAGCTAATGCATCCCTAAGGATGAAATGCAGCATATATCAACATATTCAATCAAGTTCAAACAATATTCACACAAAGAATAATTTGGAGCATTTACACACCTGTGTGTCACATCAATTAAATATATATATAGGAGTTGATCCCCTACACAATTCTCTTAATTCCAACCTCTATCAACGAGATCAACTCGAGGCGAACTTTCTCTTAATAATCCAAATGCGGGGGTCAATGAGATTAACTCAAAGTCTTACTCGCCTCAACTTATCACAAAAAGGACTAGGCCCCAAGTGAGACTAGCTCAAGCCGATCTGCTCGTCCTACCCATATCCAATACCACACCTCACGCACGCCGACACAGCACACAGCTTCAAATTACCCTAGGGCAATACCCACGTCAATTTCATCAAATAATGATAATGCAATACAAAGTGTGCCTATAATAGCTATATACATATAATTATAAGTGAATGTATGAGCATACCTTGCATGTATAATAATATTGAAATTATAAATAAAATCAGCATCTACTTACAGTACACCAGAGACTACTGGGGCGGTTGAGTGGAGAAAGATGGCTATTCCTACTCATCTAAACAATTATATTAATGAATTTGTCAGCTCTAATACAAAATAAGAACTTAGAGAGTCAAAAGACACCCTAATTTATGCCGAAAATCTGATAGAATTTTTCGTATATCTAGGACCTACTCAACCTGCAAAGTGGTTCAAATCACACTTCTAAAATCACAAGTCCCATATCCACATCTCATTAACATTATATGGCCCCTCCTGGGCCCTCCAAACTAGACAAAACTCACAAAATTATAAAATTCAGTCATAGCCCCTAAAACTAACATTATGTAAAAATCATTCAAACGAGCTCTAAAATTCTAAAATTTTACCTTGTAATCCTTAACAATGCTATAAGGCTATTGTAAAAGGAATTATAATTTTCTAATCTCTCATGAATATTTTATGAATTTTTATTCTAAACCCGATATTATGTAAATAAGGAAATTTAGAGTTCAGGTTTACCTACGCCCATTCTGACGTTTGGAACGCATCTAGAGCATCTGAAAATGGTGGCAATGACTATAATTTTGACCTATTTCTGAAGTAACTTTGGCAGCTCATTTATCTGGCCCGGAAATGTAGATCTAGACACTGGTGAAATTTTTATAAAACGAAGGTACCTATGCAAAGCTCATATTACTAGGAGTTAAAATATAATTTTTGTGAAATTAAATAAGCTCATTTAAGGCTTGGAAAAACACTGTGAAGTCTATAGGACTCACTAGATTCTTCGTGTCGAAAAATTTTGAAATTTATATCACGTGAAACTCTCGTCGAGTGAAGCACGCCGGTACTCTCAGAATCTTCACAGGGTTCCTGTTTTGAGAGATATTTAGCCCAAAAATCGAAATAGGTTAAAATTTCTAGAGCTTAAATCGAACAAACTGCTTGACGATAATTCGTGTTCTTGGTGTCTTTGGAAAACTCTCGAAGTATAGAAGGTGATTGGGATTGGACCTGGTCTAATTGGTGGTCGGATCTGCCAGATTTTGGTCAGGAAGTTGATGAGTTGTGCACTGTGCGTGAGGGAGTTTCAAGCCAAATTTTTTGGCTTTTAGGGTGATGGCCGGTGGCGGGGAGGCTCCGTGGTGGTGCGTCGGTGAGCTGGGGAGGAGGGGGAGGTGGTGGCCGATGGTGGGGAGGAGAGAGGAGAGAGAAAATGAAGAGAGAAGGGAGAGGGATCGAGTGCATGCGGGAGGAAGAAGGAAAGAAAATGATGGGCTAGTTCGATTCAATCGGTCCAATTCGATCCTATTTGATTTGGCTGGTTCGATTTAAGATATTTAAAATTGAATTTTTACTTTACCCTGGGAATCAAAATGAGACCCAAAAATTACAAAAAAAATTACAAAAAACTCAAAAAAATTTATAGAGTTTGAATATATTTTTAGATTTGCCACGTGGTTTTTAAATTAATTTTTTAAAAATAGATGAAATTTATTGTCTTAGAAAAATCAAATCCGATTTTAAAAATTCAAAAAATTTTAAATAAATTTCCATAATATTTAATATAATAAAATATTATAATTTTCATATAAAATAATTATTTAAAAATTTGGGATGTTACATCTTAAACAACAAATAAAAATTGATAGATAGAGTAATTAGTTACAAAGTTTATTGCATGGGGAAATTATTATCTTATAGGCCATACACTACAACAAATATTAAAGTTAATAGCAAAAATTTTGCAGTATCACAATTTTATAGCAGCAACATGTGAATTTGTGCATTTGACAATAAAATCATTGTTGTTCTAACATTTCTTGCTGTGATATTGGAAATGATTTATTAGAGATAATCCCGAGAAAAAAGAAGGCAAACGATAGATTTGGCAATTTCAGACATGTGAGTTTCCTGGCAAGTAAGAGCGAAAGCAGTAAGCATAAAAATTAAAATTGTGGTGCGGGTAGGCGGCAATTGCAATAAGCCGAGTGCTAGCTTTCCAAAATTTAGCTTTGGTGGAGAATTCGTCATCGCTAGTGTTCATATTTAAAATAATTGGATTCTAATTTTAAATAATTATTTGCCTTTGTGGGTGGATTATTATACATACAATCTTGCTTGGCATATATGGGAAATGAAACTGCTTTCAAAGGTAGTTAATTACGGGTAAAACTGGATGTTTGACTATTTTCAATAGCACTTCATACGTGATTGTTCCTGTATACAACTAAATGTTTAAGCATAAGCAGACAAGAATTGAAAAGGTATTATCTTTGATTCTTCAATTCATCTTTACGAAGTATTATCTTAAAATTCATTTTTGGGATTTAATTATAAATAAATTACTCATATACTAGGATTAGAAAATTATAATTTTAACTCTTTTATGATATATTAATAATGTAAAATAAATGTATTTTTTAAAGTATAGAATCAACATAATGTGAACACTAATGAAGACGAGAAAACATTCCAATACTTTATATATTAATATCAAACCGAGAACTTAGAATTTTATGAGGAAGAAAGCAAGAAAAATCATTAGATGCAAGTAGTTAGCTAAGATTTGCTTACTAATTAAAAAAAAAAACTTGGGATTATTGATTCGACGAACATTAGTTTAATTATGTGAAAATAATCGAAGAATACTATTCATTTGAAGAAATTATCATTTTTTTGTGAAAATTTTGATGAACAATTTAATTTGCAGGAGGTCTTTATTCAAAGCTTATCTAAATGTTGGGAAAAAAAAAAACAAAAAGAAAACCTACCATTCTCATTAATTAATCAAGTTGTCAATAGGAGTACGCGCTTTGATATTCTAAATTTCCGATTCCCGCATGGGGACAGGGTAGGATGCTCCCAATTAGTGAAGGGAAGCCTTATCCTTTGAATTTTCCAAATCCCCTGAAATTTTTGGACCCATTAAAACTTGTGAAATTTCATAATGTATCAAATTTGACTAGTATAAGGCTTGGATGTGTTGAAAATTCTAAATGTGGTGAAGCGCTCAGGCCTATAAGTACCCTTCCAGGTCGCTTGGGAGATTATTGCAACGTTCAAACACTTCACAGTACAGTCTTTCTCCTCTCCCAAGCTCTAACATTTAACTTCTTCTTCCGTCTCTTCCTTTAGGACTTCCGTTCTTTCTCTACACTTTTTGTTATTTTAGAATTTCTTGGTCACTTAATAACAGATATGGAAACTCCAAGATCACCCCTACCAACTCCCAGATCACCCCTACAGCCTCCAACTTACGGAAACTTAATCACCATTCTTAGCATCGATGGTGGTGGAATAAGAGGAATCATACCGGCAACAATCCTTGGCTTTTTAGAGTCTGAACTTCAGGTGAAAATGGTTTTTTTTTTCCTTCATTTTATTTCGACGGAGACTCAAACTTAGATTTCGTAGCATTGAAAATAATTCCAATACTAACGAGTTAAAGCTTATTGTTGAATATGGATCCTTTTAATTATTTTCCTTTCAGTGTACATGTTGAATAAACACGATAGTATAATTTTTTGGATAAAAGTTTGTAAATGACCGTGTGCAGAAACTGGATGGAGAGGATGCAAGATTAGCAGACTATTTTGATGTGATCACAGGAACTAGCACTGGTGGTCTCGTCACTGCTATGCTTACAGCACCAAATGAGCAAAATCGACCTTTGTTTGCTGCCAAGGACATCACAGACTTCTATCTCGAGCACTGCCCAAAAATCTTCCACCAAGACCGGTAATAATTTATTGAAGCTTGAAGATGATGGACAAGCAAGCGTCCCAATATGTATATATTATTAATTTATGTAATTTTGCAACAGGTCTCCCTTCGCTCCTGCGGCCAATCTGGTCAGGTCTTTGGCAGGACCCAAGTATGATGGCCAATATTTACACCAAATTGTCAAGGAAAAATTAGGAGATATAAAACTGGACCAGACATTGACAACTGTTGTCATTCCAACATTTGATATCAAGCGCCTCCAACCAGCTGTTTTCTCAACATATGAGGTTCATAACTTGATATAGACATTTGCATGAATTTGGTTCATTGAAATTATAATCTATCCAGTAATTCGAATGATATTTGCCCACGCATGCCGTGTTCAGGTGAAGAAAAACCCATCCATTAATGCCCTTCTCTCGGATATTTGCATTGCAACCTCAGCTGCCCCAACTTATCTTCCAGCACACCGTTTCGAAACCAAAGATTCCACAGGAAAAGTGAGGGAATTCGATCTTATTGATGGAGGCGTGGCTGCTAATAATCCGGTATCGTTTCATGAACATTGATCTTCAACATCGTCCTCCTGGATTTGTATGTATGTTAACGTCTCTGATATTCTTCTCTTTCTTTTTAATGTTCCAGGCTTTGGTGGCTATGAATGCTGTGATGAAAGAAATTAACCGCGATAACGCAGACTTCTTCCCCATAAAGCCAACAGACTATAGCCGATTTCTGGTGCTATCCCTGGGGACGGGTTCACCAAAAAGTGAAGAAAAATATCATGCTGACGATGCGGCTAAATGGGGTTTGTTGGGATGGTTAACCAGTGAACACTCCACTCCGTTGGTGGATGTGTTTATGCAAGCCAGCAGCGACATGGTTGATTATCACATTTCCACCGTTTTTCAGGCTCTTCACTCCGAAGAAAATTACATTCGAATTCAGGACGATACATTAACTGGAAATCTCTCTTCTGTGGATATTGCCACAGAAGAAAACTTGAAGAACCTTGTGAAAGTGGGTGAGGAGTTGCTGAAGAAACGAGTTGCCAGGGTGAACTTGGACACCGGTGCCTTTGAGCCGGCTTACAAGGCTACAAATGAGGAGGCTCTCAAGAAGTACGCGTATATTATTTTTATTATCATTATTATATTATTTAGGTTCATTTTTTCTTCAACTTTTTTTCCTCTCTTTCAAGTTTTGGTTAATTTGATTTGCTTCTGCGTGCGTAGGTTGGCTAACATACTCTCCAGGGAGAAACGGCTTCGTGAAATTAGATCACCACAAGGCCAAGGAAAAGCTGTTGCTCCTAAGTGAAGATTGACTAATTAATTTTCCTTCTTCTAATAAACAAGTGTCCAATAAATTTCTAGTGGAGAATTGATTGTTTATCTTGTAATTATAGCTAGGAGGATTTTCTTCCATTGAAATGAAATAATACCATATCATGGTAGATCCTAAATTCCTAATGTAATTCATTTATTTGTTGACAATAAATTCATCTACCTTTATAATAATTTCATTTATTTTGTTTTTCTTTTCCTAAATCTTAATTAAATTTCATCTTCATTAAATTTCCTAAATGCTATATATGTATCAACTTTATCCACATAAATATTGTGATCAATGAGATAATTATGTAATTTTATGTTAAATAAATGAGTATTTTTATATTATTATCCTTAATTAATTTTCACATTATTGATCCAAATTAAATATAAATTAATTTAATTCACAAAGCATTTAAATTAGTAAAATAAGTAATGATAACTTCTGTTATTTTCTAATATTTCAGTCTAAATTAATAATGAATTGATATGCTGTAAAATAGCTACCGTAAGTGCACAGGTTATTATAGTACAAAATTAAATATATCGTTCCTACAGAGAATTGTGCTTAAATTTGAATTAAATGAATAAGCCAATTAGAATGTCACTATTTAAAGATATTAAAAATGAAATTTAAAATTAAAATTGATGTTTGAGGAATGTAAACTAAATTAATCAATTAATTAAACTAATTAAACTAGATGACTAAAACTTAGGCTGAAATTGCAAATTACGAATTTGGGATGAATTAAATCTAACTTCAATAAAATTAAAGTGATTTTAGAGATAGGACTTTTCAATATTACTTGTATGTGGTTTATCCATAATTCAGCCAAATACCTAAGATTTGTAATTCTTAGTTCTTTGAAACCTTTCTCAAGCATTGCAAAAGTGATTTTTCATCAAATCAAACCCTATTTTCACGATATTTTAAACCTGATAAAAACTCATTTTAAGTTGTAATTAATTTTAAAAGTCCACTTAATCTTCTTAGCTTATTTCTAACACTAAGAAAACTAAGTTCATTGCATGATTATCTATCCCAAACATTCACTTTTCAATCCACCTATAAAATATTAAAACTTAACTTAATGAGGATCTTTCATCAAGCAAGATAATAAGCTCACAAGCAATAAATAAAAAATGTAGCAAATCTCATTTAAATAGCTAAATCAGTTCAAAAATCACATTACAAGGCAATATTTATATACCCATCTCTAGAATCTTAAAGTTCTACTCACTAAACATAGTTTCAAGATAAACCCAAATAGAGAAATGAAGAAGAAATGAAAAACTAAGCCAAGGGAAAGAAAAACTCAGTAAAAATGGTGAAAAATCTGCTGTCGGAATGTGATAGAAGACGTCCCCTTTAGCTACTGCAAAATTGATCTAAGAGTGCTCCTCTCTCTCCTTTTCTTTCTAGCCAAATGTCCTTGCATTCTCCTTAGGGTAAGAAAGAGAAAAAGATGTTTTTATATCCTTTAGGGGTTTGCCCTAGAATGGGTTAAAAGATAGAAGATTCTAGAGAGAAATGATATATTAGGTCAGAGGAGAGAAGTGCCATATCAACATTTTTCACTAAAATGACACAAGCTAAATCAAGTTGTGTTGTGCCTTATGTAACCTTCTGAAAAAATACTAAGATTCATCAAGTGCATCAACACAGGATAAATGAGATTGTATCTACGCTTGTGTAACTTTTAGTCTGAGAAAAACTTCATTTCTAACTACAACACAACTTGCAACACAAGCTACATAAGTTGTGTCATAGGTTGTATAACTTTTTATTTCTTTAAAACTCAACTTCAAATTTTCTCTTTAAAACTTTACAATTCAGCTCTGATTTCTTTCAAATAGCTATCATGATCAAAATTTTATCAAAATTCTCTAAATTTTAACGTGCAAAATAAATGAATTCTATAAATTAAATTAAAAAGTATGAAAAAAGTAAAATTAACTAAATAAAAGATAATTTCTACTATAAAAGCTATAAACAAAAGGTAAATTAGCTACAAAATTATACCTAAATAATGATATGAAATGCATGCATAATGATTATATGGTCTCAAGCGAAAAAAAAAAAACCAAAAAGCTAAGAGCTTAATTTTGCCAACTATATCATTTTTTATTTTTAAAAATTTATCAATTTTATCCTCTAATTTAGAATTAGTTTTAATTTCAATAATTCAATTCAAATTTTCTAAAAAAAAAATTCATTTGAAATTGATACCATATCAAAAATCATAATCTATTTAAAAATTATCAATTTTAAATTATTCTTTTAATTTTATAAATATATCCAAATAAGTAGCAGCCACGAATTAAACATTAATGAGGGAAGAATGATGTATACACTTTGAATTAGATAATTAATAGCGAATTTTATTTTATTTTTCCCAGCATTTTAAACAGAGGACATGATAAATTATCCGCCCACATAATGCTGTTAAATATTTGTAAAATATTATTAAAAATTTTTATTTTTCAAAAGGCATCTTCTTGGGTTGATATCTTTCTCTTAATTCTTTTTCGTTTCTATATTTGGTTAAAGATTTTTCTTTTTAAGATTTTTCTGTTTTGTTTAGGCTTTTAAATATGTCTTGTTAAAATAGTAACAAAGATAATCTAGTATTAAAAATTTATTCAAGTAAAATTTATTCAAAACGTAGATAAAAAATAAATAAACAAAAGCAATGATGGAAATTTATTCAAGTAATTTGGCACGTATGGATTCAATAATTACTTTATTCAAGGAAAGAAAAAACTTGCAAGATTGGTTATAACTTATTAGAAGCCACTTCAGGGATTCCATTCATTAATGTATCCACACCTGCACGTCAAAGCTTCTTATTTACACAAGTGTGATCCATCTGAAATAACAAAATTTTATATTTTAATAAAAATATAAAATTTTAATATAATTTATTAAAATTCACATCTACTTAAATGGAATCTAAAATCAACCTCTTAGAATTTAAAAGAAGTTGTAACACCCCTAATTTTTAAATTTATTATTTTGTGGGTAAATATTAATATTTTATTTTATTTAAATTTTAGAAAATTATTTGAAATTTTTTAGATTTTAGAAATCGGGTTTGATTTTTCGAAAATATAAAAATTTGATGATTTTTAAAAATTATTTTAAAGACCAAGTGACAAAACTAAAAATATATTTAGACTTTACGAATTTTTTTGAGTTTTTTAGAATTTTTTCGAAATTTTTGGGCCTCATTTTCCGTCCCAAAGCATAGTAAAAATTCAAAATTTTGTATCATGAATCGGACCGGACGAATCGAACAGGATTGGATCGGACCGATCAAATCGGACTGGCCATTTCCCTTTTCTTCTTCCTCCACGCGTGCGCCCGACACTCCCTCTTTCTCTCCCATTTTCTCTCTCCTCTCTCCTCCTCTTGCTGCATCGCCGCCGCCCTAGCCTTCCCAGCTCGCTAACGCGCTACCCCAACCCCTCCCCACCGCTGACCGATGCTCCAGGCCGCCGGAAAAGTCGTGTGAATCCTCCCCTTTGTGCAGTGCGCCGTTTCGCCTTCCCGACCAAAATTCGGCCAATCCGGCCACCAATCGAGCCGGGTCTTGTGTCAAACCTCATTTACACCTCGAGAGCTTTCCATAGACACCAAGAACACCAAAATCCATCAAGCGGTTTACCCAATTTTTGTCTGGGAAGTTTTAACCTATTTCGACTCTTGGGCTAAATTTCTTGTAAACTGTGAACCACACGAGAAAACCGAGAGTACCGGAGTGCTCCACTCGTCGAGAGCTTCGCGGCAATACTAATTTCAAAATTATTCGACACCATTTTTCGTTGGGTCCCATGAAACTTCGTAGTATTTTTTCGAGCACTAAATGAGCTTAGAAAATTTCATAAAAATTATGTACTAACCCCGTGTTGTGGGCTTCGTATAGGTACCTTCAATTCGCAGAAATTCAATAGTTGCCCGGATCTGTAAAATTCAGGCCAGACAGACAGGCTACCGAAAAATTCTTGGAATTGGATCGAGATTTTGGCTACCCAACCATTGTCAGACGTCCCGAGCATGTTCCCGGAGTCAGAATCAGCATAGGTAAACTCGAACCTTACTTTTTCTTAATTGTCTAGTGCTTGAATTAGATTAAAAATCCATAAAATATTCGTAGTAGCTCAGAAAATTATGATTCCTCTTGCATTGGCTTAGTAATAATGCTAAGGACCGCGGGGCAAAGTTTTAAAATTTTTAGAGCTCATTTGTGTAGTGTTTGCAAAAGGGTTAATTATGAGAACTAAACTGTAATTTTTCATGTTGTGACTGTTGACTGTTTGGATGGGCCCAGGAGGGGCTATATGATGTGATTGAGTTGTGGGTGTGTGGTTTGTGGATATAGAAGTGTATTTTAAGCTCTTTTGCAGGTTGGATAGGTCCTAGGTATAGGGGAGACTCTGCCGGATTTTCGACATGGGTTAGGACATCTTTGATCTTTTCTTAGTTTGTATTGAGTCAAATGTATTAAATAATGATAATAAAATTGTCAGGTGAGCCGGGACAGCCTTCCTCCTCTGCCCAGCCGCCACAGTGACTTCGGTTGAGTCTGTAAGTAAAATATTAATTTTAATTGTAATTTCAATATTATTATATGTTTAAGCATGCCCATGCATCACTTATAAATATGTATCTATGTAATTAAACACTAGGCACGTTTTATATTGCATTCATAATTGTTGCAGTGCTATGGATGTTGTTTGTGGTAATTTGAAGCAGTGTGTGTGCGTGGCGTGCGCGTGGTATGGTAGTGGATATGAACAGGATGGGTAGACATGGCTTGAAAGATACTCGCTGAGACCCAGTCCTTCGGGGTAGACACGGCTTGAGAGACACTCACTGGGACCCCATATTTGGTTTATTAAGCTAAAGTCCGGCTTGAGAGATACTTGTTGGCAGAGATTGGATTAAGAGGGTTGTATAGGGGATCAGCTCCCATATATATACTGTTTGACAGTGTTGGGTGTGTGAGTGTTCCAAATTGCCTTTTTGCTATTATGATATGAAAATATTGACGATGTTGCATTTCACTTCACAGGGTGCATTAACTTTAGATAGCTATAGAGATTATGGTTAAAATTGATATTTTACTCTCTGAGTCGAATGCTCACTCCTGTTCATCTATTTTTCCAGGCTACAGGAGGATTATTGTTGTGGCTAACCTGCTCTTCTTCTTCGCAGGTCCATTGATAGTAATTAATATATTTTGTACAATTGAGTTAAATTTTTAGACTCTGCATGTGTTAGAAGCACTTATTTTATTTTGGACTTATATTATAAAAGTTATGTTGGACCTGTAAAATTATTAACTGTATGCATAATGAGATTTGATGAGGGAGCTGAGCTCCCATGTGAGTTATTACATTTTGATTATGTGGAGGGTGAGCTGAGCTCCCCAATTTATTATATATTGTGTTTGTAGGTCGGGCGAATTAAAAACTCTCCGTTAAATGGTCCATTTTATGGCCGGACTCTGTCCGTTTGAATTCTTGAAATTGGGCCCAAATGGGCCTTAGAGTTGGGTTGAGGAATAGTTAGGTTTACTACGGGCCTCGGGGGCTTTAGGCTGGCCCAGGTTCTAATGCCGGTCCGGCTCATAAGTTGGGTTGTGACAGAAGTCGTCTATAATAGGGTTGTTCCTGAATTTTTTTGAATAAAATTTTCATCCAAACCAACCTAAATCATCTTCAATAAATTATGATAAATTATAATTTTAGAATGCAGAGCAAATCCCTAATGAATAAATTTATTGAGTTAGTTGGTCCAACTGAAAAAAACTATAAAACTTATAATGAGTAAAAAAAAATAATCATAAAAAAATTATAAACAAACGATCAAGGGCTCCAGAGTCAACGACGGAAATTGCCATGGACTTATTTCCGAAAATGGTTGAAGTGTCGAAGTAGTAAATGGCATCATCAGAATGGGGAGAAACACGATGGGAAGAGAGGAGTCGCAATCGTAAATGGCATTATCAGCGTGGAGAGAAACGTGACCGCAAGAGAGGAGTCGGAGTCGTAAATGCCATTGTCGGGTCGGAAGAAATGCTATGGCAAGAGAGGAATAGTAAAATATTTTTCTGAGAAAATGTTAATATATTAATATGTTATTTTCAAAATTATTAAATCTCGATTATTAATTAAAATTAAATGAAGAAATACTAATTATTAACTAATCAATATAAGATATGAATTTAAATCTTATGACCTTTTAAGATTTTTTTTCAAGTGAATAACCAATGCATATCATAAAAAATAATAATAATAAAAAGTGATGAATAAATGGACGTACCTGAATGTGAAGATAATGATGTTCGCGAGACTATTGAGTGTTTCTGGAACACATGATTTCTTAGTGGAAAAATATAAATACATTTTTTATAAATATAAAAATGAAATATTTATATTTAAAAAGGAAGTATTAATTTGTTGTGTTTGTGTTTAATAACTAGTCGAGCTGTTCAGAGTGCAAGGCACTGCAGAAAAATGGAAATCAACCATATTTGCACTTGCTTGGGTGAAAACGTCAACCAAAGGAGCAAAGCCACCACTGTTTAGCCAAGCCAGCAGTCGGCAGACCCCATTTTGCTCCTAATAAATGAAGATTGACTAATTAATTTTTCTATTGCTAATAAAAAAAGTGTGCAATAAATTTGTAGTGGAGAGCTGATTGTTTATCTTGTAATTATAGCTAGGAGAATTTTTCTTCCAATGAAATGAAATAATACCATATCCTGGTAGATCCTAAATTCCTAATGTAATTCATTTATTTCTTGACAATAAATTTCAATTTATTTTTTCTTTTCCTAAATATTTATTAAATTTTATCTACCTTTAATTAATAAAAGAAGCAATGATAACCGCGGTGTATTTTCTGAAATTTCAGTCTAAATTAATAATAGTTATACGGTCTCAAGCCAAAAAAGAAAAACCATAAAGCTAAAAGCTTTGATTTTGCCAACTATATCAATTTTCCATTTTCTTAATTTTGTCAATTTCATCCTCTACTTTTAAAATTAATTTCAATTCAATTCATATTGATGGTAAATAACTCAAAAATCATAATTTATTTACAAATTATCAATTTTAAATGATTCTTCTAAGTTTATAAATATATCAGGATTAGTATCAGCCATGAATTAAATATTACTCATGGAATATTAATATATACTCAGACTCCGTTTATTTTGTAAAAAAAAAAATATTTTTATGAAATAAATAAAATTTTAATTTTTTTTAATTTTTTTCTCTCTAAAAATAAAAAAAAATCTGAAACTAATAAAGTCATATATTATTACATTTTTTTTTTCTTCCCCTTAGAAAATATTGCATGATTGGTGGTATTGATGTTTGAATAGCTGAAATTTTTTTTTTTCAACAGTTTACGAAGAGGACATGATAAATTATCCATCCACATGCTTTTAAATATTTTTAACACTATTATTAAAAATTTTCATTTTTCAAAAGGCATCTTCTTCGATTGATATCTTTTCTCTAAATCCTTTTTCGTATCTATATTTGGTTGAAGGCGATTTTTGATAATTTCCCACGCTTTGGTTTAGATAGAATGTAGTTCAGATTCTGTGTTTGAGAGGTTAAAACTATTTTTCTGAATAAAAACATTATTTTAGATACTATTAAAAAAATAATTTAAAAAAATCTATTTCATTATTAGTACTCTTATAATTAAAACTTATCAAATTTAATTTTAAATTATTTTTAAATACTTTCTAATAGCAGTTCTACCAAACAGGCTCTCTATTGGGATCTCTTCCTAATTATCCCCTCCATCAATTGGGTGGTTAAAGTGGATTATTTATCATTTCAAGTCTTAAGTTTAGGTGTCTTTGGTTAGTCTTTTAAATTTGTCTTGTTAAAATTTTTCTAAATTAAATTCTATGCTTTAGTAACAAAGATAATATAAACTCAGTGATACTGAAATCATCTCCAGAATTATAAGATCTTGTAACACCCCTAATTTTTAAATTTATTATTTTATAGGTAAATATTAATATTTTGTTTTATTTAAATTTTGAGAAATTATTTGAAATTTTTCGAATTTTAGAAATTGGGTTTGATTTTTCGAAAATATAAAATTTTGATGATTTTTAAAAATTAATTTAGAGACCATGTGGCAAAACTAAAAATATATTTGGGCTCAACGAATTTTTTTGAGTTTTTTAGAATTTTTTTTGAAATTTTTGTCCCTCGTTTTCGGTCCCAAAGCAGAGTAAAAATTTAAATTTTTGTATCCTAAATTGGACTGGCCGAATCGAACCAGACCGGATTTTACCTGTCAAATCGGACCGGCCCCTTTTCTCTCTTTCTTTCCTCATCGTGCGCGCCCCCGACGTCCTCTCTCTCTGTAACACCCTAGGCAAATCCCACATCGACAAAACATGGGAGATGCTGGGTTTATAAGTTGGTGGTTCGTAACCCCTATTGACGCGTTTTAAAACCGTGAGGGCTTCAGCCCAGAGCGGACAATATCACTAGTGGGCCGGGCCATTACATTTATGGTATCAGAGCCGCTCCGCGTGCAACCTTGAACGATGGTGGGGCAAACCTTAGCGAGGACGTTGAGTCCCATAAGGGGGGTGGATTGTAACACCCTAGGCAAATCCCACATCGACAAAACACGGGAGATGCTGGGTTTATAAGTTGGCGGTTCGTAACCCCTATTGACGCGTTTTAAAACCGTGAGTGCTTCGGCCCAGAACGGACAATATCACTAGTGGGCCGGGCCATTACACTCTCTATCCCGTTTTCTCTCTCCTCCCTCCGCCTCTCACTGCCCCAGCCTCCCCAGCTCGCAGGCGCACCACCTCAGCCCTTCCCCCTCATCGGCCGCTGCTGGAACGCCGAAAAAACGTGCCCAAAGGCGCTTACACATGCAGCGCGCCGTTTCATCTTCCTGCCAAAATCCGATCGATCCGGCCACCAATTGGATCGGATCTTGTGCCAAAACGCATCTACACCTCGAGAGCTTTCCATAGACACCAAGAACACCAAAATCCATCGAGTGGTTTGTCCAATTTTTGTCTGAAAAATTTTAGCCCATTTTGACTTTTGGACTAGATTTCTCAAAAACCGTAAACCCCACCCAAATCCGAGAGTACCGGAGTGCTCCACTCATCGAGAGCTTCGTGGTAATACCCATTTCAAATTTTTCTAACACCGTTTTTCAGTGGGTCCCATGAGACTTCACAATATTTTTTCGAGCATTAAATGAGCTTAGAAAATTCTGTAAAAATTAAATACTAACCCCCGTGTTGTGGGCTTCGCATAAGTACCTTCAATTTGTGAAAATTCAACAGTTGCTCAAGTCTACAATTTCGGGCCAGGCAGACAAGCTACCAAAAAAGTCTCCGAATTGGGTCGAGGTTATAGGCTAACCCACCATCTTCAAACGTCCCAAAAGCATCTCCACGGTCGGAATTGGCATAGGTAAACCTGAACCCTCATTTTTCTTAATTATCTAGTGCTTGATTTCGATTAAAAATCTATAAAATATTCGTGGTAGGTTAGAAAAATATAATTCCTTTTGCGTTAGCTCTATAATATTGATAAGGACCGCGGGGCAAAGTTTTAGAATTTTTAGAGTTCATTTGGGTAGTTTTTGTAAAAGGGATAATTGTAGGGACTAAATTATAATTTTTCAAATAGTGATTGTTGACTGTTTGGATGGGCGCAGGAGGGGCCATATGATGTGATTGAGTTGTGGATGTGTGGCTTGTGAACATAGAAGTGCATTTTAAACCCTTTTTCAGGTTGGGTAGGTCCTAGGTATAGGGGAGTCTCTGCCTGATTTTCGGCACGACCTAGAGTGTCTTTGGTTTTTTTCAAGCTTGTATCGAGTCAAATATATTAAATAATTGCTATGAAATTGTCAGGTAAGCCGGAACAGTCTTCCTCCTTCGCCTAGCCACCGCAGTGACTTCGGTTAAGTCAGTGAGTAAAATATTAATTTTAATTGTAATTTCGATATTATTATATGTTTAAGTATGTCTATGCATCACTTATAAATATATATATATATATATATATATATATATATATATATATATATATATATATATATATATATATATATCTATGTAGTTAAATACTAGGCATGATTTATATTACATTTTAAATTGATGAAGTGTTATGGATGTTGTTTATGGTAATTTGGTGCAGTGTGTATGCGTTGGCGTGCGTGTGGTAGGGTATTGGATATGGACAGGATGGGTAGACACGGCTTGAGAGACACTCGCTGGGACCCGGTCCTTTATGGATAAGTCAGAGTAGACACTGCTTGAGAGACACTTGCTGGAACCCCGCATATGGTTTATTAAGTGAAAGTCTACCTTGAGAGACACTCGCTGGCAGAGGTTGGATTAAGAGGGCTGTATAGGGAATTAGCTCCCATATGTGTATTGCTTGACAGTGTTGGGTGTGTGAGTGCTCCAAATTTGCCTTTTTGCTATTATGATATGAATTGTATGAAAATTATGACGATGTTGCGTTTCACTCCACAGGGTGCATTAGTTTTAGATAACTATAGAAATTGTGGTTAAAATTGGTATTTTACTCTCTGAGTTAAACGCTCACTCCTGTTCATCTATTTTTCCAGGCTATAGGAGGATTATTTGTTGTGGCTAACCTGCTCTTCTTCTTCGTAGGTCCATTAACAGTATTTAATGTATTTTATACAATTGAGTTAAATTTTAGACTCCGCATGTGGTAGAAGTACTTATTTTTATTTTGGGCCTGTATTATAAAAGTTATGTTAGACCTGTAAAATTGTTAACTGTAAGCATGATAGAATTGAATGAGGGAGCTGAGCTCCCATTCGAGTTATGGCATTTTGATTGTATGGAGGGTGAGCTGAGCTCTCCAATTTATTATATATTGTGTTTATAGGTCGGGCGAGTCAAAAACTCTCTGTTGAATGGTCCATTTTATGGCCGGACTCTGTCTAGTTGAATTCTTGAAATTAGGCCCAAATGGGCCTTAGAATTGGGTTGAGGAATAGTTAGACTTACTACGGGCCTCAGGGGCTTTAAGCTGGCCCAAGTCCTAATGCCGGTCTGGCCCATGGGTTGAGTCTTGACAAATGTCGTATCAGAGCTTAGGCTCCAGATTCATAGGAAAAATATGTCTAAAGTTTTGGGAAGAGTCTAATAGGAGTCACATGTGGAGAATAGGGTCCACATTCGTCCTTGCATTGTCATCTTTGCTTCTAGTTTTTGCTTTATATAATTGTGTGTAAATATGAGTCTATAGAGCTGTGTAACATGCTGTTTTGAATTTTTATGGGCTAATGCTGCTGAATTTCAGGAAAATATGTAGAAGCAGAAGAGCTGCAACTGCACCAGAATGGGATGTGCCAGACAAGGTGTCGACACAAGATGAGGCGCTTGCCCCGAGGAGGCGGAGTAGGAGACCTAGAGCTGCTCAAGTAGAAGAGCAGCCGCCACCAGTTCAGGAACAGTCTTTTATGGCTCAGGGTCCCATGGACCCAATGGCAGCTACCTTAGCCGGATTGCAGAGAACCATCGATATGATGGCACAATATATGGTCCACCCTCCACAACAGCAGCAGCCCATCGCACCAAGAGGGGAACCTTACAAACAAATAATTAATTTCAAGAAGTTGATGCCTGGTACTTATGATATGACAGATGTGTTAGTATTATGCCCTAGAGCATATCATTTAGTATGTATCTTGTACATATTTTATTAATAAAAGGCATTTTTACTTTTTTATTTACATAATATATTTATGTGTAATAGAAAAGGTCCATTGATATTTTGTTAGAAATTCTATTCTTAAGTTGTTAAGAATATGAGTGATAATATTTCTAGCACAAAGTATCATAAATAGGTTCACAATCAAGGATTATTCACAATAAGGACATGACTTATCCAGAAAGATTGTATTCATGTTTGTTCCTAAGTTATTTATATGAGATATAAATAAGATGGAATGGTGAGTCTCATGCCATATAACAAACATGATAGGCACTTATACATGATAAGTAGGTCGAACCAGTGACATTTATGACAAGCACATAGAGTTTACTCTTGTCAATGTATTGTCATAAATCATATCAATGCATATAATCTTTAGACTTGAGATAGCACAGTTATCTTGCATATAAGTGGTTTGAGTTTGATACTGCTTTCATACTTGTATTGTGTATGGGTATATGGGCATGTGTTGGCTCCTACTAGTTATATATAGAGGCAGGTGTTGATCAAGATGGAACTGTTCCTCTAAGTAAATAGGGATAAAATCCTATGTTCATTTAATTGTTCTTGATGTTTCAAGTTCCTAGCCAGGACAGATAGATTTAATCAGAAAAGAGTTTCTGATGAGAAAATCTTTTAATCGAGAACTGGAATTAAAAGAGAACATAATATTCATAGCAAATGGGGTTTGACATAAACCATGACTCCAGCTTGAGTTGGGATTTTGTAACAGAGAGATTCTAGTGCATGGTGACATATGATTATAGGTTCATTTAAGGTAAACCTTATTACTGATTAGGTGGCCATGGCATGCTATGCTAGGTGTTAACCATAGTCTATGAGGTGCATAAAATGATTTAGAGAAATCATTTATGGTAAGAAAGAGTTCTGATGATATTAAGAGTTGATATCATGTCTCATTGCTAATTAGTGATGAGCCTAGTAAGTCACACACATACACAAGTAATCACCAAATTAAATATGATTTCATTAATTAATTAAAGAGTTTAATTGATTAATTAAATAGGTTTGGTTTGCAATTAGATTGCAAAGTCCCTAGCATGGCTTAAAACCAAATCTAGATTTTTGGATGTATAGTACAAGTTAAATTTATATTTAAAGTGTTTAAATATGAATTTAATTAATGAGAAAATTAATTAGTAGAGATTAATTAATTAATTTATATTTGATATAAATTGATTAGAAGAAGAGAAATAATTATTTTGGGTTGAGAACTAAAAATTAAGACACAGGGGTATTTTGATCATTTCACAAGGTGACATATGGCACCATGAGATGATGACACATGGCGCTACACATAAGCTTGTCATACATCTTTTAATCATGTAAGATGATTAAAATCAAGATTAAATATAGGTTTGACACTTGGCACAATGTGATTGGGTAAATTAAACCTAGAGCCAATCAGAAGGTGACATGCGGCAAGGGTTTTGAGTGATGACCTAGCTATATAAGTGTTGTTATGAAAGAGTAAAATGTGTGGGCTGTTGTTCTTCTTTGGTGCAGCCACCCAAAGAACATCTCCCCTCTCTTCTTCTTCATCTCTTATCAATTCAAAGAGATTAGCTATCAATCTCTTGAATTAAAATTACTAGAAATTGTTTCTAGTGTCCTGTTTACATCTGTAATATCTCAAAAGGCAAAACTTGATTTTCTAATTCATAGAAAAAGCTTTAGAAGCTGTTCAAGGGTTGCCATAGGTGATCTTGGTGTGGACAAGCTAGAGGGACAACATCTGGTGTCCTAAAGACGCATCCCAAATGTGCCAAACACACTGCAATGCATCAAGAGGTTAGTGCACTTGTTCTTGATCTAATCTAAGCTTCTTAAAATTTATCTGATTAATTCTAAAATCTTAAATGGAAAATGTAGATCCAAAAACATATTAAAAGAGTTTTAATATGTTGTTTATCATTGAAATCAAATAATTAAAAATGAATCTTGCATGATGCATGTGATCCTAGGTGAAAATTTTTTAATTCAATGGTATAAACATGTGTTTTTCATGCTTTCGCTCCTTCAATTGGTATCAGAGCCACTATATTTGCCAGTTAGATTGTTGATTATATGATTTGATTGTGTGGTATGATCATGAGAAGATAGATCTATTGCTAGTTGCAAAGAAAGGTGGCGGCTTAGTGATGAACACCATTGTGTGCGCAAGGTTTGTTCATCCCTTATGGTGCACATGGTTTTGGGCAATATTTGTGCAATTGTTGTATTATCTAATGCTCATTATTTTGTCCATTTTATGTCTAATTAAATTATTTAATTAGAGTTTTAATCACACAATTAAATTTTGATTCAAATCTGAATTTTAAAAATTATTTGAAAGTGATTTAAATCTGAATTTTTAAAGTTGTTTGAATGTGATTCAAATCTGAATTTTTAAAGTTATTTGAATGTGATTCAAATCTGAATTTTAAAAGTTGTTTGAATGTGATTCAAATATGAATTTTTAAAATTGTTTGAATGTGATTCAAATCTGAATTTTTGAATTTGTTTGAATGTGATTCAAATCTAAATTTTTAAATTTATTTGAATGTGATTCAAATCTGAATTTTTAAATTTGTTTGAATCATATTCAAATCTAGATTTTTAAGTTGAATATGAGATATTCAATTTAATTTAAGTATGTATGTTTTATTTAGTTGTTAAATAGTGATATGCATGATGGATGATCATGGGCTATAAAAGACCAATGTGATTGGATTTATTTCTTTTATGTTTCTTTGTGTTGTAATTTAAATTAATTTATTTTAATTTATTTTTAGGCATGTATTATTAAGGTTGTAATAATTTTCAGGTTGTAATTTCATTTATTTAGTTCTTTTAAATTCGCCTTGGTATGCTAAGAATTACTATGTAATTGGATTGCAAGAAGATCAAGGAGGTCAAGAGTATTGGTGGGCAAGATCAAGTGTTGATTATGTACTCCTTCAGCAACTCTTGTAATATGAATGAATGAAATGCACCTAGGAATGCCTTGATTTAATTCTTGGTGGCTCAGAATTGAATCCCTTAGAAAGTCCATGATCATACCATATTTATTTATTATCCATGAATGCATGAAATGTATGGGAATGTATGCAAGTATATGATATATGCATGCTAATTGGATAATGTGCAAAGTGAGACCTTAATGGTAATTAGGACGACCACAAAATCTTTCAAACAAATTATTAAGTTGGATATGTTATAATTAAAATAATTATAACATGGGGCCTCCATTGAGGCAATTATTTTAAGAAATTTTAAATACTTGCATATGATGCAATTAATTTAAGAGATTTTCTTAAGAATAATTGTTAAGCATGAGATGTTGTAAAGGCCAATATTGGATGTACCTGAGGACATTAAAATTATTTGCATAATTACTGGCTCAATGGGATCAACTTAACTAATGCAAGATAAGTCAATAATGGATGTACATGAGATTTTAAGCATTAGGGGCTAGGTAAAGGATTGAACCTCACATGAGATGTGATGGGCAAGGAGTTGCTCACTTATAATTTATTGTAATTCCAATAATGGATGTACCTGAGGATGATCAATGGAATTATAAGAATTCAATCACCCACTAGAAATCCATCCAACTAGGATTTCCATTTTTTACTTTGGAAGTGTAGGATTCGCTAAGTTAGTGGGAGGACCAATTTGATTAAAAGACCATAATCATTTTGGTTAAATACATAATACATTTACTAATTAATCTGGTTATTTTTTGCAGTTAATTTTTTGATAATAATGAACACACCACAACCACCACCATCCAATATCCTTGCAAGCATACTTGATCGCAATAGGTTGACAGAACCTAATTTATCTGATTGGCTAAGAAATTTGAAACTTGTCCTGAACTTTGAACATATAGGATATGTTCTAGACTCAAATGTTCCCGGTCCCTTACCTCCAGAGGCCATTCAAGAGGAACATGAAACTTTGGACAAGTGGAAGGAGCATGATATGAGAGCTAAATATTACATGCTTGCTTCCATGAGTAATGAGTTACAGAAGCAGCATGAGAACATGCAGAGTGCGAGTGAGATTCTCCTTCACCTACAAGAGTTATATGGTGAGCACAATAGGAATGCTAGGTATGAGATATCTAGACAGCTATTCTGCATAAGGATGTCTGAAGGACAGAATATTGGGGATCATGTCCACAAGATGATTCGGCTGATTGAGCAGCTGAAACATCTTGACTTTAACATGGATTTCCAACTACAGACAGATTTGATCCTTCAGTCCCTTCCTGAGTCATTTGGTAATTTTGTGACAAATTTTCATATGACTAAACAAGAATGCACCTTGGCTAGTTTACTCAACATGCTAATTATTGCCCAAAAGAATATGCCGGGCAATAAAAGAAAAGAGGTAGCTTTGATTACATCTTCTTCTGCTGAAAAGTTCAACAAGAAAAAGGGCAATTAGAAAAATGAACCTCAAGTTCCAGGACCTTCCAAGAAGATAACCAAACAGAAAAACAAAGATCAAAGCTGACAAAGGCAAAGGAAAGTGTTTTCACTGCCAGCAGGATGAGCACTAGAATAGGAACTGCCCAGAGTATAGCAAGTAGTAGCAGCTTGCAGTAACGAGATATTAGACTCTGAATTGGCATTGGTTCAACTATTGAAGCCTTAGCCATAGGATCTAGATCTTAATACATGTGTGGACATGTTTTGTATTTAAATAAGGTTATGCATGTACCTGATGCCTTTTAATAACATCATTTCTATATCTAGTTTGACTAGAGATGGTTATGAACTTTAGTTCATAAATGATGTTTGCAATATTTATTTTGGAAATAAATATGTTGGTTCGGGTTATATGCATGATGGACTTTATTATCTAGATAATAATATTAAATACAAATCTAATGCAAGCAATATAAAAGAATGCAATGCCATGATGAAAATTAACTCAAGTTCAAAATATATTTGGCACTTAGGGTTAGGTCATGTTGCAGAAGATAGGATTACAAAACTGAAGAAAATAGAGATTTTATCCTCATTGGGCTCTGAGCCAACTCCAACTTGTGAATCTTGCCTACAGGGCAAAATGACTAGATCACCCTTTGTAGGACAAGGGCTAAGAGCAGAAAATATTTTGGAGCTAACACATAGTGATGTATGTGGTCCATTTAAAGAAATGGCTAGAGGTGTTTTTCATTACTTTATTACCCTTACTGATGATAAATCAAGGTTTGGGTATTTGTATTTGATGAAATACAAACATGAATCCTTTGAAAAGTTCAAAGAATTTAAATCTGAAGTAGAAAATTAAACAGGAAAGAGTATTAAAGCTCTTCGATCAGATCGTGGAGGTGAATACTTGAGTACTGAATTTGATAAATACTTGAGAGAGCACGGCATTATTTCCTAGCTGACTCCTCTAGGAACACCACAGTTGAATGGTGTATCTGAAAGGAGAAATCGTACCCTATTGGATATGGTACGTAGTATGATGAGCTATACTGATATGCCAATCTCCTTTTGAGGATTTGCATTAGAATCAGCTTTGTATATTCTGAATAGGATTTCATCAAAATCAGTATCTTCCACACCTTATGAGATATGGCATGGAAGAAAACTAAGTCTTAAGCATGTTAAGATTTAGGGTTGTCCAGCTTGTAACAAAAAGCTGAACACTGATAAATTAGAAACTAGATCAGAAAAGGGTCGATTTGTTGGATATCCAAAAGATAGTTTTGGATATTATTTTTATTTGCCTACATCACAAAAGGTTATGGTAAGTAGAGATGCCACATTTCTTGAACAACAGTTTGTTCAAGAAGGAGGCAAAGGAAGGCAAATAGAGTTAGAATTGGAGAATTCTGACCAACCAACAGATCATATGGATATAGATCCATCTAGTCAACCTACACCTATTGATGAAACATCTATTGCTGTTCCTCGTAGAACAACCAGGGTATCTCACCCACCAGTGAGATATGGTTTCCTTCATAAAGAAAAATAAGAGTTGTCTACTCATGAAGAAGTAGATCATGGAGATGATCCACTTGCCTATGAAGAAACTATATCAGATATAGACTCTTCAAAAATGGATTGATGCTATGAAATCCGAGATTGATTCCATGTATAAGAATCAAGTTTGGGATCTTGTTGACCCACTTGAAGTTATTATACCTATAGGGAACAAATGGATTTTCAAGAAGAAAATTAGTTCTGATGGAAAGGTAGAGACCTATAAGGCAAGGCTAGTAGCGAAAGGGTTTCACCAAAGGCAAGGAATCGACTATGAGGAGATTTTCTCGCCTGTTTCCATGCTTAAATCAATTAGGATTCTATTAGCAATAGCCACATACTATGATTATGAGATTTGGCAGATGGATGTCAAAACAGCTTTTCTCAATGGATACATTGAAGAAAACATTTTCATGGAATAACCTAAGGGTTTTGAATCCCAAGATGGTTCCAAAGTGCCCAAACTAAAGCGATCCATTCATGGGTTGAAACAACCTTCGAGGAGTTGGAACATCTGTTTTGATAAAGCCATTAAGTCATTTGATTTTATCAAAAATGAGGATGAGCTATGTGTATATAAGAAGGTTAGTGATAGTGCTATCATTTTTCTTGTCTTATATGTGGATAATATTCTATTAATACGTATTGACACAGGTATGTTGACAACTATAAAGGTATGGTTGTCAAATACATTCTCCATGAAAGACTTAGGAGAGGCAACCTATATTCTTGGAATTCGCATCTATAGAGATAGAGCGAAAAGAATAATTGGTTTATCCCAAAATCTATACTTGGAAAAGGTGTTAAAGAGGTTTAATATGCTTGATTCCAAGATAGGATTGTTACCAGTGAGACATGGTATCCACCTTTCTAAAGAGATGTCTCCAAAGACACCTGAAGAAAGAGGTAAAATGGCCAGGATTCCATATGCTTCGGCTATTGAAAGTTTGATGTATGCAATGTTGTGTACTAGGCTAGATATCGCATTTGCTGTTAGTTTGACTAGTAGGTATCAATCCAATCCAGGTTTGGAACACTAGATAGTTGTCAAGAATATCCTTAAGTACTTGAGAAGAAATAAGGATTTATTCTTGATATATGAAGGTAGTTACTTGCAATTGGATGGTTTTACTGATTCTGATTTCCAATCAGATATCAATGATAGAAAGTCTACCTCTAGGTTTGTGTTCATTTGTAAAGGAAGTGCAGTTAGTTAGAAGAGTTCCAAACAGGGTACGACTGCTGGTTCCATTACAGAGGCCGAGTATATTGCTGCATCAGATGCTGCAAAAGAAGCTGTTTGGATATAAGAAACCCCGGTCTCACTAGAAATCCAAACACATAGAAAAGCGCTATCACATTATCAAAAAAATAGTTGGGCAAAACAATGTAGCCATGTATAAAATAGTATCAGTTGAAAATCCAGCTGATTCATTCACTAAGCCTTTGTCACAAGCTCAGTTAGACCGACATCTTGAGAAGATGGGTCTAAGGTATTGTAATGAATGGCTCTAGTGCTAGTAGGAGATTATTAGTATTATGCCCTATAGCATATCATTTAGTATGTATCTTGTACATGTTTTATTAATAAAAGGCATTTTCACTTTTTCGTCTACATAATATATTTATGTGTAATAGAAAAAGTCCATTGATATTTTGTTAAAAATTCTATTCTTAAGTTGTTAAGAATATGAGTGACAATATTTCTAGCACAAAGTATCATAAATAGGTTCACAATCGAGGATACTTCACAATAAGGACATGACTTATCCAGAAAGATTATATTCATATTTGTTCCTAAGTTATTTATATGAGATATAAATAAGATGGATGTAACACCCCTTACCCGTGCACAGTATATCCGAGTAAGCAATGTCACACGGTGTATCGGCACCCTCTATTTTACCTTAATCAATTTTTGTCATAGTTTTGAATATAGTTTTTGAAATATAATTTATTTAATCCATTTATCAAAATTATTATTTATTTGAGGTTCCGAAAATTTTATAGAAAATCCGGCAGAGTACCGGCTAAAAATGGAGAAAACAGTTCTTCGGAACCTGTGAAGAACACTTCCAATAACTATATTCAATCATCTCAAACTCCAATAATCATCAAATCTCAACAATTTTCAATTTCAGTTCTCAATCATCCATCACATGTGATAATCAAGTATAAATCACAATAAACATTCTCTTTTCCATTTGCAAACATAATTCTCATTATTTACATGATCATCAAAATACATTTCATAAGTTCAACTACAAATGAGAAAATGAAAATTTAGTTACAAAATACCAAAATGACACCTAGTGTCCTACCAATGCACTGCAGAAGTTGAGGTGACACGGACACTGTGCAGAACTGTAGGATGGACTCACCCAGTCTGCGGTCTACTGGGCTCACGATCTGTATCTCCAGAACCTACGCGTGGCAAAAGCAACGCGCTAAGCAATAATGCTTAGTGGTGCAATAATAAAATAAAAGAAAATAGCAGAAAATAAATATGTAGTGAATGTATATGTTTTATTTGTTTTGAATTTATATATCATTAACTTGTCCACTTTCCTTCATTTGGTTGCCCAAGTAACCTATACTGGATGACTGGACTGGATAAACAGGTAAACTGGCACTGGGTATCAAGTACCTCGGGCCGTCACACCATCGGTCACATATGTATCTCCCGGTGTGCAACAGAATAGCTAACAAGCTGTAAATAATATCAGGCACAAGGCCAAAGCTCAATACAAGGTCAGAATGGCTAAAAGCCATGAAATCACAGAATGGCATGTTGCCATGTGCAGTACTGCTAACTGAACCCTATTGGCATGCCAAACTATCCAAACCAATCTTGTTAGGTATACTAGGGCATTTGAAACTTTTAAATTCTTCAATTTGTGAATTTCTAGTTTTGGTGTCACTATTCACCTCATTGGTCAACAAAAATGTTGACTTTTGGATAGAAAATAGGTATATTGGTTTTGACACTCCCAACATACCACATTTTGCATTTAAAATTTGTTGGAATTAACTCCTAAATCCATTTCCAAAGCTAAAACCTAGAGAGCAAAATTTTCAGTTTTTGTGACCCAACTTTACTGTTCCATTGGGCCCTGTTGCAGTGGGAATTTGAGGAAATGGTAAACATGAAAGTTGTTCCTTATTTTGTCTAGTTGAATTTCCTTTTTTGAATCACTCCATTTGGAGTTTTGTAGCTCCAGATATGGTCCAAAAACCAAAGCTGGCCGGATTGCCAAAACTGCAGAATTACCAAATCTACAGTACCATGAACAGTGACTGTGATTGCATTTTTGAATAGGTTCTGGCCATAATTTGGGGTAGGTTTCTTCATGAAAGTTGTTTTTCTATGTCTTAACTTGTTGCTGTAAAAATTTCAGGTCAATTGACCATATCTACAGTGAGTTATGGCCAAATGAACAGTTACTGTCCATTTGGTCATTTCTGCAGGTGCTGTTGCAGGGTATCCGGATTGGGGCCAACTTTTGGTCCTCTTGCTTTGGTCTTTTGGGCATGGTTTCTTCAGTAAAAATGTGCCATTATAAGCCTAGTTTCATGTCCAATTGGCCAAACACCAATTGGACCTACACAGCCAAAGTTATGGCTGTCTAAGTGGGCTGGAATCTCAGCCTCATTTCTGCTGTCTTTAGACAGCCTTCCATTTTAGTTTTGCCATGCATTAACTCACTTCAAATTATGATTAACTTGCCTTAAATGGTCACTAATTGACCATTAGAATGTCCATTAATCAATTCAAATGCCAAGTCCAATTTTCACTCTTAAAACCCTAGTTCCCATTATAAGTTTTCACAACACACCTTAATTACTAACTCATTCACTAACCACATGCATACATGGTTTAAACATGATCTCTAATCCTCTTTAAGTCTATCAAAACACTCTATTATTGTTCCTTCAATAGGGCTGCCGAATTTCATGTACACATACACATGAGTTTTTGTCCATTTAAATTACAATTCCTTACTAAATTCAAGTCCCTAATCATGAAATTAAAGAGTTTTAAGTAAATAGGTGCACTAACCTTTAGGTGGCAGATTTTTCCCAAGTTTAATCTTCACTTTCTTTCCTTTTCTAGGCTGCCAAACACTCTCCCAAGATGAGTGGACAAATTTTAATGAAAGGGGTTTAGGGTTTAGTGGTGTAACAAAGGGAGAAAGGGAGCTTGCTTGAAGCTTTAATGGAGGTTGGCTAGGGCAAGGATTTCGGCTGCATATGAGGAAGGGGATGGCTGCTGGCTTTTTGATGATTTTGGTCTTCATTTATCTCTTTTATTAGTTGTTAATTGTTTGTTTAATTGTGATTGGTTATGGCTTTTAAATGACATCATCATGGTGTCATAAATAAGCCTTTTTTTCTCATTTTCTTTTCTTTTCTTCACTACTCATTTTCAATTTAATTTTTAGTAATGTTTATTCATATTTTATGTTATATTAATTATTTACTCAACTGGACAAGTCGGCCAAAAATCACCTCTGAAGGCGAAATGACCAAAATGCCCTCCGTTTGGCTTAACGGGTCAAAATTGTCTGTACCGATTGAAAAATTTTTCTAGGTATTTTCTTGGCATTCTAATGCCATAGGAAGCTCAATAACCCTTCTCTGGAGTCCCAAAAATTATTTTATAATTTTTCCTCCGGGTCTAGGGCTCCTAGTTGCGAGAACCGCAACTTCTCTCTGGGTTACCCATCGCTAGGGCACCGGCTCGTTTAACTTGGTTGTACTTTATTTCTAAAATTTTTACTAAATTTTTCTTATTAATATTTGAGTTAATTATGGTTCCTGACTTTAGTTTAAATATTTTTCCGGACGTTCTAGCTGTCCGGACCGACACCGGTCACCGAAACAGTAGAATGTACGGAGTTGCTACCGGGAGGGTGTTACAATGGAATGGTGAGTCTCATGTCATATAACAAACATGATAGGCACTTATACAAGATAAGTAGGTCGAACCAGTGACATTTATGACAAGCACATGGAGTTTACTCTTGTCAATGTATTGTCATAAATCATATCAGTGCATATAATCTTTAGACCTGAGATAGCATAGTTATCTTGTATATAGGTGCTTTGAGTTTGATACTGCTTTCATACTTGTACTGTGTATGAGTATATGGGCATGTGTTGGCTCCTACTAGTTCTATATGGAGGTAGGTGTTGATCAAGATGGAATCTATTCCTCTAAGTAAATAGGGATAAAATCCTATGTTGATTTAATTATTCTTGATGTTTCAAGTTCCTGACCAGAACAGATAGATTTAATCAGAAAAGAGTTTCTGATGAGAAAATCTTTTAATCGAGAACTAGAATTAAAAGAGAACATAATATTCATAGCAAATGGGGTTTGACATAAACCATGACTCCAGCTTGAGTTGGGATTTTGTAACAGAGAGATTCTAGTGCATGGTAACATATGATTATAGGTTCATTTAAGGTAAACCTTATTACTGATTGGGTGGCCATGGCATGCTATGCTAGGTGTTAACCATGGTCTATGAGGTACATAAAATGATTTAGAGAAATCATTTATGGTAAGAAAGAGTTCTGATGATATTAAGAGTTGATATCATGTCTCATTGCTAATTAGTGATAAGCCTAGTAAGTCACACGCATACACAAGTAATTACCAAATTAAATATGATTTAATTAATTAATTAAAGAGTTTAATTGATTAATTAAATAGGTTTGGTTTGCAATTAGATTACAAAGTCTCTAGCATGGCTTAAAACCAAATCTAGATTATTGGATGTATAGTACAAGTTAAATTTATATTTAAAGTGTTTAAATATGAATTTAATTAATGAGAAAATTAATTAATAGAGATTAATTAATTAATTTATATTTGATATAAATTGATTAGAAGAAGAGAAATAATTATTTTGGTTTGAGAACTCAAAAGTAAGACATAGAGGTATTTTGGTCATTTCACAGGGTGACATGTGGCATCATGAGATGGTGACACATGACAATACACATAAGCTTGTCATATGTCTTTTAATCATGTAAAATGATTAAAATCAAGATTAAATATAGGTTTGACACTTGGCACAATGTGATTGGGTCAATTAAACCTAGAGCCAATCAGAAGGTGACATGTGGCAAAGGTTTTAAGTGATGACCTAGCTATATAAGTGTTGTTATGAAAGAGTAAAATGTGTGGGCTGCTGTTCTTCTTTGGTGCAGCCACCCAAAGAACATCTCCCCTCTCTTCTTCTTCATCTCTCATCAATTCAAAGAGATTAGCCATCAATCTCTTGAATTAAAAATACTAGAAATTATTTCTAGTGTCCTGTTTACATCTGTAATCTCTCAAAAGGCTTCTAATTCATAGAAAAAGCTTTAGAAGCTATTTAAGGGCTGCCATAGGTGATCTTAGTGTGGACAAGCTAGAGGGATAACATCTGGTGTCCTAAAGACGCATCCCAAAGGTGCCAAACACACTGCAGTGCATCAAGAGGTTAGTGTACTTGTTCTTGATCTAATCTAGAGTTCTTAAAATTAATCTGATTAATTCTAAAATCTTAAATGGCAAATGTAGATCCAAAAACATATTAAAAGAGTTTTAATATGTTGTTTATCATTGAAATCAAATAATTAAAAATGAATCTTGCATGATGCATGTGACCCTAGGTGACAATTTTTTAATTCAATGGTATAAACTTGTATTTTTCATGCTTCCACTCCTTCAAGATGATGCTTATCGATTTTTCGTTTTCTGCAAACATGTAAGGATGGAGTTGTAGTTGATTGATAAGAGGCTTATAGAGTGTGTGCAGGATGTATTGGGGCCAGTGTTAAGACAGTGGATGACAGACTACGTACTACCTCGTATAGAGGGATTATCACAGACCCAGTTTGTGGAACCGTTCATCAACAGGTTTGTGCCAGAAAGTTTCAGAGATAAAAAATAGTAGGCCTTTGAGGCCTTAAGGCAGAATGGTAGATCCGTAGATGAATATACTACAGAATTTTTAAAACTGAGTAGATATGCCCCCACAGCAGTGGCTACAAAAAGTATGAAGGTAAAGAAGTTCCTAAAGGGGCTGGACAGGAGGTATGCAAACCAGACCATGATGTCTGATATGTCTTTTGATATGATAGTTGATCGAGCTAGATAGATTGAGATTAGTTATACAGGAGATGACAGTGGAAGGGCAAAGAAGAATAGAGCAGAAGGTTCTTCAGGTATTCCCTACATGGGTACCACAGATAGTAGAGGCCAAAATCACTATAGAGGAAGGGGTAGAAACAACAAGAAGGGTGGTTTTAAACACAAATCTCGAGGATTCAGACTAGGGTATGGATCCAGTAGTGGTCACAGTTCGAGTTATAGAAGTTCTGGGTCTGGTTCAGGATCCTCCTTGGCACCTTGCACACAGTGTGGAAGAGCACATTCAAGACCTTGTATGATGGGTTCAGGAGTATGTTTCTGGTGTGGCCAGCAGGGTCACTTTGCTAGAGAATGTCCAATGTTCAGCGAGCCACAGATGGGGTCACAGGGTTCTGTTGCAAATGTTCCTCATTAATTGTATCCAGTACTTAGTCATGGCGGCGATCGATTCGATGGCCATGAGTGAGGATAAGGATGACGTGGATTTGGAGGCAGGTCAGGAGGTAGAAGTCAATTTCAGGGTTCTGCAATGCAGGGTATGGGTCAAGCTCAGGTTTTCATCTTGACCCACCAGGATGCTCAGGCTTCCAATGCAGTTGTGGCAGGTATTCTTCTAGTCTGTTCCTATGAGGCTCGTGTTTTGATAGATTCGAGTGCTACGCACTCATTTGCCTCCCCAGTGTTTGCTATGAGATTGGGTAGGAACCCTACAACTTTAGAATGCCCATTGTCTGTAGCTACCCCGCTTAGTGATAACATAAATATAGATATGGTTTTTCGGGGTAGCCTAGTAGTAGTGGATGGAAGGATCCTCCCAGCAGACTTGGTTCCTTTATTGGTAATGGATTTTTATGTGATTTTGAGAATAAATTGGTTAGCAACTCATTATGATACTTTAGACTGCAGGAACAAAAAGGTGTATTTTCATATACTTGGTATGGAAGAGTTTAGCTTTGATGGTGACAGGAGCGTGGCTCCATATAACTTGGTGTCAGTAATTAGTGCTAGAAAAATGTTAAGGCGTGGATGTCAAGGGTATTAGGCATTAGGGCTGAGCAGAATTCGGTTCAAACCGAAAAACCAAACCGAACCGAGTCAATTCGGTTCAATCGATTCGGTTTTGAAATTTAATCGATTCGATTCGGTTTTAATTTATAAAAATTTTGGTTATTTCGGTTCGGTTCGATTTTGAAGAGAAAAAATCGGTTAAACCGAACCGAACCGAATAGTGATTTATATAGTCAAATCGAATCGAATTGATTTTTGAATTAATTTATTTTTATGGAAAATTTATGAATTATATTTAATTTTATATATATTAATTGTTTAATTTCATTGATTAATGGTTATTAGGTTCAAACCAAAGTTAAAATTAGACCAAATAACTTGAAAATCAAGTCTAAATTAAAAAATCAATCAAAAATCAAACCGATCGATTTAAATCGAACCGAACCGAAATAAAGCGGTTCGGTTCGATTCGATTTTTCACCAATTTCGGTTTGGTTCGGTTTCTAAAATTGACGGTTCGATTTTTATAATTTAATTCGGTTCGGTTCGGTTTGAACCGATTGCTCACCCCTATTTGGCATTTGTGAGAGATACATCTGTAGAAGGTGTTAACATAGAAAATTTTCCTGTTGTCAGAGAATTTATGAATATCTTCCCTGAGGAGCTTCCAGGGTTGCCACCAGAAAGGAAAATAGAGTTCTGCATTGATGCTGTGTCGGGTATAAATCCCATATCAATGCTGCCTTATAGGATGCCACCAACAGAATTGAAAGAGCTAAAGGAGCAACTACAGGAGCTTTGGGATAAGGGTTTCATATGTCCGAGCACTTCACCCTGGGGCGCTCCTATTCTATTTGTGAAAAAGAAAGATGGGTCCTTGAGGTTGTGTATTGATTATAGACAGCTGAACAAGGTGACTGTAAAGAACAAGTATCCACTACCTCAGATCGATGATCTGTTTGATCAGCTCCAAGGGGCTAGATTCTTTTCCAAGATAGACCTACGATCAGGCTACCATCAGTTGAGAATCAGGAATAAAGATGTGTCCAAGACAGCATTCAGGACAAGATATGGTTATTATGAATTCTTGGTGATGTCTTTTGGACTCACAAATGCACCAGCGGCCTTCATGGACTTAATGAACAGGGTGTTCAGGCCATTCTTGGATCGTTTTGTCATCGTATTCATAAATAACATTTTGGTATACTCTCGGACCAAGGAAGAACATGTGTGGCATTTGAGGATGGTGTTGCAGACTTTGAGGGAGCACTAGCTATATGCCAAATTTTCAAAATGTGAATTTTGGCTAGAAAACATCTCATTCTTGGGACACATGGTTTCTAGTGAAGGCATTCAAGTGGATCCTAAGAAAATTGAGGTTGTAACTGATTAGCTTAGGCCTACAATAGTCACTGAGGTGCGAAGTTTTCTGGGCCTAGCTAGCTACTATAGACGCTTTATATAGGATTTCTCCAGGATAACAGCTCCCCTAACTAAGTTAACTCGGAAGAATGTTCCATTCATTTGGACAGATGATTGTGAGGAGAGCTTCCAGAAGCTTAAGAAGTGTCTAACTATCGCCCCTGTGTTGACATTATCGATGAGTGGTGAAGGATATACAGTGTACTGTGATGCCTCCAGAGTTGGCTTAGGGTGTGTTTTGATGCAGAATGGAAAGGTAGTGGCTTATGCTTCAAGGCAGCTAAAGAGGCATGAGCAGAACTACCCCACCCATGAGTTAGAAATGGCAGCTATAGTCTTTGTTCCAAAGATCTAGAGATACTACCTGTATGGTAAAGTGTGCGAGATATACACCGACCACAAGAGTTTAAAGTACATCTTCCAATAGAGGGATTTAAATTTAAGACAAAGGAAATGGATGGAGCTTCTGAAGGACTATGATTGTATCATCTAGTACCACCCTGGGAAGGCCAATGTATTAGCATATGCTTTGAGTAGAAAATCTTCTGGCAGCTTGGCGCACATATTAGCAGAGAAGAGACCGTTGATTCAGGAAGTACATGAGTTGATAGATCAAGGTCTAATCTTAGATCTTTCATATGAGGGGGTATTATTGGCCTATTTTTTAGTGAGACCAGACCTGTGAGACAGAGTCAGAGTTTCCTAGCACAGACACTAACAATTGATGAAGATCATAGAAAGAGTATAGCAGGGTGAAGGTGGTGAGTTTGGATTTGCCAATGATGACGTTCTTATGCAAGGTTCTAGGATGTGTGTGCCCGACGTGGACAATCTCAGAAATGAAATCATGCAAGAGGCACACTATACACTGTACAATGTCCACCCAGGCTCCACCAAGATGTACCATGATGTAAAAGATAGCTACTGGTGGAATGGCATGAAGAGAGACATAGCAGACTTTGTGTCCAAGTGCTTGACTTGTCAGAAGGTGAAGTTTGAACACCAGAGGTCGTCAAGGAAGCTGCAAGAGCTCCCTATCCTAGAATAAAAGTGGGAAATGATCACTATAGATTTTGTGACTGGGTTGCCTCGTACCACGTGGGGATATGATTCGATATGGGTAATTGTAGATCGTCTGACTAAAGTAGCTCATTTCTTGCCTTTGAAAATCACATATTCTGTTGCACAGTACGCTCGGCTCTATGTTCAAGAAATAGTCAGATTGCATGGAGTTTCTGCTTCTATAATATCTTACAGAGGGCCCCAGTTTACTTCTAGGTTTTGGAGAAAGCTGTAAAAGGCACTTGGCACGCAATTAAACTTTAGTACTGCCTTCCACCCTCAGACAGACGGGCAGTCCAAAAAGACAATCCAAACACTGGAAGACATACTTCGCATGTGTGTTTTGGATTTTGGAGGTCAATGGGATGACCAGTTACCCTTGGTGGAGTTTGCCTATAATAACAGTTATCACTCCAGTATTGGGATGGCACCCTATGAGGCGCTGTATGGCAGAAAGTATAGGTCTACTTTGTGTTGGACAGAAATGGGAGAAGCGAAGGTGCATGATGTAGACCTAGTGTAGTACACTTCAGAGATGGTTCCTTTAATAAGAGAATGATTGAAAACAGCTTTCAGTAGGCAGAAGAGTTATGCAGACCCCAGATGAAAGGATTTAGAGTTTGCAGTAGGCGATTATGTATTCCTGAAGATTTCTCTGATGAAGGGAGTCATGAGATTTGGGAAGAAGGGCAAGTTGGCACCTCGATATATTGGACCTTTTGAGGTTACTGATAGAGTTGGAGCAGTTGCCTATCGGTTGGAGTTACCACCCAACCTTTCTCATGTTCATCCTGTATTTCACATCTCCATGCTTAGGAAATACATACCTGATCCTTCTCATGTGCTACAACCGGATATAGTAGAGCTGAAGGAAGACTTGACGTTTGAGAAGCAACCTGTAGCCATAGTGGACTACTAAGTAAGGCAGCTATGATCAAAATAGATCTCTATAGTTAAGCTTTTGTGGAGGAGCCAGTCAGTGGAAGAGTGCACCTGGGAGTCAGAGCGAGACATGCGTAGCAAGTACCCTTATTTATTCAATGTGTGATTCTGATCTTTTATTCTACCTTGTGTAAAATTCGAGGACGAATTTTCTGTAAGGGGGGAAGAAAGTAACACCCCTAATTTTTTAAATTTATTATTTTATGAGTAAATATTAATATTTTGTTTTATTTAAATTTTGGAAAATTATTTGAAATTTTTTGGATTTTAGAAATCGGGTTCAATTTTTCGAAAATATAAAAATTTGATGATTTTTAAAAATTAATTTAAAGACCATGTGGCAAAACTAAAAATATGTTTGAGCTCTATGAATTTTTATGAGTTTTCTAGAATTTTTTTAAAATTTTTGGGCCTCGTTTTCAGTCCCAAGGCAGAGTAAAAATTCAAATTTTTGCATTCTGAATCGGATCGGCCGAATCGAACCGGACTAGATCGGACCGGTCGAATTAAACCGGCCCTCTTTCTCTTTTTCTTTCCTCTTCGCACTCGCCCTCGACGTCCTCTCTCTCTCTCTCTCTCTCTCTCTCTCTCTCTCTCTCCTGTTTTCTCTCTCCTCCCTCCGCCTCCAGCCTTCCCAGCTCGCCGGCACACCACCTCAGCCCTTCCCCCTCGCCGACCGCCGCCTTGAATGCCGAAAAAACACGCCTAAAGGCGCTTACACATACAGCATGCCGTTTCATCTTCTCGGCCAAAATTCAGCCAATCAGGCCACCAATTGGACCGGGTCTTGTGCCAAAACCCATCTATACCTCGAGAGCTTTCTATAGACACTAAGAACACCAAAATCCATCAACAGTTTGTCCAATTTTTGTCCGAAAAGTTTTAGCCCATTTTGACTTTCTACTAGATTTCTCGAAAACTATAAATCCCACCAAAAATTTGAGAGTTCCAGAGTGCTCCACTTATCGAGAGTTTCGCGACAATACCCATTTCAAATTTTTTTGACGCCGTTTTTTGATGGGTCCCATGAGACTTCACAGTGTTTTTATAAGCATTAAATGAGTTTAGACAATTTCGTAAAAATTATATACTAACCCCCGTGTTGTGGGCTTAGCGTAGGTACCTTCGATTCGCGGAAATTCAACAGTTGCTCGGGTCTGTAATTTCGGGCTAGGCAGACAAGCTATCGAAAAAGTCTCTGAATTGGGTCAAGGTTATAGGCTACCCCACCATTTTTAGACATCCCGGACGCGTCTCCAGAGACGGAATTGGCATTGGTAAACCCGAACCCTCATTTTTCTTAATTATCTAGTGCTTGATTTTGATTAAAAATCTATAAAATATTCGTGGTTGGTTAGAAAAATATAATTTCTTTTGCGTTAGCTCTATAATATTGCTAAGGACCGCAGGGCAAAGTTTTAAAATTTTTAAAGTTCATTTGGATAGTTTTTACAAAAGGGGCAATTGTAGGGACTAAATTGTAATTTTTCAAATAGTAATTGTTGACTATTTTGGTGGGCCCAGGAGGGGCCATGTGATGTGATTGAGTTGTGAATGTATGGCTTATGAATATAGAAGTGAATTTTGAACCCTTTTTTAGGTTGGGTAGGTTCTAGGTATAGGGGAGAATCTATCGGATTTTCAGCACCTAGGGTGCCTTTGGTCTTTTCTAAGCTTGAATCGAGTCAAATATATTAAATAATTGCTATAAAATTGTCAAGTGAGCTGGGACAGCCTTCCTCCTCCGCTCAGCCATCGCATTGATTTCGGTTAAGTCTGTGAGTAAAATATTAATTTTAATTGTAATTTTGATATTATTATATGTTTAAGCATGCCCATGCATCACTTATAAATATATATATCTATGTAGTTAAATACTAGGTATGATTTATATTGCATTTTAAATTGATGAAGTGTTATAAATGTTGTTTGTGGTAATTTGGAGCAGTGTGTGTACGTTGGCGTGCGTGTGGTATGTTATTGGATATGGACAGGACGGGTAGACACAGCTTGAGAGACACTCGCTGGGACCCTGTCCTTTATGGATAAATCGGGGTAGACATGGCTTGAGAGACACTCGTTGGGATCCCGCATTTGGTTTATTAAGCGAAAGTCCGGCTTGAGAGACACTCGCTGGCAGAGGTTGGATTAAGAGGGCTGTATAAGAGATCAGCTTCCATATATGTATTGCTTGACAGTTTTGGGTGTGTGAGTGCTCCAAATTTACCTTTTTGCTGTTATGATATGAATTGTATGAAAATTATGACGATATTGCATTTTACTCTACAGGGTGCATTAGTTTTAGATAGCTATAAAAATTATAGTTAAAATTGATATTTTACTCTCTGAGTCGAACGCTCACTCATGTTCATCTATTTTTCCAGGCTACAGGAGGATTATTTATTGTGGCTAACCTGTTCTTTTTCTTCATAGGTCCATTAATAGTATTTAATATATTTTGTACAATTGAGTTAAATTTTAGACTCCGCATGTGCTAGAAGTACTTATTTTTATTCTGGTCTTGTATTATAAAAGTTATGTTAGACCTGTAAAATTATTAACTGTATGCATGATGGTATTGAATGAGGGAGTTGAGCTCCCATTCAAGTTATGACATTTTGATTATATGGAGGGTGAGCTGAGCTCCCCAATTTATTATATATTGTGTTTACAGGTCGGGGGAGTGAAAAACTCCCTGTTGAATGCTCTATTTTATGACCGGACTCTGTCCGGTTGAATTCTTGAAATTGAGCCCAAATGGGCCTTTGAATTGGGTTGAGAAATAGTTAGATTTACTACGGACCTCGGGGGGCCCAGATCCTAGTGCCAGTCCGGCCCATAGGTTGGGTCATGACAGATCTTGAGTTCAAATTTTAGTTAAAGCTAAATAAAAAAAATAATATGCTATTAAAATTTATTTTTTATATTAATAATAAATTTAAATGAAATATTTTACAAGTTTAACTTTCTTCACAAGCAAATTATTAATAAGAGAGAAATATATTTTTCACTTCGTTTTTAAATTTCTTTTTTTTTTCTTTCTTTCTTTCTTCTCGTTTAATTTATCTCCTCTCTCTTTCATCTTTTCGTTTAACCAAAACAAAACGTAAATTAAAAAAAAAACAATATAATAAAGGGAAAGATGGAAATTTATTCAAACAATTTGGTACATTATTCAAGGAAAGAAAAAACTTGCAACATTGGTAACTTATTAGAAAACTTGCAGCATTGCGAACTTAATAGAAACCCTTTCAGGGATTCTATTAGTTCACGTATCCCACACCTTGAAGTCTAAGCTTCTTATTACAAAAATAATAAAAGAAACATGAAATTGTGATTTACATGAGTGTCCATTTAAAAGATGAACATCTAAAATAATAAAATTTTATATTTTAATAAAAAAATATAAAATTTTAATATAATTTATTAAAATTCACATCTATTTAAATGGAATCTAACTTCAGTCCTTTAGAATTTAAAAGAAGTCGTCCATGGGGTGATCTAGCTAGGCGAACCTGCTTCTCCTGAGAGAGTAGTTTGGCAAACCTACAAGACAAATAGATAATTCTTTAATTTATTAATTACAAATGTTTTAATGAGTAAATAAACAGTCAGTTACAAAAAAAGCTTGATTTGATTTCTTAATTACCTTTTGAGAGCCTCTTCGTTAGTCCCTTGATTAGTGGGTTCGAATGTGCCTGTCTCCAAGTTTACCTTGGAAACAGGTTTCTTTAATAATCTTTCACCAACTTTGACAAGATTTTCTAAATTGTCCCTTGTAGCTATATCCACCGATGATTCTATTCCACTCAATGTATCATCCTGCATGTATATGTCCCAATTTACAATTAGCATTAAAACATTATTGTAAAAATAATTATAATTTTAACTATTAGATATGGAAAAGAAAAAGCATAATTTCCAATGAAAATTAAAAATTAAAGTATCGATTTCTCTAATAGCCTATTATTTTTGAGACGGAAGTAGTAATTATTAACTACACAATACAAAGTTATGAATTCAAATCTTGCCAACTTTATTTCCTTGAAAGATTTTTTAAAGTGAAAAAATCAATGCAAGTCATTGAAAATAATAATAATAAAAAAGTGATGAATGAATAGATATACCTGAATGCGAAGATATTGCTGTTCAGAGTGCAGGGCTTGAAAAACTGCAGAAAGGTGGAAGTCCACCATATCTGCACTTGCTTGGGTGAAGACATCAACCAAAGGAGTAGAACCACCACTGTTTAGCCAACCCAGCAGACCCCATTTTCCTGCCTTATTTGCATCATATCTCTTTTCCGATTTTGGTGACCCAGTTCCTAATGATATAACCAGAAACCGTCCATAATCCATTGGTTTTATCGGAAAGAAGTCAGGATTTCCCTTTATCATCTCCTTTGTCAATTCACCAATAGCAATTAATGCCTGATGAGAATCCAAGAAATTAATTATTTAATAAGCACATAAGTAATTTCAATTAAAAACATAAAATAAAACATGCAAATACCGGATTATTTGCAGCAACTCCACCATCTATAAGGTTGAACTCTCTCTCTTTTCCAGTTTGCTCGTCTTTGGTTTCAAAATAATGGGCTGGAAGATAAGTTGGTGCTGCTGAGGTTGCAATGCATATATCCGAGAGTAGAGCATCCAAGCAAGGATTCCTCTTAACCTAGCCCATGTAATTAGCGAGAAAAAAAATATTATAGTAATTATTAATGAACTTAACCCACATCGATCATAACCATCATTTCCTTATATATACTTGAATTCTTAAAGAATATCTGGAACTGATCGAACCTCGTAGGTGGAAAAGATGGTTGGCTGAAGTTGTCTGATGTCGAATGTTGGGATCACGATGTTTGTCAGTGTCTGATTCAATCTTGTCTCTGCTAGTTTTTCCCGAACAATACCATGTAGATATTTTCCATTGTATTTTGGTCCCGAAATTGCTCTGATCACCTTTTTCACTTGTCTAAATAATGGGAAACTGTTTTTTTTTTTTTAGAAAAGAAAATCAAAGAACATGTTAATTAACAAAATTTAGTTAGAAATAATTACAACATCAGACATCAAATAATTTAATTTAAAAAACTAAATTGGTTAATGAATGTTCAGATTTGTGAACTCCATTATTAATTACCATTTAGGTTGTGGGAAGATTTTAGGGCAGTGGTTGAGGTAGAAGTCCTTGATATCTTTAGCAGCAAAGAGGGGTCGATTATTTTCATTGGGGGCAGTAAGCATGGCAGTAAGAAGACCACCTGTGCTCGTTCCAGCAATAACATCAAAGTAGTCTGCAATTCTTGCTTCTTCACCATCTAGCTTCTACAACATGGCCAAGTCATATATATTATGAGTTAGCACTTGTCTCAGTATATATGGCCTAAATATAGATTATTTATTACTTACTATAACCTACCTGAAGTTCAGATTCTAGGAAACTAAGGATGGTTCCAGGGATAAGTCCTCTTATTCCACCCCCATCAATGCTGAGAATGGTGACTAGGTTTCCATAAGTTGGAGGCTGCAAGGGTGGATTTGTTCCTTCTTCCATGTGAGAAATTATTGTGTTGGAAATTCTGATATATCAAAGGGAGGATAGAGAACCAGAGAGGTGTGGCAGCTAGAGAGAAGAGATAATATATGTATTGTGTGGTTTTTGATGAGTAGTGTTGGAGAGAATTTTATGGTCTTGTATTGATTTCTAGCTATGTAACGAATCGTACCGTCCATGGGGGTATTTATAGAATCATATTCCTGATCAATGCACGGATATACATATGCCATGTCTCTATACCATGTCTTTGACTGCACTTTAATCCTTTTTTGTTCTTGGATATATTTCATAATGGCTGCTGGTCATCCAAAGAAGGACAAATTTAGAACCCAAAACGCGTGGATCAACTCTATTGAGAATTGTAGTTGAGACTCACTGGCCATGTGATTTGTAGGTGAGAGTAAAGGGTAGCAGAAATACCACCATGATTAATTTTTGTGCGCCAAGTTGATCTCTTTATGGAATTATAAGGCAATGCATCTTTGTTTGGCAGCATATTTGATGAAGACGTGCTCATATTATATTCTAAGAATTTTAAATCGTACAAATTTAACATTAACATTACTTTCGATTCGAAAATGGCGGCGTCTGACATTATTTTCTGCTCATAACTGCTGTGTTTTGTTTTTATTTCTTGCTTTTTAGGTCGATTGTATTGGAATTTGCCTTTTAACAAGGAGTTAGTTTTATTATCAATAATAGTATATATATTTTCTTACATCAAAATATGTATTTTTTTTATAAATAAAATATATATCTATTTTGGATTTGACTATTATTATTATTTTTTAATTTAATTATTTAATTTTAATTAAGATTAAATTCGAGCTTCATAATTCTAAAGATGACCTTAGAATCAGAACAAGCGAGAATAGTGATGATGCGGTTTAATTTCAAACAAGATTACAAAGTTAACATATAACAAGTGATATATAGAAGAAGTTCTTTAGGTTAACCATTGGGTTTCAGCTTTATCTGTAACAAATGAATGAGAGGAAGAAATTAATTATGGTGTTCACTTATTTCAATCTTTCTTCGTGTTCATTTTCCCAATTTCTTCCTTGCCATTCATATTGGAGATCTTGAGAGCCATACGTTGAAATCTGAAAGCAATAAACCAAAATATCTTGACTTTTTTTTCCCTATTTTTGTTGTACCCGTGTGATACTAAAATTAGGTTATTATGTTTAGAATTCTAAAATTTAATGAATTTTCCTTGGCAGAAAAGTAATAAAGTAGATATATGAGTTGTCCTTAATATCATATTCATTATTTTATGGACGTGCAGTGCACCGTCTTAGTGCCTGTTTGGCATTGTATTTAGAGATTTAAAATTATTTTTTTGAATAAAAGTATTATTTTAAATGCTTTTAAAAAAGTAGTTTGAATAAAACTATTTTATTATTTTAATTTTCTTATGTCTAAAACTTATTAAATTTAATTTTAAATTATTTTTTAATACTCTCTAACTAGTATATCTTAAAAAATAATTTTCTCAACAACAATTCTAACAGCAATCTCAAATGGACCCTTAGATTTATTAAATTTTTTTAATCACATAAATCTCCACATTAATTAATCTGAACATTTTGAAATTTAATTTTTTGTTAATTTAAATTTGAATAAAATTTAAATTTATATTAAGCTTTAAAAAACCATTTTAATATCATTGAAATTTATCATTATATAAAACTTTCTTTCTTTTTTTCTGAATGAACTTTATTAACAGCTGAAATATTAATGTGTTGAGCAGGCCTCCAATGGAATAAGTTGTGTTGAGCAAATGGAATATATATTATATATGGGTTTGGCCAATTTCATGAAACATGAGTTTCGCGGTAATTAAAGACGCCATAGAAAGTTAAGAAAGCATGCAGGCAAAGATCCTACAAATATACAGAAATTTCGTAGGCATCCGTCACAGTCCTAAAAATTGAAGCGAAGACTGGTTGAAAGTTGAAACAAGTAGATTTGAGGAAAAAAAAAAAAAAAGAAAAAGAAAGAAAGTTGAAACAATGAAACAGCAGAACCATTGGCTTTCCAACTTTTTCAAGCCATCATTCATTGTGTTTTGCTAGCTAGCTAGTGACATTTCGCATCTCTCTCATCATTTTTTAGTTGATTTATTGTCAGTACAGATGAGGCCAAAGAGAAAGCTTCCATCTTATCCTTACCAGAAATGGTCGAATACGTAGGTATGTGGCATTATATGAGAATAAGTATCTTGTTGTAGTTGTTATAGTTTTAATAAGTATTCATTCCCATCAATGAATCTTGTGTGTGTTTATCTCTCGACCAAAAAAAAAAAAAAAAATTTACCACTGTCATGCTTCATGTGCTCAAACATTTAAAAAGTTCGTCCTCTCCAATAATTAGCTTTCGTGGAAGATATCCCAACATAATTGTAAGTATTCTTGTTGTCTCACGCCAATCGGTATAGAGCAAAAGTGCTGCTAAGTATAAATACTTGATAATCATCCTCTTTGAGTTAGATTTTAGGATTGGGCTGCCTCATTCATTTGCTCCACATTATTTTAGAGCCAACTCTTTTAATATTAGACTACCAAAGATATTTCACATGTTAGCTATTCATATATAGGTGTAAGGGGATTGTTTTCTATGTCAAGAATGCTAAATATAAAAATTTTAAAAAAATTTTTTAGCTAATATATATATATATATATATATATATATATATATATATATATATATATATATATATATATATATATATATATATATATATATCACTTTTCATGGCAGAATATTTATTGGAGCATCAATATTTAGAATTGGGACAGGGAAAAGTGATGTATTAAGATCTTGTTAATAAGAAATAGTAATTCAATCTTATTGGGTTAATCATTTAATAATTAAATGATTATTATATTATAAAGTAAAAAGTAAATGGATAACTTTCTCTAATTACAAGTTTTAATATAAAAAAATAGTTTGTATAAGTTTAAGATTTTTTTTTAGAAGCAAAAACAATTTTATTAAAATTGTGGGAGGTATAGCGATGGAGGATATGCTCCAAAAGCTAGACCCTTACAATCAAGCAAACCCCTTACACCCAACCTAGAGAGCAAATACGCCTCCAACCCATAGGAACAACAAACAAAACATAACACAAAAAAAGCAACAAAGACAACATACTTACTCAACCATTGCTTGACTAGCCTTGAGAGTGCAAATAAAGCGTCAGACCATGTGATATGTAGATCATCCACTAAACCAAAAACCCAATCACAATGCTGCATTTGCTTGAACAATCCAGGAGACTAACCAAAAGTGAAATTCAGCTACTATGATCTCCAAGATTATGAAACTACATCCCAAATCAGCGAATCAATGACTAAGGCAAAGTGAACTGCTTAAATTTTTCCTCCACATGAATTGCATCCCCCACAAAACAAGTTCGCATGCTCCATTAGATTAAAACTCTATAAAACTATTCCATGTCAGAAGTTGACATCCTTCAATTGTTAATAGAATCCAATTGCTGAAAATGTTATTCCTAGTAACAGAACATGACCCTTCATTCCAAACAAAATTAACTCTAGAGAGCCCAACCACATCAACAATCCAATAAAGTCAACCAACATGCATGATTTCCTAAACAAAAAGAATATGATAGAAGTCTAAAACGGAAACATTGGATGCCTCAGTTCATAAGTGTAGGAACATTGTAATCTTGTGCAATGTGGTTAGCCATTTGAACCCAAAAAAAGGATTCATCACCAACAAAAACTAGCCCTAAATTCTTCTTCAATATAACCTTCTTCAATTAAGATGATTACTGTGAAGTCGATCATCTGAAATCCATTTCAATAAATGCTTTAGAATGGATTCTTCATCTCCTTCGAAAATGATGCCCGAGTTCTTCCCTGTTTCTAAGACAGCTCTAGCCTCTTTACTAGGCGAGAGAAGAATGGACACAGTAGGTTTTGGGCGGAACAAGTTATTCATATGCCGGATTTCACTATCAGATACGATAAGAGGCTTAGTGGGCTTGATCTTACTAGGTTTACTTTTTCCTTTGAGTGAAAACTTTGGATAAAACCCAGAGAGTTCATTAACTGACTTGCGCTTCCTCCTTTTCTTTAGCAATCGATTAACTTTAAAAAATGTTGAAGGCATGTTACTCTCTAAACTAGGACTATCCTCATGAGCCGAATTATTGAGCTGACAAGCAGGTTCATCTGAAGAGTGATGAGAGGGAATAATATCTCTAATAAAATTATTAGTGCCCTTTCCTTTACTAACAGCTGGAGAAGCATGCACCAGGGATTCCGAGAGATTTATATTTCTATTTTTCACCGTACTTTCATGAAAATTTTCAAAGATAATAAATTTATAAATAGTTAAATTAAGAACTTTTGCATTTCCAAATAAATATTTAATTATAAAAATAAAAAAATAAAAATGTAAAATTTAAGAGAGAGAAAGACCCGCACAAATAATAACCAAAAATTCAAAATAATAAAGAATCATATAATTGAGGTGGCGCTGATTTTCTTCCACAAACCACTAATAGATTAAACAATAAAAAGATGGATCACATAATCTGTTTTTGGGGTAATCGTTTCGAATATGCAGCTTGTTAATGGGGTGATTTAGAATGGCTAAGCCGCCTTTCTTCGAAAAGCAGTTTGACAAACCTGCAAGAATGTTTCAGACTGTTATTTTAAGAACGATTAGCGTACTATATACTTCAATCGCCAGAAAAGTTGTGAATGGTTTTCATACCTTGTAAGAGATTTTCTTTTTTTTTTTTAATAAGCTGCCGACAAGTAAATCCCAGTACACCTATCCTATGGAGCAAGCACTAATTCCAATCAAAACAAACCATACAACAATAGCAGCAAACGAAATGACAGCAGCAAACAATCAAATAGAACCAAACAAAATGATAGCAAAAAAAAGCACATAAAATCAGCAGCAACAGGATTCCATTCAGAAGAGACCTGCAGAAAATCAGCACAACCAGTCAACCCCAAAATATACAAGAGCCTGCAACACTGTTGTTTCACGAAGAAAGTGGACAAAGCTAGCACTTGGAAATAGAATAATACATATTTTGAGCGTGAGATAGACGCAGTGGTGAGTGGCCAACCAAAAAAAAAAAAAAAGATGAGAGCAGGGCTGCATTCCATGTTTAATGAACGATATCAATATATGATTGAATCTTCATCGACTTTGACCAAAATTGCATTTTCTTGGATGCATCTAAAATATTTGACATAGTTATCAATGGTAGGGAACTTTGAAAGTTTGAAATTTGATATGAACCCAATGGCCAGCTCACAGCAAATCAAGTACACTAGTAGGTGAGACTCTTGCACGTGATTTGTAGGTTAGAATATATATTTAGGTGATGCAAAAAGACATGAATGAAGCCAATTGCGTACCCTATTCAATTGAGTTAATGAATCTTATCCACATTGAAGGTCCAATTTTTTTTTTTTTCAGTTCATTAAATTATTCACAGGGGATATTTTTTGTCTGGGAGAAAACATTGACGAAGACATAGTATGATGGATAGAAATGTTGAATTAAAATTCAAATTTTATATTCACCAAAGATGACATCTTAACTATATTCAAATTTGCGATAATGTTTAATGCAGTAACAAATTAAAATACTTAAATATATAGTTCAACCAATCGAATGATAGAGTTCTATACTAATTATATCTATTAAAGATATTCTGAATCCCTCTATTATTTTAGATTATATTTAATACATAGATAAGCAGTTAAAATCTTCATAGATAAGTACGTTATTTTTTTAAATCAATCTTACATACACTCTATTTATACTAATTCTAATTTAAGTGTCGGAGTATTCTTATCGAGAATATTTCTGTGGATCTTTGACTTTTTTGTTTTTTATTTTATAAATCCATACTTGTATTAATTTTTGAATTGAGAAAATAGTAAAATATATTCAATTTTTTGAATTTCATATGTTAGTGTTATATTTTAATATACTTTATGGTTGACTAATTAAATTTGGATAAAATGAATTAAAATAACTTTATGAGATAAATTATATATAATAACGTGAATGATTTTTTAAACAAATGATTCTTCTTTCACCTCCTTTTTTAGAGTGGTAATTGTAGATGACATATGTACTACAGTTTTTAGGGATAATATATGTAATTTATCCTAACTATATGAGTTTGCATCAGCATTTTTCTTGATTATGATCAGAGGACAAAAATTAATGTATATAGAAGAGAAAACCATTATTGAATCGGCTACTAGTACACTGTTCAATTATATAAGTACTTAGATCATGATTTTATCAAGATATATGTCCTTGCATGATCACTGATGATGATTACGTGTATGAGAATAATTAATTTAATTAACCAATAATGTAAGCATACGTACCTTGGTTTGTATAAATTACCGTCAAATTATCACAATTTTATAAAAAAGCATATCCTATCCCTAAATTTTGATCTTGAGAGTGTTTAATTATTTGCATATTTAAAAAAAAAAAAAAAAACATAGCAATTAATATTGACCACGCTAAATAGTTGGGTTTCTTTGAAATCGAACAGGCCCAACAAGCCGTCTTTGTGTTTTATATATATGTGTGTGTAATTTATCCTAACTATTTGAGTTTGCATCAGCATTTTTCTTAATTATGATCAGAGGACAAAAATTAAAGTATATAGAAGAGAAAACCATTATTGAATCGACTACTAGTACATTGTTCAATTATATATGTATTTAGATCATGATTTTATCAAGATATAAGCACGTCAATCCTTGCATGAATGATTATGTGCATGAGACCGGAATTAAGATAATTTAATCAAACACTGTCTCGATGAATAGGATTATTTAACAAAATACATGTGAAAGATTAAACTTAAAAGAATTTCCAAGCACGGAAAACCAAATATTAAAGTATGAGGGTTGACGATTAACATGTACGTTACTCAAAAATTGCAGCACGGCAATATTAGTCTGGCTTATAATTAAAAAAATTAAAATAAAATCCAACATAGTTTGTTAATCATATTAGCTAGTGGGCAATTAATATTGACAACACTTGGCACTTGGGTTTCTTTTAAATTAAGCAGTCTGATTAGTTTAAAGATATTCTTATTTAAATTTAATTTATTATGAATTTAAAATATATTGATATATAATGAAATTAATCTATTAAATATATAGATCTCACATATTTATATTTTTATTCATAGTAGATCCGATTTAAATAAGAAAAATCATTATATTTGATATGATTTTTAAATATATATATTGAATTAAATTAACTTAAATTAAATTAAATTAAGGTTTACTGGTAAAAAAAAAAGTACATATTTTTACAATCGTGTGATTTTAGTTTGTCATTTTAATTTTAATTATAATTTATCATAATTTTAAATTTTAATTAAATTACATATAACGAAAATTTATTAAAATTAAAAAATTTATGAAAATCAATTTAATAAAAAAATCATTTAATTACAACAAGGGTTTTCAACTAATTAATTTTTATTGAAACTGATATTTATAACAAAATTATTAAAATTAAACTATTTAAATAAAAGTATAAAAACAAGGTTTGGACCTTTTAAATATTAAGCCTCGTTAATAATTTTTGGGGCAAACCGAAATCGTATATAGGAAGAGAATAACTTGCATAAGTAGCATATAAAATAAACACATATAGAACAATAATCTTTTAGGCAATCATAAGTAGCATATAGCAGCCATGCTAACAGACTAAACATTTTGAAGGAAGATTGATCTACTACGTATTTCTTGTCTTCCCCCTTAAGCTTTTGGATTAATTAAATTAATTGATTTTCTCACAAAATCTTATTTATTTTTATTTAGATGATACTTAAATTAGGAAAGCTATAATTCTAAAATTTGCCTGAAAAATAACTTTTTGAGAATAAAAAATAAAAACATTATAGAGAAATCATTTTTCCCAATCATAGAAAAATACTCTTTTAAATTTAGGAAAATAACTTCTTATTTAAAGAATGGAAATTCTCCTAATACTTACTTGGCTATCATTACTCCTTTTATTTTGTTATGGGTTGCTAATGACCAATTTAATGGTTTTTTTTACTTAATTTTTTATGATAAATTTAATTATTTTTAATTAATTTTTAATATTATATTAAGCAATAAAATAATTTAGTTTTTTAAAAATATATTTTTATAAATTATTTTATGTAATCCAAACGGAATCTTGGTTAATGAATTTCCCTTGGCTCAAAAGTAATATACCAGTGATATATGGGATGTCCTTAACATCAGATCGATTCCTTCCATGCACATGCAGTGCACCGTCCAAGAGTTGTTAAATTTCTTAATCACATAAATTTTCTGATTAATTTATCTGGATATTCAAAATCTAAAATTTTTTATTTTGTATTTAAATATTTTAAATATTAAAAATTATTTTAATATTATTAAATTAAAATTCAGTAATATTTAATTTTTATTTTTTTCCATTGCGTTAAGCAGGCCTCCAATGAAACACATTAATTGCGTTGGTCAATTTCATGAAACATGGGTTTCACGTTAATTAAAGAAGCCGTGGAAAATAAAGAAAACACGCAGGCAAATGATCCTACAAACATACAAAAATTAATTGGGTTAGGCATCCATCACAGTCGACTGGTTGAAAGTTGAAACAGTAGAGCCATTGGGCTTTTCGAGTCATCATTCATTAGGTTTCGCTTGCTAGTGACGACATTTCGTCTCTCTTTAATTACCGTTTTAGTTGATTTATTGTCACCACAGTTGAGGCCAAAAAAAAATAAAATACGTACATGTATGGCATTATGTTCTTTGTCACTTGTTATTCGACCTCATTTGGAAAAGTTTGCCATTGTCATGCATCCTGTGCTCAAACATTTGTTAAGTTCTTTCCAAAAATTAGCTTTCGAGGAAGATGTCCCAAACATAATTGTCAAGTATTCCAACCCAATTAGATACGTATTTATACTCCAAATATTTTTAAATAACTAATAATCATTTTCTTGGCACGTGAAATGTTTATTTGACCATCAATATTTGCATAGAGTTAGGCGAAGAAAATCATGGAATGGGGAAATTTTGTTCATGGAATGGGGAAATTTTGTTTAAAGTAAAATTATTTCTGTAAAATAAACAGTTTAAAAAGTAAAATGATTACTTACTAATTACAAATTTTAATATAAAAAAAAATAATTTGTTTAAGATTTGCATATTGTTTCCCAAAAAAGTTTTAAAGATGATGAATTTGTCAGAATTTAAGAAGCAAATTAATACTAAGCATCAGATTATTAGTTTAATGATATGCAATATCATCTAATTAGAGTAAAAAAATTAAAGCATAAGGGAGAGAAAAGAGAGAAAGACAAGGCACAAATAATGTGGTAATGAAAATTGACTATTTGCACAGATAGATCAATTATTTAATTGATTTACATGCCCAAAGAATTTAAAGAAAATAACTGAAAAAAGGAATCTTACAACTCTGTCCCACTGAGGACTTATTCAACCACAACTTCAGAATAATAAAGAATTATATAATCAAGGTGGCGCTGTTTTGCGACCCACCTCTTGATTTTCAACCACCCGTGTATTATACCACTAACAAAACAATAAAAAGACGGATCACATGATCTGTTTTTGGTATAATCATTTCGAATTCGCAGCTTGTACATGGGGTGATTTAGAATGGCGAAGCCGCCTCTCTTCGGAGAGCAGTTTGGCAAACCTGCAAGAATGTTTCAGACTGTTATTTTATGAACGATTAGCCTAATACTTCAATCACCAGAGCAAGTTGTGAATGGTTTTCATACCTTATAAGAGCTTCTTCATTGGTTTCTTTATTAGAAGGCTCAAAAACTCCAGTCTCCAAGTTCACCCTGGAAACTGGTTTCTTTAACAGCCCTTCGCCAACCTTTACAAGATCATCCAAGTTCTTTTTCGTGGCGACATCCACAGAAGAAACTGTCTTGTTCAAAGTGTCGTCCTGAACGAATTTTTATTCAGAAAATATTAATATTTTTTATTTTTTTAACAAAGAAATAGAATAATATATAAGATAATTGATTTAATTTCGAATTTGTGTTGTAGCTGAATAGAATTATTATACCTGAATCCGAAGGTAATTACTTTCCGAGTGAAGAGCTTTAAAGACCACAGAAATATGGAAATCTACCATGTCCGCACTTGCTTGGGTAAAAACATCGACTAAAGGTGTGGAACCGTGGCTTGTTAACCAACCCAACACACCCCATTTTGCTGCCTCAGGGGCACTGTATTTCTCTTCAGCTTTTGCTGTTCCAGTACCTAAGGATATGACTAGAAATCTTCCATAGTCCATTGGCTTTATAGGAAAGAAGTCTTGGCTTCCATTGATAATTTCCTTCGTCACTTCGCCCATGGCAACCAAAGTCTGATGGAAAATCGTTTTAGTTAATAGAGTTGACTTGCCAGAGAACATGCAATTATATTTGTAATTAATAAACGACTTAAAGTTATCGAGTACCGGATTGTTTGCAGCAACACCGCCATCAATAAGGTTGAATGCTCTCACTTCTCCAGATTTCTCATCTTTTGTTTCGAAATAATGGGCTGGAAGATAAGTTGGTGCAGCTGAGGTTGAAATGCATATGTCTGAGAGTAAAGCATCCATAGATGGGTTGTTCTTAACCTGGCCAATGAAAAACAAATTTCAGGGAAAATCATTGTATATCATGCATACCTGAAAATAGAATTTACACATTCATGTAATACTTGATAATTATAACGCGGTGAATTCTAAGAGAAGATGGCAAATTAAACCTGAAAGCTGGAAAAAATAGTAGGCTGAAGTCTTTTGATATCAAATGTTGGAATCACAACATTCGTCAATGTCTGGTTCAATTTCGTGTTTCCAAGTTTTCCCTTGACAAGAGCGCGTAGATATTTTCCGTCGTATTTTGGTCCTGATAGAGCTTTTATCACCTTTTTTGTTTCAGCAAATAATGGACAACTGTTGTTTGAAAAAGAATAATAAAAAAAGCGAAATCATGTTATAATTTACCAACCCAAAAGCAGAAAATAAAAAATAGCTTCTTTTGCGTTATTGATCGTTATGATTTTTTTACCTGTCTTGTTGGAAAATCTTAGGGCACTCATTCAGGTAGAAGTCCTTGATATCCTTGGCAGCAAACACTGGACGATTCTTCTCATCTGGGCTAGCAAGCATGGCAGTGACTAGACCACCGGTGCTTGTTCCTGCGATTACGTCAAAATAGTCTGCGATTCTTGCATCCTCACCATCCAATTTCTGGACCATGCAAATGCAAAAGACACGTATTATATATTCAGTTCTTGTAATCAAATTAAAAAATAAAAATTACAATATGAACTAAGGATATAAATTAAAGCCCTATATGTACACAAGGCTCTTTTTTTTTTCTCTTAAAAGTAAAAGAGAGTTAATATCCTTGCATGCGTGCATGGGTCATATGCTTGATGATGGACTGACTTGGAGGAAAGGCTCTTCCTGCATGTTTGAGGAATATTGGTATATATACCTGAAGTTCAGACTCCAAGAAGTGAAGGATGGTTCCGGGGATAATGCCTCTTATTCCACCCCCATCAATGCTGAGGACAGTAATCAGGTTTCCGTAAGTTGGAGGTTGAAGGGCCACTGCGGCTGTTCCTTCCATATCAGGAATTGATGATCAAGAGAAAAACTGTGCGCAAGAGTGATGATTTGAAGAGTCTAGGTGTGTGAAACTTAAAAATTTTAAGAGCTTATATAGTAGTGATCTTGATGTGTCGGAGATAGAAGCAGAGAGATTGTACGTATATATTGTCGGAGATAGAAGCAGAGAGATTGTAAGTATATATAGAGAGAGAGGATCCTTAGGAGGGAACTTGAGTAGTAAAGCCTTTGAAAATAGCTTGATGAATTTGTGATTAGGGATTCTTTGGACATGGGTATTTATAGACTCTCATGGTACGCAGATCGTACAAACACCCACTTTATTCCATGTTTAATCTTCATCAACTTTGACCAAACTTGCACTTTCCTGGATATATCAAAATATTGGACATAGTTATCAATAGTAGAGAACTTTGAAAGCTTCAAATTTGATTTGAACCCTGTAGCCTGCTCACAGCAACTCGAGTACACTAGTAGGTGAGACTCTTGCACGTGATTTGTAGGTTAGAATATATATTTAGGTGATGAACAAAGACCCGAATGAAGCCAATTAAGTACATACCTCTCCGATGGCATTGATTAATTCTGTTAGCTCCTAGTTTATCCACATTGAAGGGCCAATTTTTTCCCAGTTTATTAAATTATTCACACAAATACTTGATTTGTCTGGATGAAAACATTGACGAAGGCACAGTATGATGGTTTGCAATGTTGAATTAAAATTCAAATTTCATATTCCTAAAAGGCGACGTTTGAGTCGATATTGAAAGTCAATAAAAATGTTGATATAAAAATATATTTAGAGCCTATTTGGTATTACTATTAAAATTGCGGTTGATAAAATCACTTTTTTAAATATACTTGTTAAAGAGTATTAAAAAATAATTTAAAGTTAAATTTAATAAATTTTACTCATAATAATACTAAAATAATAAAATAATTTTTTCAAACTATTTTTTTAGGAGCATCTAAAATAGTATTTTTATTCTCAAAAACAGTTTTAGACTTCCATACGCAATACCAAATAGATAATTAATTTAATTTTATTGATAATTATTAAATTAGAAAGATAGTAGAACCTATTGTGATTAATAAATAGTATAATTTTAAATAATTTATGGAGTTATAGAGACTCATTAATTATTTATTAATATCAAATGAAAAGAAAATTATTTACCTAGATGTTTACTTTATTTTTAATTTCTTTTACATTTTTTGATGAACCGAATTGTTAAAATCGGCATTTAATATAATTTAAAAAAAATTGATGAATATTAAGTACTGATCCATTTTATGAAATCTCAATTATAATACATTATATTTTTTCAAAAAAAATTACAATGAAATTTTTGACGAGTTTCATATATTAGTGTTATATTTTAATATGTTCTTCATGATTGTCTAATTAAGCTGTAATAAATTGAAGATTTTAATTAATTAAAATACTTTGAGATCAACCATATATGATAAGCTTAATGATTTTTTAAACAATTGATTCTTCTTTCATCTATTCTTTTAAAGTGGTACGTAGTTGTAGATGACATATGCAGTGCATGTTTATCTTTTTTTTTTTAAATATGTTTATCCTAGCTAATATTATATGATTTTGCATCAGCTTTTTTCTTAATTATGATCAGAAGAACAAACATTAATATAGAAGAGAAAACCATTAATTGAAACGGCCAGTCGCTCACTGTTCAACTACATATATAATTATACATATTTAGATCATGATTTTATCAAGATACATGCACGTCACACGTTGCATGATCACTGATGATGGCTTTGTGTATGATAATAATTAATTTAATTAAGTAATTAAGATAAATTAAACAAACACAATCTGTCTGATCAACTCAGCTAATTTAAGATTATTTAATCAAATACAATATAACCATATGTTAAAGAATTCCCAAGAACGGAAAACCAAATATTAAAAGCATGGGAGTTGACGATTAATATGTACGTTGCTCAAAAATTGTAGCACGGCAATTAGTCTGGTGTTTGATTTATAATTTATAGAAATAAATCACATTTGTAATCAAAATGTTCACGTTGGTCAATCGATAAATAATTAAAAGTTATTTTATAACATGAAACATATGCATGTAAAAGAAAGGCCAAGTATATTTGTTATATTAGAGTTGGCAAAGATGCGGAGAAGCTTGGAGCTCGGAAAGCGACTTTAATAGCACAGATTCATTAGATTAGGGGAGTAGTGATTTAAACTTTTATTTTTTATAATAAAGTTTACGTGACTCAGTTTAGGGTTATGCACATATCATCAATATCTTATTGAGAGATTATGGGTACATCATGAATTTAAAATATATATATAATAAATAGATTTAGGCAATGTTTATTTTGGAAAAAATATTTTTGTCTACTACATATCTGAACTTACTTGCTTATGGGACTTCTACACATGGCTGCATATACTTCCTTTTTTTAATCAATATGATACCTTCGTGTCTAAATATTACATTCAACCATTCAAAAACTTGATCTCCTATTTTAGAAATTATTTATCCTGATTATTATTTTTCATAAAGAAATTCAAATTTAAAATTTTATTTAAATTAAATATATATTTATTATACTATTGATAAGTCTTCAATTAAATATATATAAAAAATTATAATCCAACCAAATCAAATTATATTGAAACAAAGGTTCAGTGATAAAAAAAAAAAAAAAGCCTGTTTTACCATTGTGCAATTTTATCAAGTTATTTTAATTTTAATTATCAAATTTTTCATAATTTTAAAATTTAATTACAATTATGTCTGACTAAAATTAGTTAAAATAATAATTTTATTGTTCAATATGATAATAAAAAAAATTTATATTAATTTTTATCTTAAAATTATTAAAATTAAAATATTTAAATAAAATTACAAAAACGAGGTTTGGACCTTTTTAATATTAAGCCTTAGACCAATTAGTATAAGAAACATTCAGGCCGGGCTTCGTATTGGCTAGTTTGGGGCCATACATAAAAAGGCCCGACTCGGGAACGGTTCAAAAATTGAGACCGAACCTATTAAGTTGAGTTTGACCATAAATTAAGTCTGAACCTTTTTAACACACACACACACACCATAAATTAAGCCAAAAATTGTGTTCCTGTGGCATGCCATTCAGGGCCGGTGTCTTTGGCAACCTCCTTCTTTCATTATTAGAAATGTGCTTTGAGCTTTGTGGAGAATTTGGGAATTTGGGTGATCTCTGCTTAGAAAGTGCTGAGCTGTAGGAGGCTATGTTAGTGCTCATTGGAATGCTGGGAGATGGTGAGTTTCGATAGGCGGCGTTGGACATATTCTATGTTCTCCTAGGGTTCCTAAGACGGACAGAGTTGTTTGGTGGTTTGGTTTGATTTATTTAGGGTGGGTTGATTTGATTTGTTTTTAATGTATTGAGTGGGCTTGCTTTAGCCATAAGTGTGGATCTCCCTTTCTCTTGTTTGCATCTATAACTAAATTGTATCTCTCTCACTCTTTAATGGACTTTTAATGCAATATAATATTAAAAAAAAGAAATTAAAGCATTATTATATAATTCACATCTCCAGTCTCAAATAATATAAATAATTCTAAACTTTATATGGATTGATGTGCATTTTAAATAATGAAGTTTTGGAAAATTTATAAATTTTTAATTAAAATATAAATTTAAATTCTTAACTATTTCAAATGCACATTAAAAAAACATATATTTCAAATGCAAGACAACTCTAAATTCACGTACATTATAACCCAAAGTTGCAAAATTTAATCTGAATCAATATTTTATGAGAAATTTTATTTTTCTTACATTTTCACTGTCATTTTAAATAATGAAGAGAGATTTTATTTTTCTTAAATTTTCACTGCCATTTTTATACACATAAATGCACATTAATTTGATAGATTCTTAATTAAGAATAAATAAATCGAAATTGTATTAAATTATTCTCTTATACAAATTGACTAAACTTGAGATGTTGCGACTTTTTTAGCGTTGAAGGATATCAGGACAGCCTCTTCCCTGCAGTGGGGGATTTTGTCTCTCGTAATCTCCTTTCCACAGAAAGCATTTTCGCAAACCTACATGCATGAAGAAGAACCATAGGGTTAATTTTGGTTCATATATATATATATATATATATATATATATATATATATATTAAATAAATTAGTATCTATAAGAGTTTGATTTTCATACTTCCTAAGAGCCTCAGCATTAGTGCCACCATTTTCAACTGGCTCAGACAGGCCTGTCTCCAAGTAATCCACCCTGGAAACCGGTTTCATCAATAGCTTTTCACCAATAAGTACCAGTCTGTCCAACTGCTCTTTTGTTGCAATATCAACAGAAGAATCTCTTCCTGTTAATGTATCCTCCTAATTTTTGTTTACAAGGTAAATGATGCTACATGAATTCATGGCTTGATTAATTAAGGAAAAGCTATGAAATGCGAGAGGCTATATAATTACTTGAATTCTTAAATAGTTTGCTTCTGAATGAAGTGCTTGAAACGCTACGGAGATATGGAAATCAATCATATCTGCACTTGCTTGAGTGAACACATCCACTAGTGGAACTGAACCACCATGAAGCAACCAACCTAAAGTGCCCCATTTGGCTGCCATTTTAGCATTGTATTTCTGCTCCACTTTGGGTGTACCGGTGCCTATTGAGATTACAAGAAACCTCCCATAGTCCATGGGTTTAATCGGAAAGAAATCAGGATTTTCATCAAGTATCTGTTTGGTCACTTGGGTTATTGCCACTAATGCCTGACACAACATCATAATTAAATATATCTATGTAAGACCAAAAAAAATAATTTTGTTTTATGATCATCTCAATATAATCATTCCCTGCGCATCTATTAACATACCGGATTATTTGCAGCGACACCACCGTCAACAAGATGGAATTCTTTAACATTTCCATCCGGATCTTGATTCTTGAAGTAGTGAGCTGGAAGGTATGTTGGAGCGGCCGAAGTGCTAATGCATATGTCCGACAGTTTAGCATTTAGGCATGGGAACTTCTTCGCCTGCATGCATGAAGTTGGCTTCTATTATCTCTTTTCAGTTCCAGCTAAATACAACTTAATTAACTTGCATGTGCATTAATTAGAGGTTCTTGACATTCATTTTGAATTTAAAACTTATAAAGATTTTTTTCTGATAAGCTAAATTTTAATAATTAAGACCAATAAAAACTTAATAAAGAAAATCGTTAAATCATAATCAGTAGATCAAACTCCAGGAAACCCTAAATATATACTTTTAAAAGATATCTCATTTGAATTTCAAACAAAAAAAAAAAAACAAAAAAGATACCTCATATGATGAAAAAATGGTTGGCTGCAGTCGCTTGATATCAAAACTAGGGATCACAATATTAGTCAATGCCCCATGCAATCGGACCTCTCCTAGTTTCTCCTTTATCTGTTGATGAAGGTATTTTCCATCATATTTGGGTCCTATTAATGATTTAAATATATTCCATATTGACCCACATATGCCCCTACATATTGCAACCAAATACTATTACTTTCACATTCTAATAATTATAATTAATTAATTAATTAATTAAATTCCAGTTGCTTGCTAAAAAACCTCTTCTGTGGAAAAATATTTGAACAGTGCTCGAGATAGAAGAGCTTGATGTCTTTGGCGGCAAAGAGAGGACGATTTTCTTCATTAGGAGCAGTTAACATTGCGGTTATGAGACCACCTGTGCTTGTCCCTGCAATCACATCGAAGTAGTCTGCAAGTCTTGCATCCTCGCCATCCAGCTCCTGTCCCAATTTCACAAGATTATAAGAAACCCTTTTAGATGCGTAATGCATTGTTTATAAATTTGCATGACATATGGATATAATGCATTGTATGTATGCATGAACGCATGCACGTGTACCTGTATTAAAATACACACAGACTTATAAAATGTGTATACCTGTAGTTGTGCCTCTAGGTAAGCAAGAATTATAGCAGGAACGATCCCTCTGATGCCACCCCCATCAATGCTGAGTATGGTGATTAAATTCCCATAAGTTGGGGGTTGAATTGGAAGAAGGGGCGACGATGGAATTCTTTCCATTATGAAGATTAAAATGACAAATTACTTGACACGTAGTGAAAGTGTATATTTATATATGTATCTACCCACCAAAAATTAAGGAACAATCCAAATTGAGTAACAAGAAAATGAAAGAAAGGCAATTAATAAAAGCTTTTAGGTAGCAGGCAAGGAAAAGAAAGCTCAAGTTTTTCAACTCTGGAAGTTTTAGTTTGCACAAGGACATCACCAACAAACCTATTTATTGAACAATTCTGCAAGACACGCAGCCCCTACACCAAGTCGTCACAACCCCAATCCAAATACTTGGATTACTTATATCTCATATCTTAGAAGGCAAATAAAATCGTCTAATTGTTTGATCAATTACTACAATTTATATTTATATAATATGTTTTTTTATAGCTGATGTCTGATGAATTATTCCTCAATTTGGATAATTCCTCCATGTAGATGCATGAACTGACCTCATCAGCTTGATTTTTGCCAGGCCTTTTAATTAAAATCTTTCACTATTCTCTAAATACTGACTTAATCATCCAATTAACGTAAATCACGTACATCGTTTCTCAGCTCTGCACGTACTTTACTACCTAAGAAAGATTTTTTTATATATATAGTAGAGAGTAGAGCCGCATGCTGATGATATGGCTGATAAGTATAAGATCATGCCAGCATATAAATAACACGTGAAAATCTTGAGACTAATATGCAAATCAATTGGTTTTGTGCGATATGGACCCGTCTCTTATCTTTTATAAGATCACAATTAAGTTGAACGATTATTTTCATATTTAAATTTATTCACGGATCTTTAATAAAATTTAATATAATATTAAAACATGTGTGTAATTTCAAATTTAATACAAAATATATGAATTATCCATAGATCTCGTACAATCTTCAGAGGTTACGTTAAGGTTAATTACATATGCATTGGATTGTTTATGTTGCCCTATAATGACTGATACCGAACATTTCATCAGCTCCTGGGTTGTTTGTCCATATAATGACCTTCAGAACCAACTGAAATCATCATTTGAGAATACGTGGCGCACCTAGTTATGAATTGCTGAGGTTTTCATGATTTATCTCATCTGCATCAACTTGTTAATTGAACTAATTAATGAGCAACTTCCAGGGCCCAAATTAACATCATCAATACTTAAAAAGGCAAAGCTTGAGCTGCGTTCAGTGGTAGTTTTGCTTGGTTTTTATGGGCTGGGGAGCTATCAGTTGTATAATATGACGCATTTGGTAAGGAAAGCTTGCAATCAATAAGCATTCGGCGCCATGATGTAAGCATTGGGAATTCAGAATATTATGGTAACCAAACATGCCAAACTTTGAAACTATCATCAATTCAGGAGCCCTGCGGGGTTGGGCCAATTGACGCAATATATTGTGGTTGAAGATGTCAAATTTTAATGTGAGATTTTGCATGATAAAACCTTAATTTTTGTTGAACCACAAGCCCAAATGCATGATTTGGCTGCAGAGCAAACAATTGTATTTTTCAAGTATCATTTCATTAATAGGATGGTCCCTTCGTTTAAATTAGATTAATAAAAGGGCCTAACACGAGCTCAACTCAAAACTCACTTTGGATTTCGAGTTCGGACTAAGTTTATGTTTAATGTGTTAAAATTAATCAGGACAACCCCGCAAAAGAATTTCGAGTTGAACTGTGTTATTTTCAGCCCGGCCCATTTACAATCTAGCTGTAAATATGCGCATATTGTAGGAGAAAATTCCAATTTCCAAGGGATAGACGGCAATGGCGTTGGCAGTTAGAGTACGAATTGCAATTCGGCCTCCCGCCATCTGCTCGTCCAGCGATTTTACTTGTCCTCCAATACAAAAACTTCTCACGCAAACGCAGACGCAATTCCCATTTCTGTTCAAGAGTTATGCTTCGTCTCTGTTTCAGACTCCGACGCTACCGTCGCCTTTCCCTCCCTTCCACTCGCTCCTTCTCTTCCTCATCCTCTTCGAACCCAATCGATCCCCAAAACAATCTCAAAAATCATCACCAACCACCAACCATCCACCACAACCCCCTTGTCTTAACCGCCAATGCTTCCTCTTCTCCTCGTTACTCCGTGCTCGGCCTTTCCACCGCTGTCGTATCCTTTCTAATCGCTTCCGTCGCTCTCCTCTCCTATAATGACCGCCACTCCTCAGAATGTGATTCTAATTTCATCCACACCGCCATTGAACACACAATTTCTAAATCGAACGACTCTTGCAGGAGAGTCTTTTATCACGTCAGGCAAACGGGCGTTGCCGCATCGGTTCTATGGCAGTCTTTGAGGTCCGTGCTTTCCTCTGCGAACCACGAAGTCAGGCTGGGGTTCGAGCTGCGGGTGGCGGCCTTGTTGGCCGACATTGCTGCGGCAAATGGAGGCCGCAGAGCGGCGTTGGTTGGAGCGGGCGGCGGAAAGGTGGTGGATTGGTTGCTGGAGAGTGTGGCAGTGCGTGAAGACGGGTGTAGCACCCAGGCTGAGGCGGCCAGGGCGCTTGCTTACTTGATTGCGGATCCGGATGTGTCTGCAGATGTGCTTGGCAGGCCTCGCGCTGTGCCCTATTTGTTGCGCTTTATATTTTCTCGCCAACCAAAGAAGAAGGTCAGTTTTTTTTTTTCTTGGCGCTATTAGTTCGCATTGTTGAGCGATTAAGAGGGTGTTCGGTTTGATGACTCCAAGTTGTGTTTTTGCCATTGATATATTGCATTTCTATGGGAGCAGCATTCAAGACGTAGTTCATTCGATATTTGTGATTCTTTGAAAGGTGGGAGCATGCTTGTGGCTGCCATCATGGATATCGTCACATCCAACTGCGATAGAAGTTTAGAAAAGGTTCCTTGCAAGCCATCCTTGCCTGGAAACGCTGAAACAAGGGATATTGCTGTAGCTATTGAGGTCATTGAGGAAGGGGGCTTGCATATGGATAGGCCGCAGGAAAATGAAGATGATGACAATGGTGGAAGAGAAATGAAGGGGATTGGAATTAAAATCCTTGAAGGTACAACAGTTTTAGGGCTTACAAGAAATAATGGGTTAACAAAGTTGGAGCACTCTAATTCCAGTAATGTGGAATCATTTAGTCAGACTTCTAAAACCCTCAGCTTTTTACAAAAGAAAGATGGTTCGCTAGCACAAAATTTGTCTTCTACTGTTGTTCCTGGACTCTGGGATGATCTACATTGTCAACATGTTGCTGTGCCTTTTGCTGCATGGGCATTAGCCAATTGGGCAATGGCATCTGAGGCCAATAGATCCCATATTCAGGAACTGGACCAAGATGGTCAAGCTGTGATGACTGCCTTAATGGCACCTGAGAGATCTGTGAAATGGCATGGAAGCTTGGTAGCCCGGTTGCTGTTAGAGGACCGACATCTGCCCATAAATGATTCCATTTCGGACTGGACTTCCAGTCTTCTCACAACTATTTCTCAGGCAAGTAAAAATGATGATATTCCTTTGGCCCAGGTGGCTTTATCTGCTTTTTTGCTTTCTGTTGAGAGGAGCCCAGAGGCACGGAAGATAGTGATGGAAAAGGGTCTTGAGCTGATGAGGAAGACAACTAAGCAGACAACAAAACACAAGCAAGTACAAGAAGCATTAGCAAGGGCTTTGGAGTTACTTTCTACAGGGGATGTGCATTTATCTCTTGAAGAGAGCGAAAAGTGGTCTGGCATTCTGCTTCCTTGGGTTTTTGGAAAAGTTTCCTCGAACACTATAGGATCTTCAGCCACAAAAATTCTCTCATGCATTCTTGAAGATTATGGACCTTCTTCTGTGCCAATTTCTCAAGGATGGTTAGCCATTCTCCTAAATGAAGTTCTGGCTTCGATCAAGGCTTCATCTAGTAAGGGAGGCATTCAGCCCAAAAGTGATAAAGTGAAGGTTTGTGAATATTTTTATCATTTCATTTAGCACTAAGATGATGTTGTATTGAAAAGCTCAACCAGGTTTTGCATAATGAAGTCTTTTATTCTAGCATATGCAATTAGAGTGTACTTTACCATATCAATATCTATAACTTTATTGAAAAGGCTAATTAACTTTTCATTCTAGCATATACAATTGTTATGTACTTTTATTATCTGTACTTGTATTTACAGGCTGATTAACTTTTGCAGACCCAAATTGATCAGTCCAACATTCTTTTCGCAACACAGACTGTTAATCAGCTGGCAGGTGCTGTCGTAAATCTAGCAGGGAATCAACTTAGAGTGGCCACTGTTTCTGTTGATACATTCCCACTGGTAGATCTTCTTTCCCTGGAACCTTTTGCTGGACCATTTCAAAACTTTAAGAAGGATGCTATGTCTAAATTTAATGTGGCAGATTCTGCTTCAGCAACCCTAAAGGGGATCAAAGCACTGACTGAACTTTGTTCTGAGGATTCTTTTTGTCAAAACAAAATTGCTGACCTTGGGGTCTTGTGTTTACTGAGGCGCTTTTTGTTATGTGATGATTATGAGAGACTGTCTGCAATGGAAGCTTATGATGCATCTAGAGCCCTTGAGGGACAGGAGAGGGTTTCAAATGTTGATGGTGAGACGGCTAATGCAGCTATTAATGGTCCATCTAGTCTGCAAGTTCCACCTACGGCTCACATTCGAAGACATGCAGCTAGGCTGTTGACTGTCCTATCAAAGCTTCCTCAAGTCCAGAAGGTTGTTCTAGCAGATAAAACTTGGTGTAAATGGCTTGAGGATTGTGCTAATGGGAACATCCCAGGTTGCAGTGATTGCAAAATGCAAAGTTATGCTAGGGCAACACTCTTAAATATATTTTGTTGTCACCATGCTGGCACAGACTCTGCAAACATTAATCTCCCTGAGAGTGGAGGTGCAAACAGAAACAGCAGTTGTCCTCAGTATAATGACATGATATTTTTAATTAATCCTGAAATGCCCCATTGGAAGTTCTGTGAAAATATGGATAGTAAGAAAGTTGGAAGTGATAAATCATCGTTGGTTGAGGCTGATTCTATTAATGGTGACAGTTCATCTGTAACCAAAACTTCAAACATTATTGAATGTTCTACTGCTGCCAATGAATCGCTTAATAGATCTGAATCAGAGGCTCCTCAGCTAGATGTTGTCTTTGTCCATGGTTTGCGTGGTGGGCCTTATAAGACTTGGCGCTTAGCTGAGGACAAAGCCTCAACTAAGTCTGGGTTGGTAGAGAAGATTGATGAGGAAGCTGGGAAGCAAGGAACGTTTTGGCCTGCCGAATGGCTTTCAGCTGACTTGCCTCAGTCGCGTATGTTTACCCTCAAATACAAGGTTTGTCTTCATATTGATTTTTTGTTTAAGAAGTTTTTGACTTGCTAGTTGTTCCTTTGATTGATTACATCATGAAATTTAATGTCCACCACTTATTGGCGGCTCTAATGTTGTTTTCTGAGGTGGTTTTGTTTTGGTCATTTTCATCCCTGTATAACTCCTGATTAAATGTTTGATGCAGTCAAATCTTACACAGTGGTCTGGGGCTACCCTACCTCTTCAGGTATTTCCTCTTTGATGATCTAGCTGTGTCAATGTCCAATTTGCTTGTTTTGGTTGCATTATTTCTCCATTCTCAAAAGTTTGAGATTCAAAAATGAAAAAAATTTCACATTTAAGAAAATCAGCAAATGATTACAAAGTAACCTACTGAGGGTTTAAAAAAGATGTAGCGTAAATATTGGGTTTTGAGACATTTCTACAGTGCATGTGTCATTTACAACTTGCAATTGGTGATCTTAATGGCCCAAGTTGACATAGATTGGGAGGTTTGATATACTTATCAGAGATTAATGCTTGTATTATTAAAAATATTTTCCAACTTGGTACTAAACAAAATTGAATATATGTTAATGATGTCTGCTACCATTAAAACTTGGTCTGATATTTATGTCTAATTTCCAGGTGTAATTTTGCTCATTTAGTGCAAACTAGCCTCCCCCTCTCCCCCCACCCCCCAAAAAAGCCCCTTCAATTCTGATATTTGCTTTACTAGTGACCTTTTGTTCTTGATGTTATAGCATTATTCATTTTCTCACTGAAATGTGCAGGAAGTCAGCTCCAAGCTGTTAGAGAAGGTTGTCGCTGCAGGCATTGGGAATCGACCTGTTGTGTTTGTGACTCACAGGTGAGTAATTATTCATATATCTTGTTAACTAAATAATTGATAGGAATCTCTCTCTCTGCTATAGTGTTGTTGCTATTTTGGTCTTTCATAAATTTGTTAAACATAACTATTGTTCAAGAAGTGTTCTGAGGGTGCTTAAGCTTAGTGCTGCTGCTGAAGTATCATTGGAATAAGCTTTCTAGCTTATGATAGACTAGCAAAGCAAATCCATGTGATATAATTTGCATGTGTTGATTCGGATCAAGTTTTGTTCAGTTTATGTGTATAATAGGCACCAAGAACTGGGTACTAGGGCTTTATGTTGTGCTTTTTCCTTTACTTTGTTTACTGTTATCTGCTTGCACCAAATGTATGGTGAAAGAAATGAACTCGGCCAGTTTCTGCAATTGTTTTTGGTTTATTCCAGGTTTCTGTGGCTAATTTGTGTCCTTTCCAACATTTGCATGATAGCATTGTGCTTTTGAAAGTAATATTTTTCTGGTGTTTGCAGTATGGGAGGCCTGGTTGTTAAGCAGATGCTGTATAAAGCAAAGGCAGAAAAAATCAATAACCTTGTGAACAACACTGTTGGAATTGTGAGCTTCACTTGATGGTTTGATGTTAACATACATTGCAATGCTTCAGTTTTTGTATTCACCAAGTCTGTCAAATTGTTTAGTCTTATTGTTTGACTCTGATTTCAGGTGTTCTACAGCTGTCCACACTTTGGTAGTAAACTAGCAGACATGCCTTGGCGAATGGGCCTTGTGTTACGCCCTGCTCCAACTGTTAGTATGCAATTTAAGACAATTTTTTGTTTCAGAATTTAATCAAGTTAAAAGTAGTTAGTATGAATTGATTCATGCTATAGCACAGTATTTGCTTATTTCACAGATAGGGGAGCTAAGAAGTGGATCCCCTAGACTAGTGGAGCTTAACAACTTCATCCGCCACCTTCACAAGAAAAGACTGGTTGAAGTCCTCAGTTTCTGTGAGGTAATATATGTCAGACTTGCATGCAAGTGTGTGTGTGTATCTTGCAAGTCTGATGGCTAGCTGTTATTGCTTTGCAGACCAAGGTAACTCCAATAGTTGAAGGGTATGGAGGATGGGCTTTGAGGATGGAAATTGTACCAATTGAATCAGCATACCCTGGATTTGGCGAACTTGTTGTAAGTGTTTTTCTCATAACAATATTCTTTGGCTCGTTTGAATAATGCATTTTTGAAGAATGGTGGATGAGTTTATGGCAGTCTTTTTTTTCTTCTTTTTCTGAATGGGAGGCTTTTGTTTTGTCAAATTAATGCATATGAATATGATTGCATTTTTTCCATCCTCACTGTATTATTTATTTATTCATGATACAAGTTTTGTTGAGAAATAGGATTTGATTGTATAGAATTGTTTTGGACAAGATGCGGTCAGAATTTGAACAAGTACGTTTAGATTTTCACACAAATTTCGTTTCACTACTTCTCAATAAACAGGTGCTAGAGTCAACGGATCACATAAATTCTTGCAAGCCAATCAACTGCAGTGATCCTTCCTATGCAGAGACATTAGAGTTTTTGCGCAAGCTAAAAACCCGTTATTCTAAAGAGGATGATGCTTCACTGTGATCTAATGTGCTTGAAAATCTGTGGTGATAATCATGCAAAAGTTTTGGATTAAGCTTTGAAATTGCATGGAGTCCGAAACAAATTATTCCATCTGCAACTTAGTAGCCTGCAATTTGGATTGCTGACCTAATGTGATGAAGCTTGCAGACAACCTATTCTTTCTGAATCATCATACACTCGCAAAAAGAGAGATTTTTTTTTTTTTTTAATGTACATTGTTATCTTGTGTTTTGTCTTAAAATTGTACATTGACTTTGTAAATCATGTCTTTCTCATGTACACTAGCATCTGTAAATAAGCCTACGCGTTAGAGTAGGTTCAAAGGTGGGTTGTATATACTTGAGGAGAAAGAAATGGAAGTTAGTGAAGGTTACAGAGTTTGATTTGTTTCCGCAATCCTGCAAATATGTTTTGATCTTTATGGAATTGTTGAAAACAAAATAGAAAAGGGTTATTGGAGGCCGCCTCGTTGTCTCCTTTACAGGGAGCTTTGGGGGAATTCCATTCATTCTATTAATTATTTTTCTATAGTTAATATATACAATTTCTATAAATTATTATAATATGTTTAGCGATCCTTTTACTTTCCATGTATATCTTAATAGCCATCGATTTGCCGCACCAAGGATTTTTTCTTCAGAAAGTATACGACTTGGCTGGGCTGAAAACCGAATACGAGTTCACGGGCCTGAGCAGAGGAAATGAGGTAAATGCCCTTGCAGCCTAGATTTTGATACAATTTCAATTGGCCACCTTTTAGTGGGCCTCTAGGCCTTGATATGAACTGAGCTCAGCGCCTTAGGTGAAGAACAAACCCTGCCCTTATGCTTCGTTTAGATGAGATGAAGAGAAGTTTAATAAAGTAATATAAAAAAAAATAAAAAATTATATAGTATAATAAAATAAAATAATAATTTTATTTATATTAAAAAAAATAAAGTAAATAAAAATTTTATAATTTATTTTATTTAATTAAATAGTATTAAAAGATAAAATTAAATATAAAATTATAAAATTATTTTTTTTATAAATTTTGTTAATTTATAGTAAAGAGAGATAATTTAAACTTTTTTTTTAAATTAATACAAGTAATATAAAAAATCAACAAATAAAATTTTTTTTAACCTCTCCAATCCAAATTGATGAGTTAAAAATTAGAGGATTTTGAATAGTTTCAACCCTCAAATAACCTCCCAAAAACCATCAATTCCCTTAACTCTTCCCACCCCTCCTTCTCAATCAAGGTAAAATTTCCTTGAAACCGTTACTTACTTTCCCTTGCCACCGTAGCCTCTCAATCCAACAAAGAGTTTGCATCATCTTCCAGTTGCAGACAAGAATACTAGCAGAAACCAGAAAGTCTGGGCAGTGTCTTAAAAGCACCGATGGCACCGTGTCAAGCACTGCCAAACTCATTATTCACATCATCTCAACTGAAGCTCATAGTACCAACTGAGAATAAGAGATACCCCACAAAGTTGATAATGTGTTGCTCCCATTCCAATTCTTCATTTTCAACCACAACTACGACGACGACGAAGTTTGGTCTTCCGATTATTAGAAAGAGAAAGAGATACAGGAAGCCGTACCCAGGAGAGACAAAGGGCATTACTGAAGAGATGAGATTCGTTGCTATGAGGCTTCGTAATCTCAAAGGCAAATACACCCGCGAGTCTATTAACAGTGATGATGGGGATGATGATTCCCAAAATTCACAAGACGACCGCGTATCAAAGGAAGAAGAAAACACGGGTGAGGGTGATAGGGAAAGTTGGGTCCCCAGTATGGAAGGGTTCATTAAGTACCTGGTTGACAGCAAGCTCGTTTTCGACACCGTCGAGCGTATTGTTGATAAATCCGATGATGTTTCTTGTTAGTTTTTCTCTTTCCTTTTATCTGGCTTCTCTTCTTGTCCCCAATTTTCTGCCATTCAAATTTGCCGTTCTTGGTCGCTATAGTTTTCTGTGAATTGTTTTTAGTTTTTGAGGGGTTTTGGTTTAATCTATTATATGATTCTGTTGATCCTTGCTTTGTTATAATTCTCAATTATGGTGTAAAAGCATAATAGAAATTATCATTTTTTTTCTTGGATAATGGCAATGAACTTATGTGTAGTTGCCTAGGATGGCAATGCATATATTAGCGCCAAGGAATGATTATGTGTCTATGGTGGAAAGCTGCTTGCTGAATCCTGCTATAATTTAATGTTCTTTTTTTTAATTTTTTTTTATTACAGATGCTTATTTTAGAAGAACTGGATTGGAACGATCAGGGGTTCTTGCAAAAGACCTTGAGTGGTTTAGCCAACAGGATATTGCTATTCCTAAACCTAGTACTCCTGGAGTTTCATATGCCAAATATTTGGAGGATCTTGCAGAGAAGAGTGCCCCTTTGTTTCTCTGCCATTTCTATAATATATATTTCTCACACATAGCAAGTGGTCAAGTGATAGCAAGACAGGTGTGTTGGTGTGTGCATACATGTGTGATTGGATTATTATTTGTGCTCCTGATTAAACAAAAATTATACATTTTCTATACATGAGCTTATAAGCTTTTCTGAAACCGAGTTGATCTTTGGGACCTTGTGATTGCTTTATGAAGCATGATTTTTCTTTGTCCTCTCAAAACATTTCATAAAAGTTAGTATCTTGTGTGTATTCTTAAAATTTTTAGATGGAGTATCATATGCATCAGGCTTCCAAATTGATAATAATTGTAATTGTAGTATCGACATCCTACAAGTTAAGTAAGCCCTCATGGCTGGTGATATAAAAGAAGTTCCATTTAGAGCTTAGAAAATCTTTAGCTGCTTAGGATTTGAGCAATTCGTGCCTGACCTTTTCTGTGGACAAACTATTTGCTCATTGAGAATTTCCAACTCTTTTTTCATGGATATTTTTTGGTTTCACAGCTTATGTTTGTTTATGGTGCTTAATTAAAAATTGAAAGAGATACAGAAGCCATAAAGAAATAGAAAACCAGATATGAAGGAAACATGATTTCTTGTATGCTATAGCTATCCATCATCGGACAGTGATTCAAAATGACACAGTATCTGCAGCTGCCCCCAAAATAATTTGGGCAAGGCAAAGACATTGAAGAACTTTGCATTGGTTTTATTTCTTTATTTATTATTTAGTGCTCTCTGGATTATACAAATTTAATTAGAGAACACATAGTGACAACTTGATCATGCTAATGCATGTCTATTATAGTCTCATCTTACTTTCTTCAAAGTATAAATCAAGTTGCGTTTGCCTATTTGTTTGAATGCATTGATTTTCTCTTACCTGTTCTAGTTGCTTTGAATGTTTGAATGGCTGTTTCCTTTGGAGACTTGAGACATTGAAAAAAAAATTTTCTTCCATAGAAGGCCTTACCATTCTTAAAACTTTTCAAACTTTATTTAGGTCTCTGAGAAGCTTCTAGAAGGGAGAGATTTGGAATTTTACAGATGGGAGGGAGATGTTCAAGAATTGCTGAAGTGGACACGTGAGAATCTCAATATGCTTGGAGAGGTTGATTGCTTGAGACAAGTATATTTGATTTGGCTTTGCATTAGATTTTAATTGGGGATTATCCTCTTATTTTTCTAACCTATAACTGCAGCACTGGCCCCGAGATGTGAAAAACAAATGTTTAAAAGAAGCAACGAAGTCCTTCAAGTATTTGGGGCAGATAGTCCGGTTGATTGTCTTGTAAAGCAAATTTGTTTTTGCATTCAACCGTTGTGCTGGGTAAGGCTGCAATTTCTATCTTCATCCTTTATTTTCTTTTTTCAACCTTGATTATCAATCTTGTGATATGAATGCCCACAAGTCATATGCTTGTCTTATTATGAGAAAGTCTTTCTACTCTCTCTCCCTCTATATGCTATCTACTTGAATTTAAATATGCTTTCATGATTAAACAGCCATCAAAGAGCTAGCATGCCTTCAACAAAATTCGATGCTAATGATATGAAGTTCTAATGATTTTGCTGTACTTAGGTGTCAATTAATGGTATTATATCTAATTCATAGATCCCCGGCAACAAAGCTGTTCTAACTGCCTCAGCTTTTTTGTTTTACAACATTTTTCCTTGTTTTGTCTTATGTTTCCCAGGTAGCATTGATCCCGTTGTGGCCAAGTTAAAACCTTTCTCTAGCTGTTCAACTTTGCAAACAGGCAGGAGTGCGGATCATGGAGTAAAAGCAGCACTTTTCTTTCTACACATGGGATTGCCTTATGCTTGCGCTTGGTGACACTGATTTTATCCCATGTGAAGCAATTCGACGTAGGAAGCAACATTTGTGTTCTGAACCATGTAAAGTGGTGGATCTCCCCCTACGTCCTTCCTTTCTAAGGCCTTGCCTTCAGAACCTAGCATTTGTTTCTGATGCTGATTTGGGGGCTGGGTCCATTGGTCCTGATCCCTCAAGGGATGTAAGGCAAATAAAGCCACGTTGTTTGTTGGAACTGGAAACTTCAATGCACCCACGAGTTTATTTTGTCAGTAAAGTGCAAGTATAATACAACAAACCAACCTAACTTAAACATGATAAAACAAAACAAATCAAACAAAGTAGATCACTAAAAAGTAATTGTATCCATAGAAGGAATATTACAAACAATGTTCTGGCAGACGGTTCTCCATGGACATCATCAGTGGGAGGCAAGTCTCTATTTAAGGTAGGTCTATCTCCTTCATGTGTTTCAGCATCTCTTCTTTCTGCCATAACTGTAGGTGAGACTTTTTAACTTTTCCAGATTCTCTTCAAATTGTGCAAGCAAGCAAGACCCATTATTGTTTGGATCCTTAAAATGTTAGAATTTATTTAACAGGCACGATTGATATAATCCAGGTAAGGAATGCGAATAGCAATGCTATGCCACAAAGTCAAAGTCATTCCCTTATAATTATTGAACAAATTAAAGCTCAATATCTATTTTGTCAAAATAATAGCGAATACTTTTGGCATAAATTAATGGAATTGCAACAACTACTTTATTATATTTAATTCTTTTTATTTATTATAAAAAAAGGCAAACTCATATCCACTAATGGAGAGGCTATAAAGTTGCCTCTCTCTGTAAGACACTCATATTTGGTTGAAAAACTTGTTGAAAACTTTGCCGACGCAAATTCACAAATGTCCTCAAAAAGATAGTGATATGAGAAACGCGTCAAGATATATTTATATGAAAGAAAGACTGCCCAAATGAGCATTGAATTCAAAGATGTCTTTTTCAAACAAAAAGCTTTAAAACCTGGATTTGAGAAGTAGCCTTGAAAGATCACCGCAACAAGAAGGAAGAACCTTTTTTTTTTGAAACCAGAAGGAAGAACTTAAAAATGCTCTCATTTCTTATCTTTCTTTCTTTGTTTTCTTTCCTAAAGGATGGCTGAAGATGTTTTGCTTTTTCAACAAGGTATGTTAGTTAATTCTCTGTTTCATTTCATTTTTTAGTTATCCATAAAACAAAAATTGTTGGATTTTTTTTTATTTTAATTTTTTCTTCATTGGTTGGTCCCTTCCTAATTTTCATGACTGCAGGACAAGTATAGGCTATATTATAAAAACATATGTTGAGTGCCAGAATATTGTTGTAGATTTGTTTTCCTTTGGTTATGAGTCATAACATGCATGTTTTTGCTTGGATCTGATCTCTTCAAGTGAATCTATGCTCTGACCATTTCTATCGCCTTAATTTTCTCCAAATGAACTACCAGAATAAAACCCAAATCCCTCCCTACTTTCTTGTTTCTTCTTTGCTCTAACTCTATTTTCATGGAGTATTATAGATGGAATCTACAGTATGATTATGATCTATCTTTACTTGTTTTTATTTTATTTTTATCTTTTTAATCTGTTATTGGCATCACCTATTCATTACCTTGTGTAATTCTTCAATTACAGGATTCATTGATCATTAAGGCTCCTAAGAAATCCCCATTAGTATTGAGATTGGTGGTGCTAGCATTTGCTATGGTTTGTGGAGTCTACATTTGCTCCATATGTATAAAACAAATAGGCCCCCACACAACAGCCACACTCCTAAATTTCAAAGTATTTGACCAACAATGTAATACTTCAAATGCAGAACCGTGGGAACTTCATTACATGCACTACCCAGAACCTGAAACATTTAGCAGGTAACTTAAAAAGTTATTTAAAATTCTGGTTCATGTTACTGTTTTCTTGCAGATAATGACTCTGGCGCATATATGCAGGGAGGAATGTGCCTGCAATCCTGTAAGATACTTTGCTATCTTGTCCATGCAAAGATCCGGAAGTGGGTGGTTTGAGACATTGTTAAATAGTCATATTAATGTTAGCTCTAATGGAGAAATCTTCGGAGCCAAAGAACGAAGGGCGAATGTTTCTGCAATTGTGAAGACATTGGATAAGGTATACAATCTTGATTGGTTCAGCAGTGCTTCAAAGAACGAGTGCAATGCAGCTGTTGGGTTCAAATGGATGCTTAATCAGGCAAGTGATGTAACCAATTATACCTGCAAATTGAAGGCATCTTAATTTTTCTTCTTCTTCTTGCTTATATTCAAGGCATATAGATTATGATGTATACATTTTTGCAGGGAGTGCTGGAACATCACAAAGGTATAGCGGAGTATTTCAAGAAAAAAGGAGTTCATGCGATCTTCCTATTCAGAAGGAATTTGCTACGCAGAATGATATCAGTACTTGCAAATTCCTATGACAAAAGCAAAAAACCACTCAATGGAACCCACAAGTCTCATGTCCACTCATCTGTAGAGGTGCATTCTCTTTCCTTCTCGATGAAATTCCTGTCTCTATAAGCACTGGCCTCAAACTTGACAAATAAGCATTGCAGGCTAAGATACTTGCAAAATACAAGCCAAGATTAAATACCAGTACCTTGCTATCCGAACTGAAGCACGTAGATGATAGAGCTATCAGGGCCATCAAGTACTTCAAGAGCACTCGCCACATTGTTGTTTACTATGAAGATGTTGTGAGCAATCGCACGGTAAGGCTTTTAAAATTTTTACCTCAGCCTCTTCAATAAACATTTGATTTATGGGCTAATATAAAAACAAACTTGCCAAAAATTCGTGTGCAGAAACTCAAAGAGGTTCAGGAGTTTCTAAGGTTGCCACATAGAGAGCTCACAAGTCGTCAGGTTAAGATACACAGTGGAGCCTTATCAGACCAAATTCAGAACTGGGATGAGGTCTCACAAGTACTGAATGGAACATCGTATGAGAGCTTTCTTCATTTAGACTATCACATGTAGGATAACGACTTGAATAACAGTGTTTTTTTTTTTTTTCATATCAAATTTTGTAGCAAAGAAGCTTTCCACAGTTTTGGTCCTTGGATGCAGCTAGACTTGCTAGGATGCTGCCTCTTCCCTTACTCTCCTTGCGTTTTCTACCCATCATTACTTAATGGTTAGATTTAGATAAGCCCTGTACTAGCATCTAAACATGATCCTGTTCATTCAAATTCGCAATAGCAAGTTAAATTGTTATCCTGGATAAATCTACAGAGCAAAATGATTGCTTCCAATTTCTCCAGCTTTATGTCAGTGATGCTTAGGATCGTTTTCAGAACTATGAAGTCTCAAATATATATATATATATATATATATATATATATATAAGCATAAATTTATTGAACTAGTAATTTAGGGGTTGAATGCCTGTCTCATGCTATAGGAAGTCATAGAAATAACCCATCCAAACTGGAAAAAAAGAAAAGGGAATACCAAGTATCACGAACTTGGCCTTTGGAGGTAGCTACTTTCGCAGCTTATTGGCACGTTCTCCATGCCATCAAAAGTTCCTGTACAGAGATTTTCCAGGCACAGGCAGAATGGGAATCCAACCGCCATAATACATATAGAAATTAACTCTAACTGCTTCAAATTTAGGTTTGATCCAACAACTTTCAAGTTAAGCAAAATCCAGCAGCAGCTGCGAGTGATTAAGTGCTCAAGCAGGCTATAGTTCAATAAGAAATTTTCAATTATATCATCAGTAACATCCATAGGGCCGGGAATAGACCTGCCCATCGCTATGGGCCGGTCCGGTTCATTTTTTGGAACTGAGAGTCCAGAATCCAACCATAAAATACTCTAATTTCAATTTCAGTATAATTTTGATTTTAATTTTAATTTTAATCCAATTAGATTTGAGTCAATTTAAAAAATAACCTTTTTTTTCTAAAAGAAAAGTTATCATTTTGAATCAAATCGATCTGCATCTGATTTTATTTAAAAAAATAATAATTTAATTTTAATTCATATTTGTAAAGCTTTATTTAAATTTAGTTCAATTGTAAATCAAAATCAAATCGTGGGTACCTCTAACTAGGGACACGCACAATGCAACAAATAACTGAGCCCAACCTAATTTGGGACGTTATGTTTTATATTTTATTAAGGCCTGATTCAACTTTGGCATGGGTCTTAGTGAGTGAGTCTACTGGCTTGTAACTTGCCTTTTAAGTTTCGATGTTCAGAAAGTATAGTTGGGCCCATGGAGCTCTTTAAGGATTAAAGTTTGAGCCAGCTTGTCTCTGAGGTGAAATCTCGAGTGAGTCTAGAAATGAGAATGCTAAGGCTCATGCTACTACTGCTATTCCAATCCACTAGTCCAATAACTTGGTTTGCAGGTGTGGAGTCGAGGATGCTGTGCCTGAGTCGGTAACCCATACTTTTAACTTACGATGGGCAAAAAAAATGAAAAAAAAATAATAATAATTAAGATTTTATTTATATGCTTTCGTTTGAATTTGATGAAAACTTTTTTTTTAAGTTTTCACAATAAAAAATGTTATTAAGCATATTAATTGACTGACCACGAGCTTAAGAGTGTTTTTATTTTTCATATTTGTCAGGAAAATTTTTATACAAATTCAGTATATTATGGATTTAAAATATAATATATACAATAAAACATGTAAAATAAGTAAACACATATGTTTATATAATTATATATTAATTCAAGAATTACTTCAGCATTAATCAATTAATGAAGCATTTATCTACAAAATTAGATATGCATTTTATTAACTAATATTTTTTTCTTTCAAATTTTCACTAACAAATTTATAATTATATATTATATATGAAATTTAAATTTTACTGTTAAACTTAGAAAAAATAATAATTATGCTATTGAATCAATATTTCAATGATCAAGTGTTTATTATGAAATGCAAAATTTTAATCATGGTAAATCCTTTTTTTAAGATTTTCAAAATTTTAAAAAAAATACTTATTTTAATTTGAAATACCATTTATTTGATGTTTTATTTCGTGAAACTAATATAAATGTAATGATTTTATTATAATCATTTATCATATATCAGTTATTTATTTATTTATTAATACTTTAAATAAAATTATAATTAATTAAACTTAGAAAAAATAATAATTATGCTATTGAATCAATATTTCAATGATCAAGTGTTTATTATGAAATGCAAAATTTTAATCATGGTAAATCCTTTTTTTAAGATTTTCAAAATTTAAAAAAACATACTTATTTTAATTTGAAATACCATTTATTTGATGTTTTATTTCGTGAAACTAATATAAATGTAATGATTTTATTATAATCATTTACCATATATCAGTTATTTATTTATTTATTTATTAATACTTTAAATAAAATTATAATTAATTAAACTTAGAAAAAATAATAATTATGCTATTGAATCAATATTTCAATGATCAAGTGTTTATTATGAAATGCAAAATTTTAATCATGGTAAATCCTATTTTTAAGATTTTCAAAATTTAAAAAAAAATACTTATTTTAATTTGAAATACCATTTATTTGATGTTTTATTTTGTGAAACTAATATAAATGTAATGATTTTATTATAATCATTTATCATATATCATATATCAGTTATTTATTTATTTATTAATACTTTAAATAAAATTATAATTAATTAAAAATTCTATTGTAACAAAATTTTATAATATTATTATAAAAATAAAAAATATAAAAAATACATAATAAATTAATTTTAAAAAATAAAATAATAAATAATTTATGCAATACACAATTAAAATGACTAATTAATTATTATAATAAATTTTTATATATACATTAGTTTTATGAAATAATTTTTTCATTTTTACCCTCTACCTCCATTACTTTAATAGAGTGAATAATAATAATAATAAAATTTACCTTATTCCCCTCTGTTGCATTTCCTAATATTATTATTCTTTTATATGTAGGAAAGAACTATTATTACGATCTATGATGTCATAATTATTTTATGGGTTGAATTAAAAGCAATAAGAGGAAACACTCTTCTTCCCCAGTGCTGGCTGCTCTGGAATCCAGCAATCCTGCCGATAATATGGGCTAGAAAATGGGAAGCAGCCTTCACTCTGGAGCACAATGGCCGTAATTTCATTGGCTAGCTGGACCTGGCCCGCTCCTCACCAATTGTGTTCCTTCTAGGTCGAACAGATGTATCCCACAGCGATATCATATATGTATTTTTTTTTTTTCAGCTTTGTCTAGCTACAAATGATCCATCTCCCACTAGACGAAGAACATGGAAAAGGGCAAAAGGCAAGCACCAAAATCTTTTGCTGCTTCTTTCATAGATTCCTTAGATACCTTGACTTTTAGTAAGATTCCTTTCTCTTTTTCTCTTCTTTCCTCCCTTTGGACGGTTGGGATTTGACGATTCACATAAGTGGCTTTTATCTTTCAACAGAAAATTCCCCATCCCCCATTCTGATTGATATGATCACAGTTACGACTGAATAAAAGCTGCTGAGTGCTGCCCATTCTCTAGGGTCCAAGAAAGGTGAACTTCCCCAACTTGAGGAGCCAACCAGCCACCATTTCCTTTGTTTTTCAACCATAATGTAAAATCAGAAGAGACACAGAGAGAGAGAGGTTAGGATAAGGAACATATCATAGCAGTAATTCATCATTATTTTCATTTAACCACAAAAGCTAGTTAATTATTTTAAACACCCAAAACTAAGAAACACATATATAATCACGTCTTACGCTATTAACATCATGAAAAATAACAAGGCTCAGCAAAAGAAAAAAAAAATCTCAAATATAAGTTAACGAGCTAATATAAGCATATATTTAGGCTGATTTTGATTTGGAATTGATTTAGAATCGGGATTCTTTATTTATTAAGAATATAAATCTGAATTGATCTCTAAAATTCTCTCATAATTTTAGTTTTATTTCTAGTTTAATTTAGTTTGATTCGATTTTGATTAAATCTAACTGTTTAGATTTTTATATTTTAAAATGAAAAATTCGACTTTGATTTAAAATCGAATTGTCTAGTTTCGACTCTAATCAATTTTTATTTATATTAGTTTCATATTAATTAAATATATAAATATGAAAAAAAAAAAGTATTGGGTATTTAAGTTCATTTAATTACTTTCATCTTCTTTGATTTGTAGGATTTTAATCTAATGTAAGTACAGAATTATACACTAACACGGACAGAAGGATTTCTGTGGGGTTTGAAAGTTTATGGACCTTTCTTTTCCTGCTAAAAGGTTTCAGAAATTTAGTGCGCACTTTGTCACGATTACTTGCCACTTTAGCAATACATCAAAATCTTCAATTATTTCTCACAAAATCTTCATTTAAATGCTAATTAATGTATCTCTTAATCATGATTTAACAATTAATGAAACTGTTCCTTTTGGATATTCTTCCATCTTTTTCCAAAACCATCTATGGTGCCTTTAGGCATTATCCAAAGTGACTGTCTCCATACTTTGTAAGAATAAGATTTGCGTATGACTCGTTTTGCAGATTCATAAATAATTGTTCAGCACTTACAAACACTTGTATAATTAAAAAAATTATGCTTCATTACCAAACTTAGTATTCATATGTCACCTTCGTTAAAAGGTGACAAGCATTTTAGCGTGGGCGAATCTTAGTAATCACTTGCTCAGAAAAAAAATGAACTCTAGCTAGCCTTAGATTTATTATATCAAATATATAACTCATATGGTTACTGTATTTTGTGTCACAATTCAGTGGTTTGTTATTAATAATTAATCATGCTTTTGCTTGAATACAGTCTGGTAAGGGTTAAAAGTTGAATTTTACGCGTGGAAGGAGATATTTATATAGGTGCCCACAAATCCTGCCTTCGATTCTTATCATAATAATCACTCTATCTTTCTAGCTGATGAGATTTCCTGCACTAGCTACATATCGAATAGCAAACAAAGGTAATATATATCTACATTATTACTATTACTATTGTTATTCTTGTCTTGTAGCCACCAAATGTGAGCGATCACAAGTCAAAATGAGTATGTATTGAAACTTTGAAGAACAAAAATTCTAGCTATGTGTAAAAGTCTATAGGGATCCATATTGTTACATAACTTTGAAAGAAAAACATTATATACATATATATATATTTTACAATTAGCTTCAATTAAAATTTTAATTCGATATTTCATAATTTTATAATCGACTCAAGCATCACTAAGTTAAAATTCATTAATAATATATTAAGATATTACAACTATGAATTAGCCTAATCATTACATGGGAATAAAAATGGACCAGAAGAAAGCCATATGATAATCCTTGTTTAAAACATATCAAAATGCTTAGAAAATTTCATGATTTGCTCAAGTCGCTATCTAGCAAGCAAAATCAAGAACCGCCAAACACGCTTAAGCTTCATATATCACTTTCAGATGTTGAAAGATCTTTCCTGTAATATATATATATATATATATATATATATATATATATATATATATATATATATATATATATATATATATATAAAGCAGAGTGGTGTCCCTGATGCTGCCACATAGGATTCTAAAACTATTATATTTATACTATGTGGCAATATTTAAAGTAGTCAAATATTCTCCTAAGTGAAGTGACAATATTAAATTGAATTTATTGCTAGCAATATTTTTTCCTTCTCACATATGCCAATTATATTAAATTGAATTTATTGCCAGCAATTTTTTCCCTTACCTCATTTATCAATTTTATTGATAGCAATTTTTTTTCCTTATTTAATTTTTAAGTTATAATCCAAATTTAACTTTTTACTGCCTAAACATACATAAAAAAAGATCCTCAATATGCCTAAATACACATATTTTCTTTCTTATCAATATCAAAATTTAATTTCTTGAGTACAAGAAATTAAGGGAATAATATTCTATTCTCTGTGATCCAAATTCTATAATTTGTGAATTGTAATGATTCTTCAGACTTGAAGTGAGGTAAATGAGTCACTGCAGGCCATGTGTCTTCATTTGGAGGTTGTACCACAAACATATTATTAGATCAGTACTACAATTTCAAATTTATAAATCAAATACTAGACAGATCCATCATAAGATTCACTTCAACAAATAAAACATATCTCCCATAGTATTAAAAATAAATAAATAAATAAATATAGTTTTTATTTAATTGGCATTAAGGTAGAATGATCATGTTCTTGCAAAAGAACAAGCAAAAAAAAAATATATTCTTAGTAAGGAAAGTTTTCCATATTTTTTGAAAATAAAGTTGAAATATTTTTTTTTAGAGAAATTAAGTAGAAAATCAACAATACGAACAAGAAATAGAGCACATAACCGAGTGTAATCAAGTCAAATAAAAAAAAAAAACATAGCAAAATTACCATAAAGAGTGGTAGAAGAAGTGAGAATTCAGAAAGAATCACAAGGGGGATTGTCATTTTAAAGCAAAACACAAATAAGATGAAAGAGAAGAAGAAAAGAATAATAACCACAAAAAAAGACTTTGCCTTGGAGACCTAATCTTTTCATTATTTTTCTAAAGAGTTGAAATATATAATTATTATATAACTTCTAAATTTAAATATCTTTAAATTTAAAAAAAATAAAGGTCAATATTAAATTTTATTTATATTTTCTAAATAGTTTTAATTAAATTTAATTTTCTTTAAAATATATGTTCTAAATTAGAATCAAAGAATCAAAGATATTTGAATATTTGTGAGAAATTAATAATTAAATTTTTTTAAAAGATGTCTAATTATTAAGGTTATTTAAAAAAAAGATCAAGATTAAATTTTATATATATTTCATAAATAGTTGTAATATATAATTATTATATAATCTAATTCTCTAAACACAATTCTTAATTATATGATCTTCTAAATTTAAATAATGAAAAATTATTAATTACTATAATTAGGTTTAATTTTCTTTAAAATATATATTTAAAATTAGAACTAAGAATAAGGAAATATTTGAATTTTTTTTAGAAATTAATAATAAAAATTTTCATTAGGTGTAATTTTCTTTAAAATATATGCTTTAAATTAAAATCAGAAATAAATAGATATTTGAATTCTTATGAAAAATTAATAATTTTAAAGGTAATTAATATTCAATTTAAAAAAAAAAGAAAGATCAAAATTAAATTTTATTTATATTTTCTAAATAGTTTTAATTAAATTTAGTTTCCTTTAAAATATCTATCGTAAATTAAGACGAAAATTCTTAGTGATTAAGATATATATATATATACCCATAATTAGTTTTAATTTTCTTAAAAATATATGTTTAAAATTAGAACTAAGAATCATGATATATTTAAATTTTTTTAGAAATTAATGATAAAAATTTTCATTAAGTTTAATTTTCTTTAAAATATATGCTTTAAATTAAAATCAGGAATCAATGATATATTTTTAATTATATATTAAATGATATATATATATATATATATATATATATATATATATATATATATAAAATGAATTATAGAAAAATGAAATGAAATAAAAATTTATTTTCATAGTTATGGCAAATAGAAAAGTTCTATCAATATTTAATTTTTATTTTTTTATAGTATATTAATAAATAATTAATATTATTACTTTAGTTAATATTAATTATGTTATATTGTTTTATTATCATTTAGAAAAATTAATTAATGATATAATTTTTTTAAATTATGATTAAGTTATTAATTCCCTAATTATGTGGATATAAGTTACAAACTATTTACTTAGTTATTACTTTAATATTCTAATAAGTAGCTATTATTATTATTATTATTATTATTATTATTATTATTATTATTATTATTATTATTATTATGTAGAAACCTTAATTTAATTAGACATAGAAAAAACTCTTTATTATGTATATATATAGAGAGAGGTTATATTTAATAATTATATTAATTAATGTAAATAATTATTATAATTACTCTTATCATTAATTATTTTTACTATTACCATTATTATCACAATTTTTATGGTTAACTAATTAAAAATATTAGACATATTTTAATAATTTTATAATTTTCTTATTTAATAATTCTTCAAATTTTAATTATTTCATTTAATTATAAAAATTTAATAATTATATATATCTTAAAATTAATAAAATAATTTAAATTTATGCTATGAAAGTAATCATATGGAGTTAAATACTTTGCTCTCTTTCTCTCTTTCTTTTATATATTTAATAATCTTTAATTTACTTTAATGTTATTTTATTTTTATTTATCTTATTTTAGTATTCATTTAATAAAGGCATATTTTTAATTATATATTGAATGCTATATAAAATGGATTGTGGAAAAATGAAATAAAATAAAAATTTATTTTCATTGTCATGGTAAACAATAAATTTATATTAACTCAACTCAACTCAACTAAACCTTTATCCCAAAAATTTGGGGTCGGCTATATGGATTCGCTTTCTCCACTCTGAACGATTTTGGGTTAAATCCTCAGAAATATGTAATGCTTCTAGGTCATGTTGTACTACTCTCCCCCAAGTCAATTTAGGTCTGCCCTTTTTTTTCTTTCTATCCTCTAACCTAATGTGCTCTACTTGTCTAACTGGAGCCTCCGTATGTTTACGCTTCACATGACCAAACCACCTCAATCTCTCTTCTCTCAACTTATCTTCAATTGGCACCACTCCTACCTTTTCTCTAATACTCTCATTACGGACTTTATCTAGTATAGTATGGCCACTTATCCACCTTAATATTCTCATCTCTGCAACTCTTATCTTAGATGCATACGACTCTTTCAGTGCCCAACACTCACTACCATATAAAATAGCCATCGTATGGTCAGATGCAGTAAAATTTTTCTTTCAATTTATTGGGAATCTTACGATCACATAAAACTCCCGTGGCACGTCTCCACTTCAACCATCCGGCTTTAATCCTATAACTAACATCCTCCTCACATCCCCCATCTACTTTAAGGACCGAGCCTAGATATTTAAAGTGATTACTTTGGGACAGTACCACTCCATTTAAACCAACTCCTTCCCTATCAACAATTTGGCCTTCACTGAACTTGCAATGCATGTATTATGTCTTCGTTCTACTTAACTTAAAACCCTTTGACTCTAGAGTACTTTTCCAAAGTTCTAGCTTTTCTATTGACTCCTTCTCGTGTCTCATTTATCAGAACAATATCATCCGTAAACATCATGCACCAAGGAATACTCTCTTGTATATGTTTCGTCAGTTCATCTAAAACTAATGTAAAAAGGTAAGGGCTTATGGCCGATCCTTGGTGTAATCCAATTGAGATCAGAAAATCTCTTGTGTCTCCTTCCACTGTGCGCACAATAGTAGTTGCTCCATCATACATATCTTTCAATACTTGTATATACCTAATAGATACCCTATTTTATTCTAACACATTCCATAAAGACCTCTCTTGGAACACTATCATAAGCCTTCTCCAAATTAATAAAAATCATGTGTAGATCTTTCTTCACATCTCTATATTTATCTATTAAGCTTCTAATGAGAAAGTTCGCTTCCATAGTTGAACGACCGGGCATGAAACCAAATTGATTGAGAGAGATAGAAGTATCATGACGTAGTCGATGTTCCACAACTCTCTCTCACAATTTCATAGTATGGCTTATGAGTTTAATTCCCCTATAGTTTGAGCAATTTTGTATGTCTCCCTTATTTTTAAAAATAGGTACTAAAATACTCTTCCTCCATTCATCATGCATTTTCTTTGAGTTTAGAATCTTATTAATATAAATTAAATAAATTTATATTAATATTTAATTTTTATTATTTTTTTCATATTTTTTATAGTATATTAATAAATAATTAATATTATTAATTTAGTTAATATTAATTATGTTATGTTATATTATTTTATTATTATTTAGAAAAATTAATTAATGATACAATTTCTATAAATTATGATTAAGCTATTAATTCCCTAATTATGTATATGTAAGTTACAAATTATATAGTTATTACATTTTAATATTATAATAAGTAGCTATTATTATTATTATTATTATTATTATTATTATTATTATTATTATTATTATTATTATTATTATTATTATTATTACTATTAATGTCTAGAAAAGCTTAATTTAATTAGAGATAGGAAAAATTAAGAGTTAATCATATTAATTTATTAATTATGCTCAATAAACACATATATGTTAATTTATGTATATTTCATGTTCGTTTTCTGATAAAGAGGTTATTCAAATTTTATAAAACAAATTCAATAAGATATAAAATTTTAAATTTGTCACATTTGTAGCAAGTAATAATTTTTAATTAAATTTATTGATAACAATTTTTCTATATTTCTTAAACAGCTATGATATATAATTATTATATAATATTATTTTTAAATGCGATTCTTAATTATTTTGATTTTTTAAATTTAAATAATAGAAAAAATATTAATTACTAAATATAATTGTCATTCGTTACAAGTTTCTTACTTTTTAATTTAAAAAGTCAATGGCAGTTACTTTAAAGGAAAGTTAAATACTTTTGAACACATTTACTATAATTAAATATAATATTTAATTGCTAATAATTCAACAACTCAAGACATTTAATTTTAAAATTCAACTAATATTATAATGATTATCCAATTATTACTACAACTAAAAGTTTAATTTCCTTTAAAATATATGCTCTAAATTAGAATTAAGCATATTTGAATTTTTATGAGAAATTAATAATTAAATTTTTTTTAAACATGTCGAATTATTAAAAGTAATGTCTATCCATTAATTTTTAATTTTTTAAAAGAGAAAAGTCAACATTAAGTATTTTCTGTATTTTTAAAATAGATGTAATATAATTATCACATATTATTATGTTCATAATTTTTAATTTAAAAAGTCAATTACAGTAAAATTAAGACTCATATTTACTTTGAAGAAAAATTAATATTTAAAATTTTTTTCTCTTCCTTTTATGCATTTAATAAATTTTAATTTGCTTTAATTTTATTATTTTAAAATAATTTTATTATTATTATATATAAAAAATAATTTATGGCCATTAAAAAAAATTTATAGTTATCAAGTTCATTAATTTGAGAGTAATTATTAATTTATTTAATTAAAATTTATTGCTAATATTTTTAAAACTTTAAATAATAATATTAAAATATTTTTTATTAAAAAATAATATATATATATATATATATATCATCGTGCATAGCACATGTATTTCGCTAGTTTGTAATATATATTTCTCCTCATTTGTTTTCCTTCAAAATCTGCTTTAATATTATATGTATAATTTCAATTTTTACATCTCAAATTAAGTAATATCCTGCAAATAAATTCTCCTTATAAAATAAATATTTTTAAGCACACCTTTTTTTTCATATTTAAATTTTCATTTTCTTCTTTCAAATAAATCATAAAGTACAATTAAAAAAAAATGGAGTTCGTCATTTTGTAACAAAAAATAAAGAATTATTTGTTTCACTAATTTATTTTTTGGTTTTATATCTATGAATTCATTTGTATTTAAGAGATTATTTTTTTAATAAATAGAAAATAATACGTTATATTATTACGTAAAAATTCTCAAAACAAGAGATAAAATAGATTCTGAAGTGTGTAATCATAAAAAAGAATCGACCGTTTCACCAAATTTATTGTCTCATTCAAAGTAAATAGTTAGCCGTTTCGCCAAACCTTTTGTCTTGTCGAAAATGATATTCTCAAAAGAAGAGTTAGTAACAAATTCTGCTTGTGCTCACTCGTAATCGAGAATCAGCCGTTTCATCCCATTCAATATAATGAGAGCCATTTCATCAAATATAATGTTTTATTCACCATAAAAGAGTCAGAAGAGAGTTAGCCGTTCCACCAAATTTTTTTGTCCGATTGAAATTATCAAGGCACACTGATGTCTCAAAATATATCTAAAAAAGGGGTGAATTAAATTAAAATAATTTTTCAATTCTCACTCAAAATCTTTGAAAAATTTTAACTTAATTGTTGTAAATAATAGAAATATAAATGTGTACTAATTAATTCATAAATAGCACGTGAAGTATGATGTAAAAACATTGCCCTTTAGCCCCGACTCAAGAACCACTAAACGTCAAGTCAAATTTATAAGGTGAAGTGTTATTAGATCCGGTCTAACTCTGCGGCTTGATTTTGTGAATTGATGATCGGAAATTAAATTAGTTCGAATCTTTTATTGAATCAAATAAAAGATTAACACAGAAAAGTCAAGTAACTCAGTTTAGTTTTTATTAATTGTTTATTATATTAGAAATTATTTTAATAAATATAATATTTAATTTCTCAGAAAATATAATATTTAATTATTTATTTTTTTTAAACTTATCAATTGGGTCTTTTAGAATGGGATTTAAATTCGGACCAGTACAGCTAGCAATTGGCAGTGGGTGCAAGTTTCATTCACTACATCTAACTTTCTATTAATTTTCTTGAAGCAATCCGAGAATTAAATTAATAAGAAAGAAATGTGTTAAATTGTAATATAATATAGTTGCATGGGGCATGCAAAAATATACAACACAGAGAATCTTGGGAAACATAATCATGAAAACCTTTGAAATCCAACCATCAGCCACTTCACAATTTTCCCAAATTCCATTTTGTATAATTTATTTATTTACCGTACATAATTTCAACCCATCTCTAAACTCTATATATATTCAATAAGGCAATAGCTTACAGGCACTAAAACCTCTAAACACCTCTCCTAGCTAGCCTTCTTCAGCTTTCTAGTTACCCTTCACTTGAAAATATTTGGCATGGCTAGAGTTAAGATCATTTTCACTATTGCTTTGATCATTGCACTAGTTTTATCTTATGAAATTTCTTCCACAGAGGGAAGGCTGTTGAAGATCCAAGAGAACAGTGTGATGAGTACTGGCGATTTCAACTTCCACCGCCGCAACCCTTTAGTGGATACTGAGGGAGATAGTGACGATTTTCGACCCACAGATCCAGGCCATAGTCCTGGTGCCGGTCATCCTAAGGGCCCTAGCAGTGCTGCACCTTAATTATTTCATGCTTCCATAAATTAAGTATCATCTCCTATGAAATAAATGATGTGGTATGATTATATATAAGTAGGTTTTTATATATAAGGGTTTTATATATTAATATCAGCAGCAAATATATGCCATAGTGCATATATTATTTGTGTTTCTATCATTTCTGTTTTTATCATTTATGTGTATTTGCATGTCATTCCATCATGGTATGTATGAACTTCATGGTATTAATAATAAATTAATTTGGATTTTAGCCTGTATGTGTCTTTCTTTAAAAGTAGTCACCAAGATAGACATTGCCCTGATTTACACTTGTGATAGAGAGATGTTGACAATATGCAATATCATCCAAAGTGGCCATGCGAAAAGCATTGGTGAAACAATTTCTCTTGTAATCAGATAAAGGGAGACATTACTTTTTGTTAGAAGATGATATGTAACAATTTTCCATGAGCCATTTTCAAGTTTTGTGGCTACAGAATTATACCAATATTAATTACTCACCAGAAAAATATGAGAGACCTATAATTTAATTTAATTTTGACCATTCCATTATCATTGTCTTCTTATAAACTACTCTCCATTTCTTCCTATAAATGATTCGAAATAATTAATAATTATTTAACATATTATAAAATGCTTTGAATGAGACATTATTATTCCTTTTTTCTCTTTCTCCAAATCCTTGAATTCTATTTTTACTTATTCAATTAACAAAGATTAGTCATATATAGTTAGAATTAATAATAGTATTTTTTTATGATAAAATTTAGAAAATTGTGCAATTAATTTTTTATAAATTATAACTGAAAAAAATAACTGTCAGAGTTTGAAACTTTTCATCATTTTATATATCATAACATCACTTTAATATTTTACACTGTGAAAAATATTTATTATCTAATTAATAAATTGTGTAATAATAAAAAAAAATTAAAAATGCATTTGAAGCGAACAAGTTGAAATTGAATAAATGCATAGGAAAAAATAATTTATCATGTGAATTTTATAACATATATTATATTATATTTTTAAATTATAATAAATCAAATTTAAAAAAAAAAAAAAAGAATCAAAACAGGCATGGGCATGGGTATGGTTTAAAAATTAAGTAAAAAAATTAAATAAAATTCTTTGAACTTGGTTATACTGACATGGGCTGGTAACATGCTTTATCAATTGTTGAACAAAAGAGCCCATAGAAAGCCCATGGGCAAATTTATACAAAATTGCGATTAGGCCCTCCTACTACCCAATGACTCAGTCAATTTTGTCAACGCATACAAAACAAATTACTTAATTATTGCCAATTAACAAAGACTTGGAGACTTTGAATGTTATTAATTATTTTTCTTTTTTTTAGTTTTTTTTTTGACCTTTTAAAGCAAATAAATGTGTTTGTTTTAACTTAATGAATCCTTCCTTTAAAGAAAAAGATTAATTAATCTCTATTGACTCATTATTGGGCTATCAAACCAACTCCAACAACTCAATAAACCCATAGCATGCACACGTGCAAAAACATGTCCACACACTAGACAAGATGGCAACTTGTAGCCTATCACCTTGTAAGTTTAATTTTTAATTATGCTTAATAAACGATAATTGCAATTTTTTTTTATTAATGAGCTATAAATTCAAGACCAGCACTCCAAAGTCTATTTAGAAAGGAATTAACATTTAAAAACAAGTTAATTTTCCTTAATTATGTTAGTTAACAATTAATAAATAGGGTAGGAGAAACATTCATCATTGCTTGCACTAACATGTAATTATAAAACAGGGTAGGGTTGTGCAATCAATAGGATTGGTTTCAAACCGAACGTAATCAAAATAATTAGTTAAAAATTAACATTAATCAAATGAATTAAAGTGGAGGTTTAATAAACTAAATTGAAAATTTTTAATTAAATTTAATTTGATTTATCAAATTGAACTTATTTTATTGAATTTTTTTTTATTCTCTGGATCACTATAAATTTTATAAACCACATATTATATTCCATAAAAATTAATAACAAACTGAATAAATCGGATGGGTTTTTTTTTTTTTAAAATTAATCAAACTATAGCAAAAAAATGAAACTTTATACAAAATATTAATAAAATGAAAATAATTAAAAATTAAATTAAATTAATTTAATTATTATTTTTTTAATTTTTCAACGCCCCTAACAATAAAATTACAAGTAAATAGTAGTAATTGATTACTCCAATTAGGTAATTATTTAACCTTTTACTCTGGTTAACTTCAATGCCACCCTAACCTAACCCAATTCCCATAAAAATACAACGCACAGAAAAACCTTAAAAAGTTTCCTCTTTCATGCAGCCATATGCCTAGGATTTGGTCAGAAAGAATGGGAAGTTAGTTCAGTATTTGATTGATTAACTGTGAGGTGACGCAAGGTAAAAAAAAAAGAAGGAAAATTTACCATTCACGGTGAATAAATGCAAAACGAAATCTATAGGCAAACCAAAGAAATTTCTCTACTGGAAGAAGAGGAGTACCACGCCACAAAACATAAAAATGCGCAGCTGGCGGCGGATCCTGGAGAGACGAGAGAAAACCAAAGTAATATCACATGCATATGAGCATATCCTCCGGTTTTACCAAAACCAACGGCTACGATCAAACCTCATTACCACAATCCAACGGCCCTAACCACAACCGCGTTTACAAACCCAACACGGGAACCCTCGGAATCTCTTTTAACAAACAATCATAAATCCTCTACTTAGACCCTAACCGTGTCTCCCTCCCTCTCTCAAGCCAAGAACTCAGATTTATATTTACAATCTCTCTATTGAAACTCAGATTCATGTCCTTTTTCTTTGAAATCTGATTCCATATAGAATAGGTACGTATATATTCGTTTGGATAATAAGGTAAGATGCAATCCAACGGCTCCGATTCACAGCAGCAGGAGCAGAACCAACGCCAGCAACAGCCGCCGCCTCCACCTCAGCTGCCTCAACAGCAGCAGCAGCAGTGGATGGCGATGCAGTATCCAGCGGCTGCCATGGTAATGCAGCACCAAATGATGCCACCTCAGCATTACTCGTCTCCACCGCCGCAGCACTACATGGCTGCGTACCACCAATACCACCATCACCACCCGCACCTACAACAACCGCCACAGCAACATCATCAAAACCAGGGATCTAGCGGTGAGAACAAAACGATTTGGATCGGTGATTTGCATCACTGGATGGACGAAAATTATCTCCATACCTGTTTTGCTTCCACCGGCGAGGTACAAATGACTCTCCCTATATCTATCTTTATTTACATATATAATAATGAAATATGTATAGATGTTTTTGTGTTTTGTGTCCATGTAGAGATGTAATAGTTGCATAGAAATGACGAATGACATAGCTGCTGGTTAAATTCTGTGAATCCCGGTTTCTGTGTGTGTTTAAAAGCTGGTGGAGCTGCCTGTCTGGTTTTGCATATATATGTTATAAATGTTGGTATTTATTTAAGGAACCCTTCATATGGACTGGAATTGTGGGAGGCAAATTTGAATTTGATTTCAGCATGTCATGAGAAGTCGAGCTTTATAATTATTATGTGCCATTACAATGAAAGAAAAAAAGAAGAATAATTGTGTCAGTCAGTACAATCCTGGTGGCGTGCAAAGGATGATGTGCCGGCACTTAATCTTTTGGAATGAGGGGAGAGTTCTTGTGAACGAACTATGTGCATAATATTAAGTTATAATCCTATGTGATCATCAAGACAAATCACCTCTTAGGGTCTAGATGGAATGGAAATAGAAATAGAAATAGAAGTTGCATAGATTTGTCTTTCCAATTCCATTTTGTGGAGAACACATGGAGCCATGCTAAGTGTAGCTTTTGAATATTATACTTGGAAATTGGTTTTTGTTATCACCTAAACAGGTTGAGCCAAGCACAAAGCTAAAATTTGTATTTATTGTGAAAAATGTAGAATGGGATTCTTTTCTAATTCCAGTTTCTAGCTAGGACAAACCGAACAACACTTAAATTTTCTTGTTGAATGTTTGTTTGGTTGACTATCACACTTTTTCCTGTCTAATGACTAGTGTTATGTATTGCACAGATTGCTGCCATTAAGGTTATTCGCAATAAGCAGACTGGTTTGTCTGAGGGCTATGGATTTGTGGAATTTTTTACACATGCAAAAGCTGAGAATGTTCTGCAGACCTATACTGGCATTTTGATGCCTAATACAGAACAGCCGTTCCGTCTCAACTGGGCAACATTTAGCACGGGTGATAAGCGATCAGACAATGCGCCTGATCTTTCTATTTTTGTTGGAGATTTAGCTGCAGATGTTACTGATAGTATATTGCATGAAACTTTCGCTGGTAGATATCCATCTGTTAAAGCTGCTAAAGTTGTATTTGATGCCAATACTGGCCGTTCAAAAGGTTATGGTTTTGTGAGATTTGGAGATGATAGTGAAAGAGCACAGGCTATGACAGAAATGAATGGTGTACATTGTTCAAGCAGGCCTATGCGTATTGGTGCTGCAACACCCAGGAAGTCCTCTGGATATCAGCAACAAGGTATTGGATTATTTTGTTTTGCTTTGCATTTGTATTGTCCAAATTTAATTGTTGATTCTTGATACTGTTCCTTTATTTTATATTTTTAAAAACTTCTTGTTATAATTTCATTGACTGCTAAAAATCCTCTTGACTTTTGGATTGGATAATAAAAGGCTATTTGTGCCTTACATTCTGAATTGCATCATAATTTCATTAGCTACTCTGTTCTCTCTCTCTCTCTCTCTCACACACACACACACACACACACGCACACACACACACGCATGCACTTATATGTGCGTGCACACACAAAAATAAAAATGACAAGCCAGCGCGTAGGCTCTCTCTCTACTCAACTCAACTAAGCCTTTATCCCAAGAATTTGGAGTCGGCTATATAGATTCTCTTTCTCCATTCTAAACGATTTTGGGTTAAATCCTCGGAAATGTGTAATTTTTTTTTTTTAATTTATAACCATGTGGAATATGTTTCAAGGATTCTTTAAGTCCTCTATAATCTACTAGTTTCTTCATCAGGAAAGCAATCCGAGTTATATATTGGATAGGGATGTGAGAGATGTGCTCTATAGGAGGTCCTTGTGATTTTCAACACTGCAATGCATTTGATTCATGCATCTTCTACTGTTTTATACATGCTTAAATGTGATCACTGATTCCTTTGCTTCCCTTTCAAATGCCTCACATGCATCAACAGCCCCATCTCTGCACCTGAAAAGAATTGGTTTATCTTTCTGTACTGTGACCATTGTTTGATCCCATGGTTGCGTCATTGTAAAGAATCAAATTTTTGTGGGAGAAATTCCTTGCTATGTTGGAATTCACTTGTCAATTTTTACTCATCAAAATGAAGAATCTAAGAGTATTCTATGACTACTTTCTTAATTTGTTTCCTTTTACGCCGTTTCAGCCATCATCCTCTCCTTAGTTCTGGTTTGACATGTTCATTTTTGTTTGATTATGTGATTATTTATAGTACTTCTGTACTCTGGTTGAAGTTGAATCTCCTTTAATTCTAATCGTGACCTTAGAAATTGTTGAATGAATTAATTTCTCTGCTTTCATATTCTAACTTGCCAACTCTGAACAAACATGGAAAACCTTTTCGTTCTTGATTGATGATAGTGAAAAGGAAACAGGGACATATTGGAATACAATAATTTGGCGTACAAGTTTCCTGTGGGATGGGCATGATTTGGACATTGTGTGTTTTGAATATAGTCTTTTTTTTTTATATATATATATATATATATAAAATTAGGCTGTTGTTTTGATTATATAAGTTAGAGGTGTTGCCCAGTTGTAGAATGCCCCAAGTTTTGGAATTGTAATGATGTACTTCTTTGGTTTTATATATGACCTATGCTCAATACGTAAAAAGAGTGCTTTTCTGGGACCAAGTTTGCAGAGTCATGATTTTAAGTGAGATCATTATGCAATTTAGCTATTAGTTTACAGTGTTTTAGAATGTTTCTATAGTACTAGGGAGATAGAAGTCCAGCAGAGGACTGTATATCAGTGTTCAAAGTAATCTATATAAGTGTCTGAAGACCTTAAAAGTTTACTGGAAGTTGCAGTATAGTATTGAATTATCGAGGTAAGTCCAGTCATCTCTTGTGGTAGTCTGGTTAAATAAGTGCTCTCCATGCTTAAGTATCTATGCTAGCTAAGTAGGGATTTCTCTTTGTAGACAATGAACTAATGAAGAAGAAGAAGAAACAGAAAGAGGATGTGGGAGAAGAATTGCTTAATTATTTCCTCAAGCATCTAGGGAATGGGGTATATATACACTTAGAGATAAACTAAGTATAGAAGGTTACAATCAATTGTATAATTACGGCACATAATCACTCACATGGTTATAGCATACAACTACTCACATGATTACAGTAATCATATAGCTAGCATTCTAACACTCTTCTTCTGCACTGACATTGAATTGTTTGTTTTTAGTTAGTCTGTCTTGTGAAGCTCTGACCTTTTCCTTTTTCTCTTTTTTTCACGAAAGCTAGTGACTTACAAGATTTTCCACCAGAGTTTTTGACTTGTAAGAAAGTCAAGTCTGCTAGGTGTTATGTTGGGCCTGGAGTTTACATGATGGCTCTCTTTTTTGCCATATTGGTATCATATTCAAGTTCTGAACATCCTTTATTTGGCAGTGATCACAGGATGGAACAGTAGATGTCTCAACATACTAGTTTCCATGAAATTTTTGTAGAAGTTATTCATGTCATATATTCTCTTATCCCCATAAGTGGTTTGACTGTAGATGCTTTTGGTTTTTTATTTCCTTTTGTATCTTCTCCCTTTCAATCTTCTTCAAACTGAAAACCTTCGTAATTGGAGTTAAAAATCTATCAAAACATAAAAGAATGCCTTTCAATCTGGAATCTTGTCAAACCCTTCTTCTGTTCTTTCTCAGGCGGATATTCATCAAATGGTGCCTCTGGACAAGGCTTCCAATCAGATGGTGATTCCACTAATACAACAGTGAGTTTCAAGCTTCATCATGTGGTTTAACCTGTAGCCTGTGTTCTTCTGTTTGAATAAACCATGTTTCTTTGTAGATATTTGTTGGAGGACTTGACCCTAATGTCACTGATGAAGATCTCAAGCAACCTTTTTCTCAATATGGTGAGATAGTTTCCATTAAAATTCCAGTTGGTAAAGGATGTGGATTTGTACAATTTGGCAGCAGGTAAAACTTGTAGTTCCGCTCTGCTTTACATTTTAAGGAAATGCTAAGGTATGAGTTCTGTTATTTCCTCATATTGAGTTCTTACATAGTCTGCCATCTAACTTCTATTGACAGGAGTAATGCTGAGGAGGCATTGCAAAAATTGAATGGGACTGTAATTGGCAAGCAAACAGTGCGTCTTTCTTGGGGTCGCAATCCAGCAAATAAGCAGGTATACATTCTTTTGCAGTGTTGATTCCTTGTACCTCCTTTCCTACAAGTAAACTTCAACTTATGACCATTGCAAAATCCATGGTGTAATTATCTTGGAGGAAACAGTTGTGAGTTTTAGCAGTTGAAAAGGTTTTAGTCTTAGGTTTGCTGTGATCTGTATATATAACTGCTCAGGAAGTAGTCGCTGCATAGTTTGTTAGAAATTAATCGGTTTTTTGTTTAAGTCGTAGTCTTGTGAATCTAGGAAATTATTTCAGAATAATCAAAGTGATCTGAAAGTAGATATGGAAACCAACCATCATTAGAAATGAATTGTGTTAAATATGCTACTAGATTATTTATTTGCTTCTGTTATTTGGGAATTTGACAGTTTCGATCAGATTTTGGCAACCAATGGAGTGGGGCATACTACGGAGGGCAGGTTTACGATGGCTATGGATATACTTTGCCGCCACCTCATGATCCAAGTATGTATGCTGCAGCAGCTGCAGCATATGGCGCTTACCCTGTGTATGGAAGCCACCAACCGCAAGTAAGCTGAAATAATCGCAACATAAAAACACGTAGTTCTAGCAATCTGGATTTGTCACGCTAGAAGAGGCAAACCTGTCTCATTTCTCCGTAGCTCTTTTGGATCTGTAGAATTCTTATAAATCCCTCCAATTTGTGGAGTGGAACCGAATTTTGATGACCTGAGGTAGTCTTCAATGGATTTAATTAATTATTTGTTTAAAATTACCGTAGCTGAGGTAAAACGTATTTATTGGAATGGAATGCATGAATTGGTGAACGTGTGGCAGAGTGCACCGTGAATAAATGTGGTCTAATATGTGTGTTCCATAGTGCGTTTATCTTAGATATATACTGTAGTGCCTCCATGTTGAATGGAGGTACTTAAAATTTTTATCTAAACTTTGATGTGTTTTTGGCAGATAGGAGTGAATGGAGATTTTTTTAAAAGTGAGGTAAAGTAAAATAATGAAAGGTAAAATATTTAAAAAAGAAAGGAAAATCTTTTAAAATTTTACCTTAAAAAAAAAAAAAACAACCTTTCTCAAGTAAACTTGCTTTTTTAAAAACTGGTACTTTATTTCCTAAAACTTCCCTTATCTCCAAGAATTCTCCCTAAATCAGCTTTGATGACAACTTTCTGCAATGAGCTTCCATTTTTTTTTTTCCTTAAAATCTAATGGGTGAAATTTTCGTCATCAAAGTGTTGATTTTTTTTTTTTGAAAAATCTATAAATATACCAGGCGAGTAGGACATTTTGGTTTCGCAGATTGCAGTTGCTCGAAATGGAATGATTTTCGGGTGCGTCGTAAGCTCAACATGAATTAAAATTAAAATATTTTACCCAACATGAATTACTGGAGTCATAGATTTATCTACACAATTCTATGAGATTCATGGCATGTGTTTGCGTTCTTTGGAAACTCTTTTTGTATTCTTTTCCCCTTCGAGGATGCAAATGGAACTAGAAACTTCCTTAACTAGAGCTGGCTTGCTGTCAGTATTGGGTCTTGAAAACATTTTAATTTACAAAAAGATTTATTAAAGGTAGTTAATTTTTTTTTATCGGAAATTACGAAACTTCATGGATAGTCCATTACATACAGAAGTCCTAAACTATCTTCAGTTATCAAGCCCTAGAAAATTAGAGCTCAAAGTCCATCCAACAACCCATTTACAATCGGGTAAGGGATTCGGTAGAACAAGATCCGACATTACCAAAAGCAAGACAAAATGTCCTTGTTGCCGCATCATAGACCGGCATCTGCTAACTCTGAGGAAAACTCAACACAAAAAAACACTAGTAGAAGCTCTACCTCTACTAAAGAAAAGAAGCAAAGCTCTCCAAACATAATGTCTCCCTCAAACCAGGTGAGCCAAAATAAAATACTGCATCAAACTGAAAGAAGGTTAGGACCCATGTATATATCGGTGGAAATCGAGATAGGAATGATAGAGCTCGGGCCTCTAACTCTCCTCTATTCCGTAGGAAAATCAATGCCCATAGATGATACCACCGCTCCTATAAGTTGCCATCCAAGCAAAAAACCCCTGGAATAAAACATGCATCCACTTGTAACAAGCAGATCTAAAAAAAGTACAAACCCCATCTAATGAGGGAAACTAAAGTCCAGATTTTTAGACTGTAGGAACATTACAACAAAGCACAAAACTAAAGAAAATAAAAATACTAAGAAAAGAAAGAGGTAGAGGGGGAGGGTTGACGGCTAAAAGGGCGGATTTCCCCCTCAACTGAGAGCTGAGATTGGTTTGGGTGTTTTAGAGAAAGGAGAAAACTGATTTAGAGTGAGAGTTCTTTTAAAATGTTTAATGTTTGAAGACAATTACAAGTATCTGATGATATTTAACCGTAATTTACATTTATAGTAAAAAAGGATCAGACGTATTGTATAATATAGTCATACATTTATAATTAAAAAATTTAAAGTAATTTAATATATTTATAATAAAAATTATTTAGAAAAATAAGTAAATAAAATATAATATTTATATAATAATTTTAATTATATATAAATATATATATATATATATGATTTTTTATTTTGTTTGAATTTGATATATTTTTTTATAAAATTTAGTAAAAATTAAAATATAATTAAAAAGTAAAATAAATTTGATTAAATACAAATTTAATAATTTTTTATGATTTTTTGGTTTAATTTGTGACTAAAAATGGCGCACACCCCCTAATCTCGGTTCCCCGATCCCCGCGTCCTGCAATTTCTGAGACCAACGTCTTGTGTTGTTCTTGTGATGAGAGCCTCCACAAGCCCATAGATTTAGAAGTCTAAGCCAAAAGTGTCCGTGGTCCTGATGGAATGGTCCACCAAGAATAATGATGAGGATATAACAAAGCATTACACAGGCTCGCTCGATGGTCACAACTTTAGGGGAAGCGAGCTGGATAGCCGAAAGGCATCAAGGGGGGGCACAGCATCTTAGGGCTGGGTAGCCTATTTGGGAAACTGCCACCTCAAATTAAAATCATTAATATACACATATGGTTCAATTTATATCTATTTTTGTATTAAATAATAACGTGTATGTGAATTAGGGTCCTGGTCAGTCACTAGGGAACCACATGATGGTTTCATCGGTGACAAATGATAAGCCCATGAGGAAAACTTGTGTGTCAGACGTTCATTGGTTGGGCTACTACTGTTGGTTCCACGTGGCTTCGACCGGTGTACCTACTTCAATGTTTTGATTAGGCGCTAAATCGTAGGGCTTTAATTTTTAATTATGATTTATTTTCGCTTTTCGTTGAGATATTTTGATTATAATAATAATAATTATGGTGTCGGCTGCCTTTTTTTTTTTTTTACAAAGTGCCTAATTTGGTAACTGCTGGCCAATTGGGAATCAGCTCTCTTCCCAACACGTCGCCAATGGCACAAGTCTCTTACTTCTGTTTTGCTCTGCTTCCTCCTTCAGCTTCCTCTGCTCCTTTTCGTCTGGAACTTCACCGGCGAATTTCTTCTCCGTCTTTTCCAATCCGAGCTGCTACTAATGCTTCTTCTTCGTCTTCTACTTCTATTTCCGGTTCGAAGCCAAAAGTCGTCGTCACAAGAGAACGAGGCAAAAATGGCAAGCTCATTAAAGCTCTGGTGCCGTTCTCTCTTCCTCTTTCTTTTCTTCTTTTCTCTCCCTATTCATGGAGCATTTTGTGCTGTTGCTTTTTGTTTAGGCTTTGGATTTGAGATTTTTTTTTTTTAAATTGCAATGTGGTATTCTATTGGAATTTGGATTGGAATTGTGTTGACTTTGTCGGATTTGTTTTTGGATATTAAAAATTTTTTCTCATTTTAAGTGTTTGATTAAATGCTCGGAAGAGACACGCTGCATTTTCAGCATTCGACTTGTGACTCGACAAATGTACTTGAGTCTTGACATGTAACGATAATCGGATCTTACATGACCATTTCTATAATTGAAATATTCTAAATAGTAGAGATTTGAGCCTGTCAAAAGTGGAGGTGGTTTTAGAAACTTATGTAAAATTTTGTGTCTGGCCCTAAACAGAAAAAGATGGAGGAAAAAGACCTTTGTAGCCAAACTCGAAGCTAGTTTGGGACTGGGGATTAGTCGAGTTTATGCTATTTTTTCGGTGTTCAAAGTAGAGACTTATGTTTGGATAATTAGGAAAAAGACATTTAGATGTTGTTTACCTGTATAATTAATAAATTTATTAGTTAAGAAAATGCAGGGTATTCTTGAAACTGTTGCGTGAGTAATTTCTAAAAATGTATCCATCGAAAACGCATATCAAATGAATTATGCAATGGTCTACTGATATCACGTAGTCTTAATTGGATCATCCAAGAAAAATTGGAATCATTGTGAGAAGTGGTGGTTTGATCTCATGGAGAGTATTGCTTTTATAGTTTTGGTCTCTGGTTTCCCATCAATAGAAAACAATATCCATAATTTTTTTTTTAAGCAACGGAAAGGTCAGGAGTGTCTCAACTCACACTGCGCACTTCTTTGCAGCAGTCCAATGAGCAGTCATGGTAGTAGCTAAGAAATCTGTAAATTGTTAAAAGTTCTATTACTTTTATGTGCTTTGGGGTGAGTTGCTCTGTCTGAATCTATTTGTGCATCATGCTTTATAAGCTGTGGAAAAATTGTAATGCCGATCTTCTATATGGGGGAAGAGTTGGGGGAATACTGTTACTGGTACTAGTGCATGAGACCATATGAGGATGTGTGCAACGTGCATATGGTGGTGATTTGATGCAAAATAATACAAGAGTAATTCCTTGTTGCATACATTTGCCAGAGTATATAGTTAATGATTTTCTTTTTTCAGGCCAAACATGGCATCAGTTGCCTGGAGCTTCCTCTAATTCAGCATATTCAGGGACCTGATTTGGATAGACTCTCTTCAGTATTAAGTAGTAATTTCTTTAACTTGATGGATTCGCTCTATGGTGGTAGAAAACACATGTTACTTTATTCATTACATGTTAACTTGTTGCCTATCAGCTTTTTATATTTGAACTCTCGGACATAGAAAGAACCGATTTAGGATCAGGAATGGAGACATTTCTCAGACCCAAGGTGGGTCTGAATGGTCCTGACTGGACCTGGCTGATTCTTAGCATGGTATTTTACATGTATAAATTCCTTGTTGTCCAGAGAGTTATATTGTTGCATACTTTATATTCTATTCTCCTCACTATTTGGTTATAAAACGGTGATCACAGATTTTTCTGTATGCTGATATTGGAATTTCTTGTGCATGTATATGATAATAATTATTATGATGGCTTTCCCTAGTCTGAAAAACAATTTTACTTGTTATATTTGAGTTTTCTTATTATTTTGTTATAATGATTTCAGCAGATACTTCATTTGACTGGATTGTCATAACTTCCCCTGAAGCAGGCTCAGTATTTCTGGAGGCATGGAAGTATGTGTTTGAAGTTTTTAACAACATAGTGTCCCATTTTGAATATTAATAGTACCTTGAATTTTGCCTCAAAGATCTAATGGGGATTCTTTTGTTAATATTAAAATCTCTGATGCTCAAATGTAACATTGAATTGTTGACAGTTAACACTTTTAAATCAAATCTCAAAATCTGATTATTTTGATTTATTTTGTTTAACTTGTTTGTCAGTTACAAGTATGAGTCAGAATTGTCTTGTTAATCTACTTTTGTACTCCTAAAAGTAAGGGGAGGCATGCTTTCTGAAAAGTTGTTTTGTAACCATGCTTAGTTGGTATAAGCCATTGAGAAACTTGTATCTTTAAATATGATTATGTAATAGCAGATGTAAGCACTCTTTGAACCAATTATCTTTAGCAGAACTTCTTTCCTCTGGTTTAAAAAATTTTTCTGTTTACCTCCAACATGAATGCGTGTCTGCCTCTAGTCCCTCTGCAGTTCAATGGCTTGTTTGATTAATATTAACTGGTCATTTTTCACCCTTGGATTTATATTTTAATCAATGGATGTGGAGTATTTCTGTTGTGGTTAATTTTGGGTTAATATATTAGTAGAAGAAAGGCCCTGCACCACAATTTTCCCCTTTCTATTAAATCCTCCTCTGCTTTTGTTTCCTCTGCTTTTTTTCCCTTGGTATTATATCTGTCCCTCTCTCTGAAAAAGCAAAGCAGAAAAACATTCCAATTAATTGCATCATTTCAGGATATTATATTCTCAGTGATCCTGCATCAAATATATTCTTTGGATAGTGTACATAGAGTTTGCAAAAACAGTGCTTGTTTTGTATCAGTCTGTAGGATTGCTACATGCTAGTTGTGAGGTCTTAAATTAGGGTGTCTAAAAGGGCATATTGAATAGAGCTATTATTTCATTGTTGTTTGGCTAAACAGTATATCTCTCTCTGTTTTCTTTTCCTCTGAAAATGTAAATCAATAAACTTGTCCTTAACTTGGTCGTTAGGGCAGCTGGAACCCCAAACGTTAAGGTAGGGGTTGTAGGAGCAGGTACAGCCAGCGTTTTTAATGAAGTAATGCAATCATCAGGGCGATCTCTTGACATTTCCTTTGCACCATCTAAAGGTATTCACAGATGTATAAATATGCTAGCAGTAATATAAATCTATGTCTGCATTGAGCTTTTCCTTATTACGCTTTGCTAGATCACTAGACAGTTATATTTTTTTAGCACTGTGTCTAATGTGCCTTTTTTCATGAATTCTTCCACTCTTCAGCAACAGGCAAGGTTTTGGCATCAGAACTTCCAAAGAGTGAGAACAAAAGATGTACTGTTTTGTATCCAGCTTCCGCCAAAGCAAGTAATGAGATTGGTATGTAACCCTTCTAGTTGTATGCTTTCCTTGCAAAAAATAATTTATATGTGTGAGAAGATGCAAAAGAATAATTTTGAAAATTTTACTTGCATATGTTTCAGAGGAAGGCCTGTCTAATCGTGGATTTGAGGTTATGAGACTAAATACATACACAACGGTAAGTATTTTAATTTTAGTACTTGATTGTGCTCTTTCAGTTTTGCTTTAATACTTGGAAAATGTGTGCATGATAAAGCTTATATAATTAGGTTTTGTTTGTGCTACTTCATAATTTCTTATCTCAAATGATGTTAAATTAACTGATATATGAAGAGTAACTGCCTTCTGGGTAAACTTTATCGGTAAACTAGGCCTCGTGAAGTGTGATTTTTATCAAGAATTCCATGGATTTATTGGCCAAATAGTCCGCAGAACTAACTATGATGCTTGTTCGTGGGTGGTTTCATCCGGGGTGGCTCTCCTTGGTTATGTAGCTTTGTTATGCTTCTTAACTGTGGTATAACCATAGTTTTAATGGTAGCTTAAACCTCCTATGCACTAACTAGATAGGAATGTCATGGATAAATGTGAGATGTGTCATCAGGTCCCCTCATTCATAATTGTCAACTTCAGGTACCTGTTGATCATGTTGACCAAATGGAGCTGAAGCAGGCACTTTTTTGCCCCGTCGTTGCAGTTGCTTCTCCATCTTCAGTTCGGTAAGTCGTTAGTTGCATTTTTAATGAAAATTGATAGCAAACTAGAGCTTCCTAAGGTAGCTGTGGGGGCCCTACAATTAAGGGAAGGGGGAGGGGTGTATCAGTTCCCTGATTTCCCTATTGATAAATTAAGGACATAAAGACAATTCAACTAGTTGCTCTGGCTGCCATAAAACCTTCTGGTCACCATGGTTGTTAAACTCGAACTAGACCAGCTGGTTGAGCCAGTTTAACCGAGAACCTGAGCTTGGTCCAGTTCGGTTAACCCTCAAACCAAATTTTTAAAAACTCCAATTGAACTGATGTGAATTGGCTAGGTAACTGGTAATCCAGATTTTTAAAAACTCCGGTTGAACCGCTGTGAACTGGCGTGAACTGAAAAATCAGCCGGATTTGAAACTGGCCAATAAGATACTCAACAAAAAATTTTGAAGGAGTGCGCTGCCGTGAATTGAACCGAAGACCCAAGGAAGTTGTTTTCATGCCAATAACCAAATGTCGTACAAAACTTTATAACTAATTTACAATAAATTATATATTAACTAAACCCAGTATGGAGAAACTACCTTATTTATAAGATTATAAATATTGCAAAGTTATGAGGTTATATATGTTAATTCACATGAATTGATTTACTATACAAAACTATTCCTTTTATTAATTTAAATTATATTATATTAATATAAAATAATTAATAACTATTATACTGTAATTATTGTAAAGAAAAAACAAAAATTCTTAACTTTACCCGCTTGTAATTTAATAATTAATAGTTTCAAAAATTTATTTTATTAGTATATTAACTTGAATTATTTTTTATTTTATTATATTTTATATAATAAAAAAATATAAAATTTTCTGTTTACTATGTTATATAATTTTAATGTATAAACATTTATTTTTTATTGATATAAATAAATTTATTATTATAAAAATTTTAATATTAAATATTCTTCATTATAAATTATTAAATATTGTTATTTAAATTTTTTAAAAAATATTTATATATTAAAATTAAACTAATTTTATGTTAATACTTATAAAATATATAAAAGTATTAATTATAATATGACATTATTATTAATTTTATAATGTTTATGTAATAATATATCAATTAAACCTTAGCTCGACTCCGGTTGAATATTAAATCTTAATTCCATGCCTTCACCAGTTCAATGACCAGGCTAGGTTTGAAAAGCTTAGTCATTCCATATTTATCATTGTGGGACCTTCATGGTGCTTTTTGATATGATAAAAAGCTATTGGAAACCAGTTCCTGTCCTGTCCCCCGCTTTGAGCCACCCTGATTAACCAAGTATTCTATTCTGTGTACTTGTTTCATATGCCTCCAATGCACAGTGCCTGGGTCAATCTTATTTCAGAATCAGAGCAGTGGAACAATTCAGTGGCCTGTATTGGTGAGACAACTGCTTCAGCAGCAAAAAGCTTGGAATTGAAAAACGTGTACTTTCCAACTCATCCAGGTTTTGAAGGGTACTCCTCACTCTGTGTACCTGTTCTTTCTCATGTCATTCTCTCATGAATATTAGTTACTGCTATCTAAATCTCTGTCTCGTAGCTACAGTATTAACACTGCATCAAGATCTCACAATGCTTGTTGTTTTAGATTGGGGTTCTGTCATAAGAAAAGTATGTTTTAGTTGCAAGTAGTGAATGTCCATAGCTCTTAGCAACAGTAGTTATGGTATATATATAGTCCAGAGAATTCTCATTCATTCTTCTTGTCTTATTGTCTTTGTGATATCCTTTTATGTAAAAGACGTCACTTGTTTGACTGCAAGCAGTTATTTTGTTAGAATGTTGCTCATATATCTTTTATATTTCCTGATTTGATGCTACTGTTAATTTCATGGAAGGAATAAATATGTTTTGCCTCTTTTTTCCGTCAGTTCAATATATTATTTCTCAGGCAGGGCATCTTTAACAAATTCTTCACATGATCACTAGTTTTTTTTTTCCCTTGGCAGGTGGGTAGGGAGCATCCTTGAAGCATTGAGGGCACATGATAACTCCTAGGAGTTGAAGCTTTTCTGGTAGTTGCTGCTTTTATCTTTCTTAAAATCCCACAACACCAATCACAACCACAACCACACCCCACCCCCACATCACCACCCCCACACCCCCCCTGCGCCCCCCATGGAGCAGGGGGAATTCTTCTGGGGCTTTTATATATCTCTAGACATTATATTAAACAGTCTCGTATTCTTGGTAAAAGGTTAATTGAATTCTATTCTTTAGTTTCCCGCATGTCCTCAGCAGGCTTACAAGGAGGCCTAAAGTATAAGATTGATGCACTTCCTAAAATGTCAAGGCCTGCAAAAGCTGGTTGCAGGGCAATATGAAATTGTTTCAAGCAGCAAGCAAAAAGGTGGCAAAATGTTTTGATATTTGGAGAGATCAAGTCCAGTTGTCACAGCTCTAATATGAAAACCATTGAGGTTTTTTGCTGGTATTGCCAGCAAGGAAGCCTCTCAATTTGTATTTACATTTTTTTAAAATCTTTCATTATAATTCCATATAAAGCAGTGCATGTTTATTAACACTAAAATGAAATATTTCCCCATATTGAGCTGCTGACAAGAAGTGGAAAATTTTATTAGGGTTTGTCCACTTGTATGATTGTATTATAGCCATTGAACACCTTCCAAGATTTTAAAAATTGAAAAACTTTCACAATTATGTTTGTATTTACCTGCTATACCATGATATTTTGAAATGTACATCTGTCTAGTGTACCAGGAAACGATCATATATTTGATAATCTGTTCTTTAGCAGAATTGAAGATAAATTTTACAAGCAGAACCTGATCATGTTCTTGTAAAAGTAACAGGAATAAAAATGATGAGATAATTGTCATATGGAATGGCTTCCATTCAGTGGTTTCCTTGAGAGGAAGGAGGAATTGTTCCCTGAAGGAAAGAGTATATCATGGTTAGAGCTCTCTCTGGTTGGTAGCTGGGAACGGTATGCCCGGATCCTCTGACTGTGACGAATGTGAGCCCTTGGTACTCCTCCACATATCCTCCAACCTGAAACCGTTATTGTATTGAAATAATACATGAAGTAGTTCTTGCTTTGGGTTTTAATGATGGGTGGGAAATTATCAGAATTTACCTCATTACTGGTGTACCACGGATGCCAAGCCGTGTCGATTGCAAGTTTGAAGGTTTTTATGGCGTACCTAGATGTTGTTACTGATACTACTGAATCTACGTCGCCACTGCAGATCTCATTTTGAACGCGGTTCAAGCATTAGGATTTGCAATTTATTATATGAAATGAAATGATATTCTGGTGAGAAAATAACTTCTAATTGGTCTTGCCAAGTGGTGACTCACCTGTATATCCACAATCTTATCCCGCCTGCCATTAGCTGCTGGATGGTGGGTAAAATTGTTGGTGGACTGTCCGTCCATTGTACTAGATGACCTCTGCTCACCAGGTGGCAACCAATTTATTAGACTTCAAATTTAATTATATTCATTATAATTATAAACCAAAGGATTTTTAACTCTTTTATAATTAACGAGGGTAATAAAAAATTGACAAAAAAAAAGGGGGAAACATTGAAGGGAAGGTATGCGGATTCAAGTTATGCTATGCAATGCAGTGCCTACCCGCAAGCCTCCCACTCCGTGGCCTCTGCATGAAGAGCTGTTTGCACCTCGGCTAGATTTAGATAAGACAGTACATAGTCACTGGAGCAGGGGTCGAAATCTTTGACCTAATGATAAAAAAAAATAATAATAAAATAAATAAATATATAACAAGGTTCATCTTTTGCTTCAGCTGCTTAATTGATAACTGATGGTTGAGAACTCATGAAATACTAGATAAAAAAAAAAGCCATGAAATGGATTTTTTTTTTCTTAAATTTTATTTTATTATCCTGGAATATGAATTGGTGATCTCCATGAACACTTACAGAACCAGGTGAGCCAGATTTTGGTGCTGATTGATTGCAGAATGGTGCATAAATGTTGTAAGCGTCAAGGTCCCCAACTTCCTCATCGCCCAGGTCCTGATATTTATTGCAGATGCTCGAGAAATTCCCAGTAACGAAGTCACAGTACTTGTTGATTCCTGCATTGGTTTCGTCAGAATTCAGAGCATGCGTCCAGTAATAATCATATGTTCCCTTCACGCCAGTGTTATCATCTATCCATGCATTCCCAATCTGTACCATTAAAAAGTTAGCTTCTTAAGATTTAAGGGAGGAATGAATAGACAAGAAAAAAAGGTTGGATTTTTATGGAATATGAACTCACAGCAATGCCTTTAAGGTTGATGATGGTCTGATTTGTGCTATTGTTATTCGAGAGGATTGTGTAAGCAAGTTGGGGTACATAATGACCAGCGTAACTCTCCCCAGTTATGTAAAAGTCGCGACTTTTATATTGGGGGAACCTCTCCAGCCAATTCACCAGAAAAGTGTAAGAATCCTCAGCTGTTTTCTTGTCGCCGGTGGTATAATCTGAGGAAGTGTTTGAATACGAAAACCCAACTCCGGCAGGGGATTCCAAGAAGATGACGTTTGCAACTGCCAAATTTTACCCTTCATTAATGCGGATAATATGTTCGATAAAATATATGAAGATTAAGAATTTGAGACGGTAAGTATCTCGATCATCAATTTTATTTCAACATATTATCATTTCTTTGACAATTAGAAAAGAATTGCTACCATTGTTCCAAGCATACTCATTTCTGTATAGTGTCTTTCCGTCACTGTTGACTCTGAAAGGTCCCAATTCTTCCATGGCTCCAAATCCTAGAGATGAGCATCCAGGTCCTGTACAATAAAACATCATCACGTTGTTTGTTCATGAGACCACTTCTTTTTTCTACAGACGGCAGCAACTATGCACTCAATGAGGACAAGGGTGAGGTGTCACGGGAGTTCTCTAGTTTGCTATATATTACGTTATTGTTTGCCATGGTCTGCTTGTGTTAAACGTGGGTACTGGGATGGGAGCTACATGTTGGGTAAGTTCTATTTCTTACTATTACGCTGATTTAAAACTTTTAGAGCTCCGTTGTGAAAGAGATTAGAAGTAACCATTTAGAAATGTTTTGCATAGATGGACTTTAGGTGTACTTTGCTACAATGATTTTCATGTTAGGGAAAAAGTTGAAGTTCATATTTGTTTAGGAAGCAACTCACATGCTCTCAAGGAGATTCAAAAATGGCAGAAAATGAATATTGACTGACATGGAATGACAGGTGAAAAACTGTGACAATGACTACAATAGAAATAGAAGCGCTAGTAAATTATGTTTTAGAGATAGCATCAAGTGTATTAGTGGCGAAAGTTGTTGGCATTATAATGTTTCCAGATAACTGGCTAGCCATTGTCCCCAGTTTGAAAAAACAAGATTCCCAAGAGGGGTCGATATCAATGTCATGAAACAGTGTTCCTTCTAATGGTTACATTGATTGAATCTTTGAAGTTGAAACTGTCAAATGAAGATGTCCCAAATAGTGTAAAATGTATAATCAGCCCTCGAAAGTGCAGAGCTTTAAAATCATCCAAGTAAAGTTATTTGACCAAGAATTGTTCTTGAGTTTTGACTCATAATTTAGTTTGAGAATAATTGCTTTCATTATATCAGTGTGCCTTATCTTGGAAAAGCACTAGTTAATGTTGGTAATAGAAAAGCCCAGTAGGAAATTGGGGATTTCCTGGGCCTTGCTCTCCTGATCATTGACCATGAGCAATTTGATTACCTCCTCCTAAGCTAGTCTGGCTCTTCTTGGTGGAGTTTTGGGTTGAAAACGTCACTTTCTTATGGAATTGTAATGTGGATTTAAGTGCTAAGCGCACTTCGAAAATGATCATGCTGGTAGTTTAGTGCTTGAAACAGAAGGAGTTGGATATGAGCCACCAAGTTCGCCTTTGGAGTTGGCAAGTGCAGGCTCTTAACTTTCCTCATTTGAGAATCCCACTCCAGTTAGTGCGAGTCCTATTTTTTCATAAGTTTGAACAAGCCAGGGAAGCTCTATATGCCTTTCTTCTTTTATGTGTGTATGAACACACATGAGATGTAGATGCATGCAAATGAAGAATATGAAGGAAATCTTAAGGCCTATTTATCGTTTGTATGTTACTATCAACATGCTTAGATGATCCTACAGTATATAGACTACTAAAAAAGCGGTGTATCTAGTTTTTATTTTCCTACTTCCCTGTGCCATTGCTAGTTAAAATAGGAGTAGTATTGTATTACCTCCATTCAGCCATAAAACCAGTGGTTTGGTGGAAGAATTCTGAGGTGACTCAACAAAATAATAGAACAGCGCCCTTCCATTCTTGGGATCAACTGTAACAAATCCTGCATACTGATTAAAATCCACTCCTTTGGGCTGTCCGGGCAAAGTATCAATCTTGTCAGCTTCCATCAATCCATCCTGGGAACCTATATATACCGATGATAGAGGCCTGTATGCTCCATCTTCTTTATTCCATGACTCGGTGTGAGAAGCAGAGTTGAGTTTCTGAGATCTGATAAACTTGCGGAGGTTGTTTATCTGGTTGGCATTGCAAAAAGTGTGGATAGCCAACAGGTGGAAAGAAAGAAGCAACAACAGCAATGATTTGAGGGTTGTTACTTCCATTTTCTTGGTGCCAGAAAGTTATAGTTTAGTTTGCCAAGGGCTTGAGCTATTTATATATAAGCACTAAAGAAATAACTGTCTAGGGTGATAATACTGATGGGTTCTGTTACATACTGCATCAGTAGATACAACTTGTAGCAATTACCTAGAAATATTATGGGGCTGAGTGTCCTTATTGCATTATAGTCCAACGGGGAACTTTCCCCTTACTTTTTCTTTGGCATACAAGGAAAATCTATTATATTTTTGAAGTAGTTGTGCCTGCATTTGTCCTTCTTTGTTTAGATACCGGCTGAAGGGAAAGGCCTTTTGTCTAGTTCTTGTTGTCCTGATCCAAAAATACCGTCAAATGGATATCCATAGCAAGAAATTACATAATGATCTCTTTTACTTTAAAAAAGCTCCTCCCAAACAAAGGCAAAAGTGCATATTGCTTTGAGTAGTTGAAGAACTGGATGACAGGATGGAATGTGTTTGACAGGTCAATTGAATTCTTCATTTCCCTAGCTATAAGGAATCTAAACAACATGAATTCAAATGTCTCACCATACTAGGCTTTAATCGTCTAGCATCTCATATTTTAATGGACATTAGGGAAACTACAATGGAGAGCATCTCATATGAGGTACAAAACACAGCAGGGAATATAAATTCTTCATACTCCGTGCCAACATACATTGTCGTTGAACTATAGGATGGGAAAAGCAAGAAGCCTTCTGTGAACCATTCACTTTTGAATGATCATTTAATACACCAGAAACACTCTGTTATTCCCCTTCTCCATATGATTCGAACTCTGGTTCTTGAATCTTTAAGGTGAAGGTGGAAGCTTCCTTTGTAGGAACGAGTAGAGAACCAAAGCCTGCCTTGCAGGTGCCAAAATGTCCTGACCCCCTTATGGTCACAAAGGTTAGATTTTGGTATCCAGCAACATACCCACCAACCTTCACAGGCATTAATATTGTTTGATTGGCCATCAAGGGATATAATAAATAATAAGTTGTAGAAGTTTTACCTCCCCTTGGGCATACCAGGGACACCAGGCAGTCTTAACTGGTGATCCCAGTTTGTTAGTGGAATATCTTTTGCATGTTACTGGTAAAGCACCATCTTTATTGCCACTGCATATTATGTGTGGTTAATTTGGCCTAGTTAACATTTAGTAGCTTGAATCATTTGTACATATAATGAGGATAAACTTTTCAAATTCTTAACCTGTCTATCCACACACGAAGTCACATCTTAATCTTTCCAAACCCTATTTAATTTTCCACTGTTTTAAAACATAGGGAGAAACTCCAAAAAATAATTAATGATAGAAAAAGCCAAGGCTAGCAAGCATTAGACACAAACAACTAATAAAACCTCAAACTGTAGTTATAGCAGGTATATGATATGAGGTAGTACCTGCAGGATTCCCATGGATAAGGAATAGCAATAGCATTTGCACGTAGAGCCTTTTGTACTTGTGGAATGTTTATGTAGGAGTGGACATATCTAAAGATACAAGCATTACCTATCTAAAGATATCATGAATCTCCTCGAGTTAATTAAGGTTGATATATGTATATGAACTTCAAATTTCCACTATGAAGAACAAAACTTACAGCAATTCCCCTTGAGTTGATTTTGGTTTGGTTGGTTTGCTTCTTGTTGTGAAGGATTGCGTGAGCAAGCTGGGGAACAAAATGGCCTGCATAGCTTTCTCCAATTATAAATAATTCCCTGTTCTTGTACTCTGGAAATCTCTCTAACCAATTAACTAGAAATGTATAGGAATCTCCGGCATTTGTATTATCTCCGCTTGATTCATAGTCAGACGTGTTTGAATAAGAAAATCCAAAACCAGCAGGGGATTGAAGGAAGATAATGTTGGCATCTGAAAATAGCCCAGAATTTGTTAGCCTCTAAGTTACTTGGAGTACTCGCAGCTGCTACAAAAAGTGAAAAGAACAACAATATTCCAGGCGTATTCATTTCGATCCAGTAGTTCCATCATTGCTCATTTCCAAAAGAAGAGCAACCAAGCCCTGCCCATCAAAGCCACAATACCCATTAACGAAGTGGCGCTATGGGTTCAGAAAAAATGCCATATTAAGAGATATATGCATATTACCTCCATTAAGCCACAATACAAGAGGCTTGGAAGAAGAAGAGTTTTATGGTGACTCGACAAAATAATAAAACAGGCTCGCCCTGCATTAGGTTCCACAGCCACATACCCTAAGTACTGATCAAAGTCCACACACCACACCCTCTTCAGCGTCAGCTAGTCCTGGCAAATTTTAATCTTGTAGTTCTCTTTTGAGTCCAGGTTGAGGGTCTGCATACACCAGGGAGCACCCTTCAGATTTTTCTAAACCAAAAGCCGTCCATCTTGATTCGCCATAAGTGGGTGGAAATCTTTCTCTCTGTAGCAGTTCACAGAGCATGTGAATCACAAAAGTGAAATCAAAATGATGGAAGAAGAATTCGGCATTGATACTAGCATGTATTGCAATGTTGTGTGTGTGCATAAATTTTGTACGTAGTGGTTGATTTGGTCAGCTATTATAGACCTTTGTAGAAAGAAGAGGGATGGTTGATTTTTGTGTATTTGTTATTTTTGTAGCTGGCCTTCAACATTGTGATTTTTAGGCCGAATTCATCCTCGATATAAGTTAATAATCAATGGATTCTTAAGTCGTCTAGCGGGGATAGCTCAGTTGGGAGAGCGTCAGACTGAAGATCTGAAGGTCGCGTGTTCGATCCACGCTCACCGCAATTCTTTTGCTCTTTTACCTTTGCTTGATAGATCTGAGCCTACATAGGCTGAGTTTTGCTATTACTAAAATTTGAACTTGTCAGCAGCCTGCTATGGGCCTAAGTTTGTAGATCGGTTGAGATAAGAGAGTATTTGAGCCTATATGAGATAAGATTTGGACATGATGGATCAATTCAGGGCCCACTCAAGCATCTTGTGATGGGCCTCAATTTGGACATAGCGGCATTTTGGCTCGCTTATTTTTCTCCATTCCTTTTTGTATGTATTTTTTCTTTAATTTAATTTTGACTGAATGTACTTAAAGTGTAAATTTTCTTTTCATTTAGTTCCGATTGAAACTTAATATGAATATGATATTATTAACTAAAACTCATTACTACTTATTGTTATAATTTGATTATCTTAATTAGAGACTTCAAATTTATTACAATCACTTTGCTGCTTAAATATTTTAGTTAAAAAATATTAAAAATTAATTTAAAATTAAATTTAATATATTGTCATAAAAATTTAAAAATAATTAATTAAAATTTTCTAACTATAATTTTTAATAATATTTAAAATAAAGTTGTTTTTTCTTTAAAAAAAAAAAAGACTGTTTTAACTGCACTCTCTAATGTTCCTTTTCCTGAATTTTGAAGGTACGAGTAATTATATATTTTCATGTCCTATTAACAGGTTGCAGTTAGATGAACATGAATGTAACTTTATCATATGTGTCAGGTGAGAACCAAGGTTAGCAAAAGGTAAAAGCTCTCCCATCACAAGATTACCCTGCCTTTGCTGTGGACTTTTATGTCTCCTTCATGGATTTCTGTCTCAAGAATTCTTTTTTCTTTTCTTTTCTCCCCACTTTAGATGATGTCTACGGGAAATAATACTTTTCTTTTCCCTCCTACTTTCTTCTTTTCCTCAGCAACTTTATTGTTGTACACGAGCTGCACATTTCTCATCATTTGTATTATTTATTATTTTTAACCTAGAGAATGTGCAAATGTAGTGTAGACAGACATCACATACATTTCTTGCACTTCTTCTGTTTATGGGTATCAGAGAAACAAGATTTTCGTTTTTTTTTTTTTTTTCAATAATCCTATATTACCAACCAACAACACTGGCTTTGGCTTATTAAAACTGAAATCGTCTTTAAAATTATAAGGTTTTGAGTTGAAGTCTTAATTGAAATTAAATACAAATAAAAAAAAACTCACCCAAAATTCCCCGAGTTCGTGCAATGTTTGTTGACATAAAAACTGAAGGATCTGGCAAAAGCAGCTCCACTGGTGAGTGGTGACCACTTCGATTGCTAGCTGGGCCAGTTTACTCACATCTCATCATAAAGGCTAAGCAGGTATCAATTTGGAAATTTAATGATTGAGTGCAACATAATCAGCCATCATCCTTTAAATATTAGCGATCATCAATTAACGGTCAGATGATCTGAAAGTTCTAATTTTCAATAATTAAAAGTTCAAAAACTAAATATTAAAAATAGACTTTGAACTGCTTAACTAAATCAGACTCTTAAAATCTTGAAAATTGATTAATGAAGCATTCCATACGTTATATGTTGTGATATTTAATTAATTAAGTTCTTAATATTTAATCATGCTGTATTTTCCAGAGTTTTGGAATATGTATTCGTAATGCCATGCACCCATTTGTTCTCAATATGTTATGTAGCTGATGGGACTTACAAGTATAATAAGTCCAAGCCATTCTTTTTTGTGTATGCTATGCTATAATTATTAATCATCAAGCCATAAAATATGTATAGGAAAATCAAATTAAATTACTAGAATCACAAGAAATAAACTGTCAAAATTATTTACCAAGCATAATCCCAAACAACCTCTAATTCTGGATATATATTTTATAGAATTCGTATGATGACTTTGTTTGGAATCATGATTGAGAGATTAAAAAAATAATTTGATATCTTTGAAGTTTAATTTGCTATTGAGATCAGGGACGAGAGTTCTCTGTAGAGCTGGTCCTCCCATGCTCAAGTCTTTGTCGCACTCCAGAAAATCGAACTAGCCATGCACACATTACTATAACATCAATAATTTGCTTCCTACATTATTCCATGCCTAGTTGGTTACACTAACAAGAAACAGAAAAAATAGTTGAACCAGAGGCTTCCTTTAGACAATCCAAGAAAAAAAAATCATTGGATTTTCTAGCATTACAATGAAAGTGTGTTTCTTAACTTACCCACGAAACTCTTATACTTGAAATTTCTATGGAAAATGGATGAACCATTAGGAAGAGATACCTAGCTACCAAATCCTGAGGTAAATCAAGAGAGAAGCCGACACTCACTGCTCTATACACATCCCATCCAGCTATCCTTAGATTTCCATTCGATTTTGTCTGTGCTTTTGTCTCATTTTTTGTCTTCAGCCATTAATTTTCAGACCCTTTCTCTATATATGGTGTGAATTTTTGACAAGTAGATAACAGTCAATGGTAGATCTATGGCATATATAGGTAGGTTATGGTATGGAAGTGGATCTCAATTCTTTTTGATTCTTTCCAGGACCATCTGGTCTTTTGAACAACATGTGCATAGCAATTAAGTTGGGATTCACTCACCTATTATTTATTTTTTAAGATCTGGCACCTGGTACCATGATTAATGTCCACTTTACCATTTTTAATTAATGTCATGTGATAATGGAAGCTACTATGTTTAGTTAAACAGTACATATGCATCAGTCATGCATTCTTTATCTTAATGGTTGTAGATGTCCTGTCTATTGATTAGAGGACAGACCCTCTGGGAAGATTTGCCCCAGAAAGGCCAGCTGGCAACCCCAATTGAGAAAATCTCATTGTGAGCTAAATAAGGTCTAGTGGAAATAATAACAATTCTTGTTTGCTCCATTTTGATTTGATTACACCATGAATTGCATTTACATTAAGGAAGTATATATGATGATTCAGCTTTATTCTTCAATAATGGAGATTTGTGGGTGAAAGGCCAAAGAAAAGTGAAACAGCAATTAATCCATGCAGGTCCACCAAATGCTAAAGTGGCCTTTAATCTTCACCATTCAGTTTTTGAAGATGAAAGCAGAGACTTTTTACGTATAGCTGCTTTTTTGCCTTTCATCAGATTGCCACCCACCAAGTGCCTCTGTTTTCCATGTTCTATTTTGGCGTCATGCCCAGATAAAGTTGAGACACCAGAAACCCATGCATAGAGCCAACAGCTTCCATACACAATAGGACCACTTCTAGACCAATGCCCTTTGACTTTCATGGCTTCATCCCATGATTATTTGCATTGGAATTATATATTATATATGTCCTAGATTTTTCACCCATTATATCCTTAATTTCAATACACTATACTAAAAAAACAGGCTTAATGCCACAAAATTTTTTGTTGTAATTTTTGTACTTTTACAGCACATAAAAAAATTGTACTAATTATTCCATTTGATGCTTTCATTTTATTGTCATTGTCAAGGACACCTGAAATGAAAGAACCGGACCAACAAACACAGAACCTTGCAAACCTTGAGTCAACAAATTTAGAAATACTTGATCATCTCTGGTACTGTAATTAAATTCAAATAGCAAGATCTGTTTAATTTCATGTGCATTCAAGATTATATTGTCCTGTGACCAAATTATAAGAAATCAATAATAATCATCAATTATTATCGGATTGGTTTCATCAAAGAATTTTCCCTCTTTAACGGCTTTTATTTATATTTTGCAGGATTTTATTGATGAGAGAGGACTGAAATTTTTGGAGAATGAATTATATATTTACTAGTTTAGTGGTACTGGAATTTCGAAGTTTCAGTCGGAGTTAAATGTAAGAAAAAGAAGTAATTATACGATGCGAAAGAGTAGTATAAAGTGGGCTGAAACGAGGGGTCTGGAAACAGAGAAAAGAAGATCATACGAGAGCAATAGATAAGCTTTAGGTAAAGATTAAAGCAGCAGTACAATCATTCTGGAATTCTGACCATCAACACCAACTCATCATCCAAGTCCTCGCACTGAAAAGCTTTCAAAAGCCATACATATATATTGTGCACTTTTTTCATATGCATATTTTTTATAGGGAAGACATGCGTAAAAATAGATGATCAGTAAGTGTCTTTCTGCAAAGAAATGAGGGGATGACTTGTGTGGGGTATAGTCCTTATGGAAACCGGAGCACCCATCATCACATCTCCTAATTAATTAAATTGCTATTAATCCTAAGACCACACACCGATCAACAAATGAAAATTGAAACCACCCCATTTTCAGCTCTTATATGAAGCAAGTTTCTGGTGGATTGATAATTAGTAAATGACCCATCATGATCATCATTCCCCTGCAGGTCTCAGGTTTCTCATTAAAGACCTACCAAAATTTCTCTTTTCAGAGCCGAGCACCAGTCACCATCTTTTATTGCATGCGCACATGACTTATTCCAGGCCAAGAATGTACATACAAGAATCATTAAAAGGAAAAACTTCTGACCAAGCTAATACTATTCGTCGCTTAGCACAACATCTTATCAATGAAAGTGGATTGAAAATTTGAGCTAATTGCTAGTTAGAGCGGCTTGATGGTATGTTGGGATCTTTAGTTGTTCTAGGTAGGGTGCATGATGTGATGAAAAGCATAAATGTGGAAGAGAAATGTTGGTACTTTTGTAGGACCAAATGTCTTGTTTGGTAATGAAAATGGTGGCAGACTCGTCCAAAAGATTCTCGCACAGACTTCTTCAACCATAGGGCGGAAATAGTTGCCATGGATGAAGTCAGGCCTGTCATCCAGAGCCACAAGGCACAAAGCCAGGATTCATCATCTCATTAGTACGATATGGTTAAGTTGAATCCAAACAACCCCTACCCTCATTATCACATTGTGATTGGAAATTTCTTTTTTACTTAATAAAATTAAATATCTTTTCTAGACAATATAAATAAATATTGATAATAAAACACTTTAAAATAAAGAATTTTCTAATTAAAAATGAATTAAATTATTTTTTGTTATACCCACCGAATGCATATATTTTATTTCAAAAAACCCTATTAGATTGCTAGTAGTTGGGACCAAAAGCAAAATTCTTATCTTGAATGTATGTGGAGGGGGAATCATTGCTCGAAGCATTCATTATTGTCATTCAATAACAACGAAATTTCCCGAAATAATTCTTTGTACTAATTCTTCAGTACCAACACAAATACAAAATCTACTTAATTCCTCTACTTCTATTTTGTTTCCATCAGAATATATAGCTTTTATCAGAAATTATATATGTTTTTTTTTTTTTTGGTTTTCTAAACCTAATCTTTTGGATTTTAATTAATAGAATATTGAAATTGTTACTAATATTTATTGGAGATTCTTATAGGCATATTAAATAAAAACAATTAAAGGACAAAAAATATATATATATGCGAAATTCAAGAAAATTATGATATATTCTGACTCTATTAGTGAATTAGAAAATAGACATTTCACCTACCTGCAAATGAACAGCTTACTGCTGTGACGGTAGAGGCTTGCAAGAAACAATTTGTCTCCATATGTCTCTGATGCCTCAAACAATTAACAATTAATGGAAGGAGGAAAGAATCTTATATAGATTATGCAAAACCTAAATAGAAAAAGATATTAAAGAAAAAAAATAATATTTAGTTAGCTTATATATATATATACAAACAATTTCATTACATTTTATTAAATTAAATTTAAAAAAGACTAATTTTATTTCAGATAAACAATTAAGTAGCATTTCAATTTCATTGCTTAAAAATATCTTGGCGTATATAATTGTTGAAATCTAGCTGATTTGGGTTTGTCTCATTCTCATCTCACCCTCAAAAAAAGTAAGATTTTAAAAGAATTAAACGCGTAATAGTGGACAAATCATAAACAGCTAATTAAACATAAAGGTATTATTTAATACATTGTAGGTTGTACTCAAAGAGTCGCCACTCACTCGTCACGTGGTTGTGGGTAGTGAGTCCATTTCATCATTTCAATCTTTCACTTGAAGCCCACATATCCCTTCATTATAGCTCTCCCCAGCCAGAACTAGCCACACCCATCCATGTCCAATCCAAAAACTCCATTTCATTTGTTTACATAGTTTCATTGCTTGAGTGTGTCTAAAATTATGAGATTTTAAATTTAATTTTTAATATAAATTAATTATAAATAAAATAATATTATTTTGATTTAAAAAAAAAATTTAATTTTAAATCTCATCATTTTTATTATTTAATGAAAAAAACACACGTCTTTTTCATTCACATATCATTCGTTTGTGAAAAAAGAGATTTTGGCGAGCGGATAAGAGATAAAAGCTTAACAAGAACGCCAAACATTGCACGAGACGTGGGGTTTACATAATTCTTAGATTCCATACTTAGAGCTTTAGCTTTGTTTCCTTGCCCTGTTTAAATAGTTCCACATTTATGACACCAACTTCCATCTAAGCATTTCCCCGTTTTGGTATGCATAAATTGCTTTTTTTTTTTTTTTAATCCACAATAACTCAATGAATTGGAATTCGAAGTTTTAAACTTCAACCACTAATAATTAACGACAAACGTTAAGCAGAAGGAGCTATATTAATCCAACAAGCAGGATGTATATTAAATGAGAAAATGCCTGTAATAGTTGGACTTGGACCTCCTTTTAAATATTAAAAATTTCCAAAACCAAAAAATGTTTAGTTGGCAAACATGTGACTGAAGCAGCTTTTGGCCTTTTGCCTTGCAATGGCGTCCCGTAATCGCTCGCTCGTTCACTCACTCACTCACTCGCCCACCCATATCTTACCTTTAAACCCATCAGTTCACAACCAGCCAAATTCCAAACGATGGCCAATCAAATTCTGGTGTCAATTGATGAGACTCTTTCGCTTCCACCGTCAAACCTCAAACCCTGTTAAAATTATTTACGAATATTGGAGATTTTCCGTATCAGAAAAAGAATATGGACATTGTGGTCTGTTCAGGTAATGATCAGGGGCATTTCCGGAATGATGGAAAAAGGCATTCAAAGAATGTTTAAATGGGAGGCGCACGTTATTTCATGATGACGCAGAGAGAGAGAGAGAGAGACCACGGAACCTGTATGCGTTAGGAGCCTGCGTACGGCGCCATATTGCGCCCTGATGCCCATTTTGCCTTTTCTCTAGCAGAGCCAATCTGTTTCAAATTTCACCTTTCACCTTTCACCGCCCACATCCCTCTCTCTCTGCCACGCCGTTATAAAATCTTCCGACTTCGCATAAACAATTAACAATAGGATACAGCAGTGAAATCTCACTCTCTCTTTCTCTCTCTCCCTCTATTTCTCTCTCTATGTTGAGTTTTGAGTTCTGCACATACATACAAATAAACATTAAGAGCACTGAATTTCTTTGTTGTTTTAATCTGGGTGTGGTTGAATTTACTTCATGATGATCGAGAAATGCAGAGATTAAAAGTGACCTTGTAGTTATACTTGATTGTTGGGCATTGAATTTTCTTGGATTTCTCAAGGAATGAACTTTCTGTTGAAGGTATAGATATGAGTCTGGTCCTCTGCTTCTTAAATGCCATTCAATATGGAGTTGCGTTCTCCGATTCTGTTTCTTTTCGGTTCTGTGGTTGTTAACCAAGTTATTGATTGGGTTAGGATTCGCAGATTTAGAGGGAAGTGAAATATAGTAAAAGATGAATACGAGAGCCGGGACAAGGCTGCAGCCCATGAAAGGTCCAGTGAAGCCTGAAAAGGTAAGCTAATTTATCACACTAATCAATGTTTAAACAGTGTCCGTTTGATCTTGAATGTTCTTGTTTTTGTTAGTATCTGTTTTGAAAGAACGGTTTCTACTCTACATACTCTATCCAATCTAAATTCATTCAGAAGCTTAAAGATACTGGAAATCCCGATAAAGTGGCCATATTTGAGGGAAATCCGAAACGGTTTTCAAATAAATCTGTAAAAAAATAGAAAAGAAGAGACATTAATTTCCCTTAATTTTTAACGTAGATTTCTTTTGGACATGCCGGTCCCCTGCAGTCACCAAATTTTCTCTGCATAATCATGATATGTATGAATTATCTTTCTTTTGATTTACGTTCTTTCCTTTATGCTTCACTCTTCTTTGAACAGGATATTTCTTCAATTGATTTGATAAGCTAACTGTTATTACTCATTATTACTTTCTGCTTATCAATCTCTGTTGCCGATCAATCTCTGTTGCCGTGAAGGGTAAGGTCGAAAAGATATTGGGGAACAAGCAGAGAGATATCACGAAAGCTGCTAAAAAAAATCGACAAGCCTCAAGCAGAGAGAAGAAAATAGCACTGCAGCAAGATGTATAATCCTTCTTTGTTTATATTTATTTCTCAATTGACGTTTTATCAATACCCATCTACATCTTTTTTATAAAAATTAAAGAGTTCAAAATTGTAATTGTTTCAGGTTGATAAACTAAAGAAGCAGCTCAGGTACGAAGAGAATGTTCACAGAGCTTTGGAGCGAGCTTTTAACAGACCTTTGGGAGCTCTTCCTCGGCTTCCTCCTTATCTGCCTGCAGCTGTAAGTGATTCACAATCCCTTTATTTCTATCTTAGATTTTGTCTTCTTCCTTGTCCTTCTTCTATGAAAACAACAAAATGAAAAGAATCTTTTTTAAGGGGAACGCATTTACCATACATGCATGGACAAAATAATAGGAATTTCTTAATCATGAGTTGAGTAGGAATGGAAGAATCAAATGAAGAGATCTGTGCAGGAAAACAGAGCGACCCACCATTTTCAATTAATATTTTAATGGTCAACATGAAGATTAACCTCAATATTTACATGTTTTGTTATTAAATTCACTAACAAATGCAAATTATTCGAAGAGAATTTTGATTCTGGATTTTAGTTCTTCTAGACGCTAGAGCTTCTCGCAGAAGTAGCTGTTTTGGAAGAGGAAGTTGTTCGGCTTGAAGAACAGGTGGTGCATTTTAGGCAGGACTTGTATCAAGAAGCTGTCTACATTTCGAGCTCGAAGAAAAATGTGGAAAGTTTAGCAGATTTGTATGACCTGTCCCCAAATGAAAGTTCCAAACCAGAAAATGCCAAGACAATAGCTCGAAATTTAGGGGAATCCACAACATCCATAATCGGGCATTTGCCAACTCTTTCCGGTAAGTTGCAGGTCTCAACGAAATATACGTGGTTGCCACTATTGAAATTGCAACATTAACTTACTTTTTTTGTTCATTTTTTGTTGTTTTTATAGAAGATGGACAAGGGAAAGATAATCAGTTGTGTACTAATTCGGTGAAGCAGAACAAAAGTTCCTCAATCCATAAAGCTCAAAGAAGCAGAACTCCAGTGAAAAGACCTCCTGTCGACAATAAACCAGCTGAGAAGCATTTAAACCCTCAGAAATTGGAGGTCATTTATCTTGCAATAATCTCACCAATTTAATTAAAGTTGCAATTCTAAATTAACAAGAGTTTTATAATCATCCAGGTAGATTGTAAAGCGAGAGGCCAAGAAAACGCTGAAGCAAGAAGTGTTAGCTCTGCAGAAGAAAGGTTATCTGGAGATGACAACCCAAACAAGATTTCTGAGGACATTTTGAAATGCTTATCGACCATTTTCTTACGAATGAGCACAACAAAAAGTAGGCGTACTGCAGAGAATTTACCTTTCTTATCGACATTAGTGTCCCAAGAAAATGGTGAAGAAACTGAATATCGAGATCCTTATGGTATGTGTTCACAATTTGGGAAGAGAGATATTGGTCCATACAAGCATTTATTTGCTATAGAAGCTGGCACAATTAATCCAAACCGAACATCGAACTCTTTATTTCTACTTCATAGGCTCAAGTAAGTTCTCTTCTACATCAAATTTTATTGATTTCTTGACTTCTTTTCATCATGATATTCACAAATTGTATTTATGGTCAATCAATTTTCTGAATTCTCAGACTTCTACTTGGGAAACTTGCCTCTGTCAACTTGCAGAAGCTCACCCATCAAGAGAAGGTTGCGTTCTGGATAAACATTTACAACTCCTGCATGATGAATGTATGTGATGCCCCTCTTTGTATAGTTTTGGTGGCTTCTTATCTATCAAATTCCATATGATTTAGCTTCATCTATATTTGTCAATATATCTTTTCTTTCACATAGAAGCAAGTAATGCTATATATATGTGTTCTTATATTGATAGAAAGGACCACTTACCTTGCTATCTTGGTTCAGGCATTTCTAGAACATGGAATACCAGAAGGTCCTGAGATGATTGTTGAACTAATGCAACAGGTATGAAATATTTTCTGAATTGCAGTGAATTTGGCCTAGAAATAAATTAGAAAATTGAAAAGCAATATTCTCAAGTTTTATTTATAGCTTATACATTCTTGGTGATTCCATTTCTTAATATTTAGGCAACAATAAATGTTGGGGGACACTTGCTAAGTGCAATAACCATTGAACATTTCATCCTCAGACTACCTTATTACTCAAAATATGTCAGTGGTGCACGCAACAACTTGTTTTGCTAATTTCTTCTGTAAGTAATTAAAGACTTTCTGAGCTTAACTCTCTTTCCTGATTTACCATCAGACCTTATCAAAAGGAGCAAAAAATGATGAAATGACAGTGAGGAGCAAATTCGGATTAGAGTTATCTGAACCGTTAGTCACATTTGCACTTTCATGTGGAAGCTGGTCCTCCCCTGCTGTAAGTTTATGCAGAATTTCCATTGGTGTGATCTATTAATCTTCCAATTGATTTTATCACCATTGCTGTTACTGATCAATGTACATTGCCAAATGAAGGTGAGAGTGTACACTGCATCTCAGGTTGAGAACGAACTGGATGTGGCAAAAAGAGAGTATTTGCAGGCTGCAGTTGGAACTTCAACCAGAAAGTTTGCAATCCCAAAGTTGTTGGATTGGTATTTACTTGATTTTGCAAAGGACATGGAGTCATTGCTCGACTGGATCTGCCTTCAATTACCAGGCGAATTAGGGAAGGAAGCAATTAGGTGCCTTGATAGAGGTAAAATCGAGCCTCATTCCCAGTTTGTCCAAATTATGCCATATGAGTTCAGTTTTAGGTACCTTTTGTACACACAATGAATTTCCTTTTTTTTTTTTTTTTTAAACATTATTCTGGGGGAGTTGGTGTCTCATTTAGTCAAATTTTGTACACATCCTATAGGATAATATCAAAGCTAAATGTGTAATTATATCTTGTTGTAAGTACTTTGTAAAGAAAATCCATTATTCTCTCCAACCCATAATAATTTCATCTAACAAATGAAAAGCATATGCTATTGTTTTGTCCTAATCAATACGTATCAGCACAGCAGTTAGCAGGAAGGAGTTATTAGAGTTAGTAGGGTTTCAGTCAAATCATCCATGTATAATTCTCTACCTCTTTGATGGATGAAAAAGTTTCGAATTTCCAAGCCTGAGTGATAGGTTGACATGTTGCTTTTGTATTGATGTAGGGAAAAACAAACCTGGAAAGTGACTTGTTTGTGGCCCCATTTGGCATTTGTTACGCTGAAACTGCAATAACGACATTGTTTACTTCAAAAACGGCGTCATTTTAACCGAAAACGTCTTCCAATCACTCTTCTTTTCTTCAATGTCTCTTCTACTTTACCAAAAAGCGCATGGTCGAACTTTCTCCTCATAATGCTCACTTGCCCAGAACCCTCCTTAACCCAACTCTCTAACAACCACCAAGTTCTCTGCCATCACCACACCGTCCCCATCTGCCAATATATATATATATATATATATATATATATACACTATTCATTACCCTAAAGCAAAATATTATCCGGTTTAAAGTTTAAAAACTGGAATTTGAACTGTAAATTTTTTTTTTTAAATTGATTTTAATTTTATTTTAATATTGATTTAATTTCGGTTTTAATCAATCTAACATTTAAATTGTTTTCAATTTTTTATTTTTAAAATTAAAAAAAAAATCTTATTTTAATTCAAAATAGAACAGAATTAGTTAGTTCCAGTCTAATTTAAGGCTGATTTTGATCAATTAAATTTGAATCAATTTCAGTTATATCTGATTTTAAATCAGACCATGCGCAGACCTACGTATACCAAAATAAAATACGGGACAGGAGAAAATTTAAGAGTACTGAGCAAGAAGATCTGCAAATGATATCCATATGATCTCATCTGCAGTAGAAAGATGACAATCTACTGTAATCCCCAACTAGTTTAAGTTTTATATTATGGGCAAGTGAAGTTGTTTGATCTGACTTCACTTAAAAAAGGTATTGAATCTGAGTGCCTTTTGTGTAATTGATATGCCAACTACATTGAAAATGAAAACAAAGATGAAAGTCCAAAACAACGACACATTCATCAAAGAATATTAGCGTTAAACATTGAAACCTGAAACTTGTTAATAAACATCTTAAGTTACTGTAAAAATTAGAAGTGGGAGCAAATAATTGGCTAGCGCAGCTGAATAGGTTGATGGAATATAAAGTTTGTCCCACACTGAAGAAAAATAATTGAGGCAAGCAGGGTGGTCCAAACGTTTTGTAGCTTTATGGTGAATGAGGATTCATCTAGCAATTCATGTGAAGCAAAGATCAAAAGTGTTTTCCAAAAGTGAAGGATCACAATTCACAAGTCACACGTCACAAAAGCTAAACCCTGAATCGGCTGGTTCTCGTACGTGCTACAATTAAATCACCGCCACATCTTTTTGTTATCCAAGAGGATTGGCCTATGCCTTGCCTGGGTGTGGCCATACATAGCCCCGCCCAGACGCTGGTTCTGGCCCATAGAGGGAATAGATCTGAATAAGATTGGAGGGGACCGTTTTGATCTTGATTCAGTTCTTGAAGATTTTAATTTTGATTTAGTTTTAGTTTTAATTTTGGGTATTTGCCTATTGTGTGATGAACATGATGTAGTTCTTATTTTAAGCTGAATTGTGAGGGGACCATGGAAGGATAAAGGATTAGGCTGAATAAAGGTTTGAGTCCTTCCTTTACCTAACCTCTACTAGGCTCTATTTTGCAAACCACGTCACATGTGAAGTAATATCAATGCAGGTGAAAGTCTCACAGATTAAATATTTTTTTTTTTTACTATTACAGAGGGGGAAGACAAAAGGCTGAATTATCTTATCTTGTTATTTTCTTCTCTGATTTTTTTTTTTTTAACTGATTTTGTTTTATTTTCCCTCATTATGCCCTCATAACCGTTGCCGTTTTAACTTGCCAAATGCTAATGTGGTATTCAAAGCGTTTATTTCCTTCCATGTGGAGGAGATGCTCCACATTTAGGGTCAGAGATCAAACAAAGACTCATGGAAGATGGCCTACTAGCCCAGTTATAGTGGGCTAAAACCTGAACGTTACTCCTGGGAGAGCCCAATGAATGTTTCTCGTGTATTCAATATTGAGCCTCAATGAGAATGGACAGCCCACACACTCTGATGTTTTTTTGGCGGCGGCAAAACCAATGTATCCGAACCATATTTGGAAAATTATATGATGTTACTGCACCATGCAATTCAGTTATTGCATGGATTATAGAATGTGAATCTATTTTATTATGAAAAAAAACAAAAAGCATGTACTCCTGCAACACCAAATAAAATATAAAGAATTTTTATAAAAAAGAGAGTTTAATTTATGCCTAACCACTGATGAATTATATGACAAGAGGTAGTCATCTCCTTTCTTATCACAAAGGTGAATTATTTTAAAATAAGTAATTGGTAAGATTCGAACTCGAGAGATCTCTACTTTTTACATCTTAAAAATAAAAAAGACCAACCAAACTACCTTGATTGGCTGTTGATACTTTTTTTTTATACATTAGATGTGCAACTGTGTTCATACATATATATTTATAAAAAAAACTATATATATTATTCAAAATTAATGAAATACCCATGAAATTTTGAGTTCAAATGTTAAAATTAAATAAACTAAAACAAATTATCAATACGATTTTAACAGATGAATCCATCAAGGAAATTCCACAGAGACAGACAAGATATGAGAGTTCCATACACCATATAAATATGCCATGCGTATATATATATCCTTTAAGTTGTTGATGGTCTCTTTTGTTTTTTAGTACACTACCCTCAGAAAAATCCAACTATAAGAGTGTTAGGCTCTTAAATTAGTTATATGGATAGTACTTAAAATGGAGCCTCCCTATTGCAATCTTATTAACGTGCATGCAAATGAGATAAGGACTTGTACAATTATCCAAATTATAATTATTCACAATAATTGCACGAAATAATGACAATAATAAAAGCTTGATTTAAAAATGAAGTAAAAATTCGAAGCTATACAGTGGATATATATGTTATAATTTGGTTTAGATTTTGCAGAAATATTTACAATTGAATATTGGCACAATGTGTTCCCATGTCCTGAACGTACAACAAACACCCAGAGAGAGGCCGGCCAATCTTCCTCCACCATCAGCATTTTTATCCTCTTTTGCTTGTTTTACATTTCCTCTCTAGAAGATGTTCCATATATATATATATATATATATATATATATATATATATATGTTTAGTATTTCTATCCACATCAGTATTTTTAATATTTATTTATGGCGACTACATATATTACTAGAAGTTTATGAATTTGATATATATTAACGCTAATTAATAATATGAATTGTTTATCTCTTAAATTCTTAATGCGTAGGAAACAATATGAATATGGCTATGGGACAAAGCAGACAAGGCAAGAGAATTGTTATCTTCAATTTAATATATATTGGGATAAATTAAAATTTTTAAATGGTATATAAATTTAATAATCGAAAAAATTATTGTGAGATCATGTCAAAGTAGAATTGAAATACAATGTTCAGGTTCAGCTGCTTGTATAAAAATAATAATGAAGGGTATAGATGAAGCCAAAATTGTTAGAAAGATGACTAAATTTATTATATATGTTTTCCTTATAATAATATCTCAGTGATAATGAAGCGAAAAGGCGGACATATATAGAAAAAGTGGTATAATCCACCAACTCATGAAGATCATATTAGAAAATATTCTCTTTTAAAATCAAACAAAGAGGCTACTTATTTAAGTTATTATTGAAAAAATAAAGTTAATTTTAAATTAAATTTAATATATATACTAGCCATATTGATATTTTAAAAATAAATAAATAAAATTTTTAAAATTATTTTCAATAATATCTTTTTAAAAGTCAGATTAAAGTCATAATCTAAAAATAGACTCTAAATCGATCTTAGAAATTGGAGACACACGTACAAAAGAGCTTCTACCCCAATAATGTCGAAATCTAGAAGCATGAATTAGTCTAATTTAGAATTTAGCACATGTTCTGTGCATGTAAATAATTATACTTACTGGGTAAAATTATTTGATGGAATAATTAGTCCATCATCTAAAGCACGAGTAAATAATTTTGATTATGATTCAAGTCACATCCACACTCCCAAATTGGTGGGTACACCAAAACACCTGATTGCAAATACAGTTATTATTATTATTGTTGTTGTGGTGGTGGTGGTGTTGATTCCTAATTCTAAATTCTGGACAACAATCTTCTATTTTTATCTAACAAAATTAGGTTATATGCATTGAAGTGATAAAGTAAATTAAATTATTTTTAAAAATATGAAATTCTGAACAATAAATGTTAAATAAAAAATATATATATATTATTTAGAAAAGGTTACAAATGTTGACTGTCTCTAGAAGAGCAGTGCCTCCACCAACTAGAGTGGAAATAGTAACCTTGACTATTTTCCAGTTCTCTTTTCCTTAGCAATGATTTCAAAATCTGCCTTTTAAGCAGTCCTTCCCCTATAAAGTCACGTTTTTATTTCACAGTATACAATTATTCACCAACTTTATAAATTAAACATAATTTCAATTTCATAAAATTATATCAATTCATCTAAAAATTTGATTTTTAATTGGGAAAGGAGAACTTAAATCACCCAGTCAATTAAGCAAAATTATAATACATTTGAGAGAATGAAAATTCAAAAAGAATTAGCTAAATTAAGCAAAAATTATAAATATAGAGAATTATTTTGATCTATTTGCTCCTGATTTTATAATATATTTGAGAAGTAGCTTTGTCTAAAAAAACCCATTAGCTTGCATAACAAATCATTGATGAAAAAAGAACCAAAAGGTTGACCGCAAGCCAATAATTAATTTTATTCTATAATCGAACGTGGGGTGGTCAAGAAATTATTAATTAACATTTAATTATAATTTAAAATATGACATAACAAGCGACGTTCACAGCTCTTAAATCTTACAATATTACCTAATTAGATATGTCAGCCTGTTCCACATTCTTCTCCTCCAAGGAAAATGGACACCTTGGGTGGCTCACCTTAACACTCAACCTACTAAAATACAAATTATCAACAAAAAAAAGCCCATGTGAAATAAGAAAAAAACAGTAAGAAAATTACATTAATCTTTTTATTAGAAGGCGGCTGCTCCTATCTTATATGACTTCAAATGGTCAACATTATCATCTTGCCCCATCTCTTTTCTGCTCTTTCCCTCTCCTTTCCTTGCTCTCTTCTTCTCTATATATTTATATTTATATTTCCCTCCTTCCAAACACAAATCTGCCTCTCCCCCATTTCTAAATAGTATCAAACATGTTGAAGATGGAAGTGTTAGTACCTCCACCTACCATGGATTTCGACTTCAATGATGCAAGACCTATGCCATTCTTGAGCGCTCCTTCTACTCCCAAACGTTTTGGCGATTGCTCCCTCAGTGCTCCCACTAGTCCTTCACGGGTCGCCGACTTCTATCGTCGTTTTGATGAATTCGCCTCGGATGCAAACTCTACACCTGTATCGCCCAAGGCTGCTGCTGCGCCTAATAATAGTGGTGGAGATGATTTCGCTTTTGATTTCAGGTCTGAACTGGAAGAGAATTCTCTCTCCGCTGAAGAACTTTTTGACGGTGGCAAAATCCGGCCCTTGAAGCCTCCTCCTAGATTACAGACGGAGGAGAGAAGTCCGCTTTTATCACCGAGGTCACCCAGATCACCTATAGCTCAAGGGAAAAGGATTATAAGTGAGGTTTTTTCTCCGAGAAAGAAGAAAGATTCAGATCCGTTTGCTATTGCTGTTAAAAATACTCGAAAGAGAACCGAGAATGATGGTCGAAGGAGAACTGAAAATGATAGAGGTAGAGAGAGAGGTCCAGCGTTAGCATCGAGTTCCAGCCGCAGAGCTACAAGATCGCTTTCTCCATATAGAGTTTCAGAATATCCGTGGGAAGAAGAAGAAAGAACGCTACGAGAAACCACCAAACAAACAGCAGCTCCCAATTCAAAAGCTTCACTGTCATCAAATTCTTCTTCTTCTTCTTCTTCTTCCTCTTCGTCTTCCTCATCTACAAAGAGTGCTTCTAGAAAGTGGAGGTTGAGGGATTTCTTGCTGTTCAGAAGCGCATCTGAGGGAAGAGCAGCGGATAAAGATCCTTTGAGGACCAAGTATCCATCTTTCTTCAGGAAACCCGAAGATGCAAAGAACACGAGCTTCCGGTCCACAGACAGCTCGGGTTCAGTGTCGGCAGCATCGAGGAGAAAGGGGCCAGTGTCGGCTCACGAGTTGCATTACACGAAGAATAAAGCAGCATCAGAGGATTTGAAAAAGAAAACTTTCTTGCCATATAAACAAGGTATATTGGGGAGACTGGCCTTTAATCCCACAGCTCATGCGCTTGTCAATGGCTTTGGATCTCTTGCCCGTTAACCAAACAATCTTGCTTGTTCTTTCATTGATATCGACGAAAAAGCTGTAGAGCCATATGAATTCTTTCGTTTTGTTTCGATTCTTGCAATTGTAAAAGGATAGTAAATATAATGATAGCCATATTCGATCAAAGCTCGGATGTACGCAATTATCATTTCATTCAGTTATTTATATCAATTTCCCTTCATTTGTAGACATCTCTTTGCCAATATATCAAATTTTTGTTAATTTGCAGACAGGTTTGGAAGCTATGATCAGCACAAATTAATTTCAAGAAAAAATATATATATTAAAGCATATGTTCTGAAAGCACCTAATCATTTCTTGTTTTCTTCCAGTTATTAGTGGAAGAATAAAGAGTTTAACAACTGGATTGTGATAAATAAAAATGATTAGAGAAATAGTATTAAAATAGGCAAAAATTAAAACAAAAAAAAGGGGATAATTTATCACGCAGTTGATACCTGATAATACAAAACTTTATTCAGGAAATGAAATTTGATAAAGAGCGCTAGTGGTAGATGAACAATGGAAAAGTCATAGCTAGTGCAACAAGACAACTGTTAAGCCTTTTTAAAATTGTTGACATCTGTCGTGGACCTTGTGGAGGAAACAGCTAAATGAGTCATTTATACAGAATAATATATATTGCAATTTACAAATGCATAATTCATTCTCTGTGAAAATAAAATAGAAAATTTATTATTTAATTTTTATATGTAATAAAAATATTTAATTTTAATATTTTAAAAAATAAATTTTTTAAAAAGTACTTAAATAATTTTTTTAAAAATATAAATTTAAATTTAATCTCTATTTAATAAAATTTTTATTTTTTTATTAAAAAATATATTTTATAAAATATTATATATTTCATAATATATAATTAACTAATAGTTAAATTAAATAGTAATATTTTTTAAAATATATAAATTAATTAATTAATTTTTTTAAAATAAAAAATAAATAATAATTTGACTATATCAATTAATAAAAAAATTTAGTGAATAAATTAAATAATTTAATAAAAATAAAATATAAATATTATATAATATATATTTTAAAATATAAAAATTAAATAATTAATTTTATTAAAATATAAAAATTAAATAATAATTTTTTTAATAAAATAAAGTACTAATAATTTTCTCAATAAAATAAAATACAGACAGTCAGTCAGAAACAGGAAAAGAAGTTGTCAACATCGAGAAGAGAGGAGAGGTTACAGGCGTAATTAAATACTTGACATCTGATGTTGCAAAGCGAACTATTTTTCTGAACAAAAATGCTACACACCTCAAATATTAGAAATTAAATTAAAATTTATTATTATTTTATTTTTTTAATATATGAATTATTTATAATGACTTGTGAACCATTTATCTCATTTATAAGCTATTTGACTATAAAATTTTTTCATTTAATATTTACTCATCAAACAATATTTTCTAATGTCAAATTAAGATACTAGCAGTTTTTGAAACTCTAAAAATTAATACTATGAAAAATATACAAATTTAGAGATATTGTATACTATAAGTTATTACATATAATATATTTATTATAAGATAAGATATATTGATTTTTAATGATAAGTTATACTATAAGTTATATATTTTTTTTTAACTTGAAATATGATATAAATTTGATATATATTAATTGAAATAAAGTAAGTAGCATTTCAAAAATAAAATTAAATATTATAACAATAAATATTGATATTAAAGTAAGTATCATATTAAAATTGATTTGAAATTTGATAGTAGTGTTAGAGTGATAATGATGGCGGTAGTTGATTAGTGTAAGTAGGGTGACAGTCAAACTAGTTATATTTATATTTTTTCAGTATATAAAATATTAAAATATGATATAAATTTCACTATATATATTTTAAATCATATATACTCCATAAACAATCAAATCACCACGGTTTACAATCACCACTATTATCGTTATTTAAATCATTTACTTACAAATTATATGAATATAGATAGATATAAATGTAAAAATAAATATTACTTAACATGATATACACTTTAACAAATAAAATTTATATTTTAGAAAAAAATATTTTACATATATATATATATATATATATATATATATATATATATATATACAAACACACACATTAGAGCTTGTTTAATATATATATTTCATGCAATAAAATGTTGGATGAGGGCAAGTAGCCTGATTGGCATAGAAGCATGCATCTCAGCGTGGTTCAAGGTTTGAGTCCTCTCTATATTAGATATTATTTTTTTCCATTTATAAGCACACCTAACGCAATACGTTCTTTATATATGTATATATATATTTTCGTTGATTTAAAAAGTGGATGAGGGCTAATAGCCCGATTGCACATGCTCCCAAGCATAAGGTAGAGGGTTCAGGATTCGAATCTTTCCTTTGCCCTTTTTTTTATTTATGATTCTTTATAATTCTTTTCATTAAAAAAATATAATATTAAACTGTAATAATTGAAAGTATTTTTAAACCCTAATTAACACTTTTCCTTAAAATTATAATATAACAAGTGTTTTGATTTTAAATTATAAGATATATATAAATCATTTACTTATATACATCTAGTTTTATAATATTAACATCACTTCACTACTATTAGAATAATCACCTATACAACGATCAATAGTTAAATCAGCACCACCGCTATAATCACCACGTATATAATATTACCACAATTATTATCATTAAATCATTGTTTTTAATTTAAATATAGAGGGAGATAGTCAAAGATATTTAGAGAATGATAGAAATAAAATGAATTATAGATAGAGATATTAAGATTATCATATATATATATAAAGATAAATAGAGGGAGAGAGAGATAAAGATGTGGAAAGAAATATATAGAAATGCATAAATCAATATATGTATTGATTTCAAAATCAACACATATATTGATTTATACATTTCTATATATCATATATATAAAGATAAATAGAGGAAGAGAGAGATAAAGATGTGAAGAGAAATATATAGAAATGCATAAATCAATATATGTTAATTTATTGATTTATGCATTTCTATATATATCTCTCTACATCTTTATCTCTCTCCCTCTATTTATTTTTATATATATGATAATCTTAATATATCTATCTATAACTCATTTTATTTCTATCATTCTCTAAATATCTTTAACTATCTCCCTCTATATTTAAATTAAAAGCAATGATTTAATGATGATAATGGTGGTAATATTGTACACGTGGTGATTATAGCGGTGGTGCTGATTTAACTATTGATAGTTGTATATGTGACTATTCTAATAGTAGTGAAGTGTTGTTAATACTATAAAACTAGATGTATATAAGTAAATGATTTATATATATATATATATATTATAATTTTAAATTTAAATATTTGTTATATTATAATTTTAAGGAAAAGTGTTAATTAGGGTTTAAAAATACTTCCAATTATTATAGTTTAATATTATATTTTTTAATGAAAAGAATTATAAAGAATCACAAAAGAGAAAAAAAAAAAAGGGACAAATGAAGGGATCGAATCCTAAACCCTCTACCTTATGCTTGGGAGCATGTGCCAATCGGACTATTAGCTCTCATCCGATAAATTTTTGTATATACACACACACACAAGAGTTATTTCAAAATTAACACATATTGATTTATACATTTCTATATATCTCTCTCCCTCTATTTATCTTTATATATATGATAATCTTAATATCTTTATCTATAACTCTTTTTATTTCTATCATTCTCTAAATATCTTTAACTAGCTCCCTCTATATTTAAATTAAAAACAATAATTTAGTGATGATAATCGTGGTAATATTATACACGTGGTGATTGTAGCAGTGATGTTGATTTAACGATTGATCGTTGTATAGGTGATTATTCCAATAGTAGTGAAGTGGTGTTAATACTGTAAAACTAGATATATATAAATAAATGATTTATATATATCTTATAATTTTAAATCTAAAAATTTGTTATCTTATAATTTTAAATCTAAAATTTGTTATATTATAATTTTAAGGAAAAATATTAATTAGGATTTAAAAATACTTACAATCATCATAATTTAATATTATATTTTGGAATGAAAATAATTATAAAGAATCACAAAAGAAAAAAAAAGGGACAAATTGTCACGACCCAACCTATGGGCCGGACCGGCACTAGGATTTGAGCCAGCCTAAAGCCCCCGAGACCCGTAGTAAGCCTAACTTTTCATTAACTCAACTCTAAGGCCCATTTGGGCCCAGTTTCAAGAAATCAACCGGACAGAGTCCGACCATAAAATGGACATTTCAACGGGGAGTTTTTGACTCACCTAACCTGTAAACACAATATATAGTAAATTGGGGAGCCCAGCTCACCCTCCACATACTCATATCATCATAAAAATAAATGGGAGCTCAGCTCCTTCATCCAGTCCATCAACATGCATGTGATAATAATTTTACAGGTCAAAACTAACAATTTATATTACAAACTCAAATTAATTAAATACTTCTAACACATTCGGAAATTCTAGGAGTAAATAAAATTACACAAATATTGATAAACAACCTACGAAGGAGAAAAGCAGGTTAACCACAATAAAATCCTCCTGTAGCCTGAAAAAATATTGAACAGGAGTGAGCGTTCGACTCAGAGAGTAAAATATCAATTTTAACCATAATCTCTATAACTATCTAAAACTAATGCACCCTGTAGAGTGAAATGCAATAACAGCAATAATTTCACATCACAACAGCAAAAAGGTAATTTGGAGCACTCACACACCTAGTAATAGCAATCATAATATATGGAGTGATCCCTATCTGACTCTCTTAAATCCAACCTGTGCCAGAGAAGAACTCAGCTCGGACTTCCACTTAATAACCAAATCGGGGTCCCAGCGAAGAACTCAAGCCGTGTCTACCCCGAAGGACTGGGTCCCAGAGAAGATCTCAAGCCGTGTCTACCCGTCCTATCCATAGTCCACACACATCACACGCACGCCAACACACGCACACTGCTCCAAATTACCATAACAACATACATGGCACTTTCACAGTTATGAATGCAACATAAATCGTGCCTAGAGTTTATCTACATAGATATATGCATATAAGTGATGCATGGGCATGCTTGAACATATAATAATATCGAAATTACAATTAAAATTAATATTTTACTCACAGACTTGACAACAATCACTGTGACGGCTGGGCGGAGGAAGAAGGCTGTCCCGACTCACCTGACATTTACATTACAATTATTTAATACAATTGACTCAATACAAATCAAGAAAAGACCAAATACGTCCTAAGTCGTGCCCAAAATCCGGCAGAGTCTCCCCTATACCTAGGACCTACCCAACCTGCAAAAGGGCTCAAAACACACTTCTATATTCGCAACTCATATATCCACAATTCAATCACATCACCCAGCCCCTCCTGGGCCCATAAAAACAGTCATTCATCACAATATGTAAAATTTCAATTTAGTCCTTATAATTGATCATTTTTGCAAAAACTGCCCAAATAAGCTCTAAAAATTCTAAAACTTTGCCCCGCGGTCCTTAGCAATATTACTAGGCTATTGCAAAAAGAATCATAATTTTCTAAGCTATCATGAATATTTTATGAATTTTTAATCCTATTTAAGCACTAGAAAATTATGAAAAAGCAAGGTTCGGGTTTACCTTTGCCGATTCCGACTCCTGGGACGCGCTCGGGACGTCTGACAATATGGGGGTAGCCACAACCTCGGTCCAATTCGGAGACTTTTTCCGGTAGCCAGTCTGTCTAGCTGGAAATTCACAGACCTGGACAACTGTCGAATTTCCGCGAATTGAAGATACCTACACGAAGCCCATAACACGGGGGTTAGTACATAAATTTTACGAAATTTTCTAAGCTCATTAAATACTCGAAAAAATACTGCGAAGTTCCGTGGGACCCACCGAAAAATAGTGTCCGAAAAATTTGAAATTTATTTCGCCGCGAAGCTCTCGACGAGTGGAGCGCTCTGGTACTCTCGGTTTTCTCATGGGTTTCACGGTTTGCGAGAAATCTAGCCCAAAAGTCAAAATGGGCTAAAACTTCTCGGGCAAAAATTGCACAAACCGCTAGATTGATTTCGGTGTTCTTGGTGTCTGTGGAAAGCCCTCGACGAGTAGATGAGTTTAGATACAAGACCCGGTCTGATTGGTGGCCGGATCGGCAGGATTTCTGCCGGGAAGACGAAGCGACGAGCGGCGCGGCTTGCTGCGTCGCCGCTCGAGCGCCGCTTTCGGCATTCCGTGGCGCGTGGCTGGGACGGCTGGGGATGGGCGCCGGCGAGCTGGGGTGGCAGGGGAGGCAGCGACGCGGCAAGGGGAGGAGGGAGGAGAGAGAAAAAGGGAGAGAAGGAGAGAGGGGTCGGGACGCGCGCGGGGAGGAAGAAGAAAAAGGAAGAAGCCGGTCCGATCCGATCCGGTTCGATTCGATTGGTTCGATTCAGAATACAAAATTTTTGAATTTTTACTCTGCCTCGGGACCGAAAACGAGGTCCAAAAATTCTGAAAAAAATTCAGAAAACTCAGAAAAATTCATCAACTCCAAATATATTTTTAGTTTTGCCACGTGGTCTTTAAATTAATTTTTAAAAATCATCAAAGTTTATATTTTGGAAAAATCGAACCCGATTTTTAAAATCCGAAAAATCTCAAATAATTTCTTAAAATTTAAATAAAATTAAAATATCAATATTACTCATAAAATAATGAATTTAAAATTTTTGGGGTGTTACATTCTTCCTCCCTTACAGAAAATTCGTCCTCGAATTTTTACACAAGGCAGAATAAAGTACATGATTATACATTGGACAGATAAGGGTACTTGCTACGCATTTCCCGTTCTGACTCCTAGGTGCACTCTTCCACTGACTGGCTCCTCCACAAAACCTTCACCATACGGATCTGTTTTGATCTTAGCTGTCTCACTTGGTAGTCCACTATGGCTACAGGTTGCTCCTCAAATGTCAAGTTTTCTTTTAGCTCTATTACATCCTGCTGTAGTACATGAGAAGGATTTGGAATGTATTTCCTGAGCATGGAGATGTGAAATACGGGATAAACGTGAGAAAGGTTGGGTGGTAGCTCCAACCGGTAGGCAACTGCTCCAACTCTATCAGTAACCTCAAAAGGTCCAATATACCGAGGTGCCAACTTGCCTTTCTTTCCAAATCTCATGACTCCCTTCATTGGAGAAACCTTCAGGAATACATAGTCGCCTACTGCAAACTCCACATCCCTCCGTCTAGGGTCTGCATAACTCTTCTGCCTATTGAAAGTCGTTTTTAGTCATTCCCTGATTAAGGGAACCATCTCTGAAGTGTACTGTACCAGGTCTACATCATGCACCTTCGCTTCTCCCATTTCCGTCCAACACAGAGGAGACCTACACTTTCTTCCATATAGTGCCTCATAGGGTGCCATCCCTATGCTGGAGTGATAACTGTTGTTATAGGCAAACTCTACCAAAGTCAGCTGATCATCCCATTGACCTCCAAAATCCAAAACACTCATGCGAAGCATGTCCTCCAGTGTTTGGATTGTCCTTTCGGGCTGTCCGTCTGTTTGAGGGTGAAAAGCAGTACTAAAGTTCAACTGTGTGCCAAGTGCCTCCTGCAACTTTCTCCAAAACCGAGAAGTGAACTGGGGTCCTCTGTCAGATATTATGGAAGCAGGAACTGCATGCAATCTGACTAGGGCGTACTGTGCAACAGAATATATGATCTTCACTGGCAAGAAGTGAGATGATTTAGTTAAGCGGTCTAAAATTACCCATATGGAATCATATCCTTGCGTGGTACGAGGCAACCCAGTCACAAAATCCATAGTAATCATTTCCCACTTCCATTCTGGGATAGGGAGCTCTTACAGCTTCCCTGACGGCCTTTGGTGTTCAAACTTCACATTCTGACAAGTCAAGCACTTGGACACAAAATCTGCTATGTCTCTTTTCATGCCATTCCACCAATAGCTATCTTTCACATCATGGTACATCTTGATGGAACCTGGGTGGACACTGTACAGTGTATAGTGTGCCTCTCACATGATTTCATTCCTGAGGTTGTCCACATCGGGCACACATATCCTAGAACCTTGCACTAGGGCGCTATCATTGGCAAATCCAAACTCACCACCTTCACCCTGCTGTACTCTTTCTATGATCTTCATCAATTGTTGATCTCTGTGCTGGGAAACTCTAACTCTGTCTCGCAAGTCTGGCCTCACTGAAAAATGAGCCAACAATACCCCTCATCTGAAAGATCTAGGATTAAACCTTGATCCATCAACTCCTGTACTTCCTGAATCAACGGTCTCTTCTCTTCTTTACTGAAATGTGCGCCAAACTGCCAGAAGATTTTCTACTCAAAGCATCTGTTACAACATTGGCCTTCCCAGGGTGGTACTGGATGGTGCAATCATAGTCTTTCAGAAGCTCCATCTATCTCCTCTGTCTCAAGTTTAAATCCCTCTGTTGGAAGATGTACTTCAAACTCTTATGGTCGGTGTATATCTCGCACACTTCACCATACAGGTAGTGTCTCCAGATTTTTAGTGCAAAGACCACAGCCACCATTTCCAAATCATGGGTGGGATAGTTCTGTTCATGCCTCTTCAGCTGTCTTGAAGCGTAAGCCACTACTTTTCTATTCTGCATCAAAACACACCCTAAGCCAACTCTGGAGGCGTCACAGTACACGGTGTATCCTTCACCACTCATAGGTAGTGTCAACACAGGGGCAGTGGTTAAACACTCCTTAAGTGTATGGAAACTCTTCTCACAGTCATCTGTCCAAATGAATGGAACGTTCTTCCGAGTCAACTTAGTTAGGGGAGCCGCTATCTTGGAAAAATCTTGTACAAAACGCCTATAGTAGCTAGTTAGACCCAGAAAACTTTGCACCTCAGTGACTGTTGTAGGCCTAAGCCAATCAGTTACAGCTTCAATTTTCTTAAGATCCATTTTAATACCGTCACTAGAAACCACGTGTCCCAAGAATGAGATGCATTCTAGCCAAAAATCACATTTTAAAAATTTGGCATATAGCTGGTGCTCCCTCAAAGTCTGCAACACCATTCTCAAGTGCCACACGTGTTCTTCCTCGGTCCGAGAGTATACCAAAATGTCATCTATGAATACGATGACAAAACAGTCCAAAAATGGCTTGAACACCCAGTTCATCAAGTCCATGAAGGCTGCTGGTGCATTAGTGAGTCCAAAAGACATCACTAAGAACTCATAATGACCATATCTTGTCCTGAATGCCGTTTTGGACACGTCCTCATTCCTGATTCTCAACTGATGGTAGCCTGATCGCAAGTCTATCTTAGAAAAGAATCTAGCCCCTTGGAGCTGATCAAACAGATCATCGATCCGAGGAAGTGGATACTTGTTCTTCATAGTCACCTTGTTCAGCTGTCTGTAGTCGATACACAACCTCAATGACCCATCCTTCTTTCTCACAAATAGAACAGGAGAACCCCATGGTGAAGTACTCGGACGTATGAAACCCTTGTCCAAAAGCTCCTGTAGTTGCTCCTTCAGCTCTTTCAATTCTGCTGGTGCCATCCTGTAAGGCGGTATTGATATGGGGTTTGTACCCGGCACAACATCAATGCAGAACTCTATTTCCCTTCCTGGTGGCAATCCTGGAAACTCCTCAGGGAAGACATCCATGAATTCTCTGACAACAGGAACATTTTCCACGTTGACACCTTCTACAGATGTATCTCTCACCAATGCCAAATACCCTTGACATCCACGCCTCAACATTTTTCTAGTACTAATTGCTGACACCAAGTTATATGGAGCCACGCTCCTGTCACCATCAAAGCTAAACTCTTCCACACTAGGTATGTGGAAATACACCTTTTTGTTCCTGCAGTCTAAAGTGGCATAATGAGTTGCCAACCAATCCATCCCCAAAATTACATCAAAATCCATTACTGGTAGAGGAACCAAGTCTGCTGGGAGGATCTTTCCATCCACTACTACTGGGCTACCCGGAAAAAACTATATCTACATCTATGTTGTCACTAAGCGGGGTAGCTACAGACAAAGGGCATTCTAACGTTGTAGGGTTTCTACCCAACCTCATGGCAAACACAGGGGAGACAAATGAGTGCGTAGCACCCGGATCTATTAAAACACGAGCCTCATAGGAACAGACCAGAAGAATACCTGCCACAACTGCATTGGAAGCCTGTGCATCCTGGTGGGTCAGGGTGAAAACCCAAGCTTGACCCCTACCCTGAGTGGCAGAACCCTGATATTGACTTCTACCTCCTGATCTGCCTCCAAATCCACGTCCCCCTTGTCCTCGGCCCTGTTGGCCACTGAACTGACTACCTGCCATGCTGGAAGTACCCGGATACAACTGACGAGGAACATTTGCAACAGAACCCTGTGACCCCATCTGTGGCTCGCTGAACACGGGGCATTCCCTAGCAAAATGACCTGGTTGGCCACACCTGAAACATACTCCTGAACCCATCAAACAAGGTCCTAAATGTCCTCTTCCACACTGTGCATAAGGTGCCAAGGAGGATCCTGAACCAGACTCAGAACTGTTGTACCCCGAACTGTGACCACTGCTGGATCCGTACCCTGGTCTGAACCCTCGGGATTTGTGTCTAAAACCACTCCTCTTATTTCTGCTTCTTCCTCTGTAATTAGTTTGGCCACCACTATCCGTAGTACCCATGTGGGGAACACCTGAAGAACCCTCTGCTCTATTTTTCTTTGCTCTTCCGCTGTCATCCACAGCATAGCTAATCTCTATCTGTCTGGCTCGATCAACTACCACATCAAAAGACTGATTAGACATCATGGCCAGGTTTGCATACCTCCTGTCAAGCCCCTTTAGGAACCTCTTCACCTTCATAGTTTTTGTAGCTACTGCTGTAGGGGCATATCTGCTCAATTCCAGAAATTCTGTAGCATATTCATCTACAGACCTGCCATTCTGTCTTAAGGCCTCAAAGGCCCACTGCTTTTGATCTCTGAAGCTTTCTGGCACAAACCGATTGATGAATAGTTCCACAAACTGAGTCCACAACAAACCCTCCATCCGAGGTAATATGTAGTCATTCATCCATTGTCTAGGCATAGGCCCCATGACATGCTGCATACACTCTATAAGTCTTCTATCACCAATCAGTAACTCGCTCTGTTCTGCACATGTAGGAATCCAAAAACCGATATGCATCGTCTGACACATCATAAGTACCAGGCACCAACTTCTTGAAATTAATTATCTATTTGTAAGGTTCCCCTCTTGGTGTGGTGGACTGCTGTTGCTGTGGAGGGTGAACCATATACTGCGCCATCATGTCGATGGTTCTCTGCAACCCAGCTAGAGTAGCTGCCATTGGGTCCATGGGACCCTGTGCCATAAAAGACTGATCATGAACTAGCGACAGCTGCTCTTCTACTTGAGCAGCTTTAGGCCTCTTACCCCGCCTCCTCGGGGCAGGCGTCTCATCCTGTGCTGACACCTCGTCAGGCACATCTGGTTCTGATGCAGTGGCAGCTCTCCTGCTTCTACGCATTTTCCTGAAATTCAGCAGCATTAGCCCACAAAATTCAAAACTGCACATTACACAGCTCTATAGACTCATATTTATACACAATATATGAAGTAGAGACTAGAAGCAAAGATAACAATGCAAGACGAATGTAGACCCTTTTTTCCGCATGTGGACCCTGATTGGGTTAGTATATAAATTTTACGAAATTTTCTAAGCTTATTAAATACTCGAAAAAATACTGCGAAGTTTCGTGGGACCCACCGAAAAACAGTGTCGAAAAAATTCAAAATTTATATTGCCGCGAAGCTCTCGACGAGTGGAGCGCTCTGGTACTCTTGGTTTTCTCGTGGGTTTCACGGTTTGCGAGAAATCTAGCCCAAAAGTTAAAATGGGCTAAAAATTTTCGGGCAAAAATTGGACAAACCGCTCGATAGATTTCTGTGTTCTTGGTGTCTATGGAAAGCCCTCGATGAGTATATGAGTTTAGACACAAGACCCGGTTCGATTGGTGGCCGGATCGGCAGGATTTCGGTCGGGAAGATGAAGCGGCGTGCTTGCACATCGCGTCGCTTCGGGCGCCGTTTTCCGGCATTCCAGGTGGCGATCGGTGGGCTGGGACTGCTGGGGATGGGCTCCGGCGAGCTGGGGTGGCAAGGGTGGCGGCGGCGCGGCAAGGGGAGGAGGGAGGAGAGAGAAAAAGGGAGAGAAGGAGAGAGGGGTCGGGACGCGCGTGGGGAGGAAGAAGAAAAAGGAAGAAGCCGGTCCGATTCACCAGTCCGATCAGGTCCGATTCGATTCGGCCAGTTCGATTCGAAATACAAAATTTTTGAATTTTTACTCTGCCTCGGGATCGAAAACGTGGTCCAAAAATTTCGAAAAAATTTCAGAAAACTCAGAAAAATTCTTCGACTCCAAATATATTTTTAGTTTTGCCACGTGGTCTTTAAATTAATTTTTAAAAATCATCAAAGTTTATATTTTCGAAAAATCGAACCCGATTTTTAAAATCCGAAAAATCTCAAATAATTTCTTAAAATTTAAATAAAATTAAAATATCAATATTACTCATAAAATAATAAATTTAAAATTTTTGGGGTGTTACACAAATATAGGGATCGAACCCCAAAACCTCTATCTTATGCTTGGGAGCATGTGCTAATCGAACTATTAGCCCTCATCCACTTTTTAAATCAACGAAAATATATATATACATATATAAAGAATGTATTGTGTTAGGTGCGCTTATAAATGGAAAAAAATGACATTTGACATAAGAGGGCTCAAACCCTGAACCACGCTAGAATGCTTACTTCTATGCCAGTCGAGCTACTTACCCTCATTTAACATTTTATTGCATGAAATATATATATTATACAAGCTCTAATGTATATATATATATATTATTTTTTTCAAAAATATAAATTTTATTTGTCAAAATTATATATCATATCTAGTAATATTTATTTTTATATTTATATCTAATTCTTCTCCGCAATCTAATTCATTATACTAGCTCATCACTGCTGCATGTAGTAGCTCATATGTGCATGCATTAATGCGATAGACACACTTCTCGAATCATCAGTTCTTAAATGGTGTGCATAGCTATAAGCAATAATAACTTATTACATGCACACTTTCCTTTGTATATATGCCATTAAATAAGCTACCTCACCAACTCTAAGCTTTGAAGTTATTTTTAAACTGTTTTCTCTCTTTCTTTTAAAGGTATAATAGTAAAACTATATACATTAGTGCTATTTGAGCTAGCTCAAATTGAACTATTTAGCAGTGCACTTTCCTGAAATGGGATAATAACAGCGGCCACGCTATGCAGCCAAAACTTAAAAGCTGGGAAGTAGGAACCAAGGCACCTGGCAGAGAGAGACTGTTAAACATGTCACGCATGACAAATCCCACCACCTAACCAAAGACATTATACCGTGCATAACACACACAATCTGCATGAAGCGGACATTAAGGTTGAAATTTAGGTTCCCTCGTCCTGATGATAGCATTCAGGGAAGAGGCCAAGGAGCACCGTGAAATGGAACTCCTCCAATCAAGCCAAACAGCCATTACAATATTCTATTCGAGATGGCCAAATGGTATTGTAATTGACCAAATGACGCGTGTTAGCCCTTCAAAACTCAAAGCATCCAACACCAAACAAGAAATTAGACCGTCGATTAATTCGTTCAACGATAGATATAAGTCTACGATTACTCGATTGCACAGGAAAACATACAAACTTGCAAGAATCAATAATGACTTGCGCAAGAATTGATAAACATGGCTGCAACACAAACTATTTCTAACACGAGTCTTTTCCTGTCGGCCAACAAAAAAGCAATACATCATGAGGTGACTGTAATCCTAGTACAGTGTATGTAAGCTCTTATGGTAAATATCACACAGATAATTTGGCTGGGAGTAGAGTAGTAGTGTCTAATCTGGTTGTTGACAACAGAAAACATAAAATAAAAATAAAAATAAAAATAAAAATAAAAATAAGCGCTCAAGAAAAGAAAATGTAAGATATTGCCCAAGCTAGTGGCCATGAACCCGTCAAGTTCATTCAATTTATTGCTGTCAAATTATAAGAGCAAATCCCTTAAGTTCCTGCAAAGGAGCAAATTAATTTCCCTTGTCAGATAGCAGAAAATATTCTTTACCAATAACAAGCAATACTCACAAAATATCAGATACTGAAAATCCCAGAAACCAGATACCTTGATACATGATCAGTCAAAATTGTCAATTTTGATTGGATTAATCTCATCTGCAACATTGAAGTTTCCAACCAATCGTGCAAAAAACACCATTTCTTGTTCCAGCGTAAATTTAATATTTTCAGCCTGTAGACAATCAGATATCAAGCCGATGTAACCTTCTCCAATACAAATCCCGTGGTCAGGTGTTGCATAAAATTAGTGCATACCTTACGAAAACCATGCTGTTCCCCTTCATACTCAACAAGAGCAACTGGCAAACCCTTCTTCTTCAGTGCCTGGTATATTGTACGAGCTTGATCAGGGGGTACAACCTGCAGCACACCGAGAAGATGTGTTGAACTCACCTTGGAAATTACAAAATATAGGATGACATATACTAAGATATAAAGAAAAACAAAATGAATTGCATCGTTATTTTATGCATCAATCCAAAAAGTGAAATCCTACTTTCGCATTAAAACAAATGGTCTGCTGCTCAACTTGGAAGCATGAATTATATCTCTGTTCTGTAAAAAAAAATTCTCTAAATCCTAAAGGCTAATATAAAAACCTAAATGCTTAAAAACAATAAAGCATTCATCATATCAAAGATAATTTAGAGTTATCTTCAAATGGATGCACTCAATTCCAAGGGTTAATCAATAACTGCAAGACTAACAAAGGAGTCAACAACTACCCCATGTGCAAGGTTTCCAACATAATCAAAGAACAGTTAAATGGATGTAAAAGAAGCGGCCACCAAAACACATCACTTCAGATGACACTGACACAATAACCACATTGTTTCAGGAAAAAGAATAACCTAAAATTTATAAATTCAGATTCCCTGTATAAATGGTATTTGATCATAGATATTAAAGGCTCAAGGCGCATTAAGGCGCCAAGGAGTCCTAGAGCCTAGGCGCAAGGCGCAAGGCTCAGGCGCAAGGCGCAAGGCTCAGGCGCGCGCCTGAGCGAGGTGAGGCGCAAAAGTAAAATTTTTAAAAAGTTCATAAAAATCAAATAAATGTGATGCTTTTCTTTTTTTTCCTTTGGCATATATATTGAATTGGGTTTGCTGGTTTGAGTTTAAGTGGTTGTCCTTTTTGCCAATAAAAGTGCTCGCTAAAGATAGAAATAAAGAAAGTATGCCTTTCTAGAATCTTGTGCCTGGAACAAAGGCGCACACCTAGGCGCATAAGGCGCTAGGGTTCGAGCCTGGTGAGCCTTGAGCCTGAGGCGAGCCTGAGGCGCGCCTTTAATAACTATGTATTTGATGATGAAGAATTCAGATTAAGTACCTGTCTTAAGTTTGCTAAAGATATACCACGTAATTTAATCAAATAGCCACATTACATTGACCAAGAAAAAGAAAAAAGTAAAATGACCAAGGCACCCAAGTAAATAACAGATGATAACAAATATTTCTAAGTAAAGTTGAACTAGGAAAGCAACTGCTATTTTTCATCTATTAATAATGGATTATCACTAGTTCCATGTATAACAGCACTCACAAAAGTACTAACAACTTCAACAATACATTTCTTGTTTTTGGTCCAAAGCTTATTAATATCATTCAACACAATTCTTACATCCAAAGAACACGAAATAAAAAATGGTATTTGTACCTTATCTTCTAATCCTTGGAACAAAATTATGGGGCAAGAAAATCTATCAACAAAATTTATTGGAGACCTCTCATAGTAATCCTTTTCATCACCTGCACTCAATTAAGGATTTCCACACCACTAAATGAAATAAATGGAATGTATACAAACTACTACATAAATGAGACATTTTATTGAATTTACCAATAAGATTATCAAGGTAATGAGACTCAAATTTGTGAGTTTCTGCTCTTAACATGCTTAAGTCAGCCACCTGTTCATAAACCAACACAGCATGAAAATATGTCAGGTCCCAGTATTGCGGAGAAGGAACTTATATTCTAAACTTTAAATCTATATAAATTAATATTTTATGAAAGACCAAAGAAAACGAGTTTTGGGAAAGAATAACACAAGGAATGGGAGAACACTCAAAATTTTCATAAGCATAAGGAAAGAAGCTTCAAAGATGTTCTTAAATTGCCGCAGAAAAAAAAAATAATAACAATAAAAATGTGCAAATCTTTTATATATATTGGCATACTTCAGATAATTATATAACCATTCCCTAAAAGGACCTATCATATGCTCAAAGTCAACTTCAGCAAATGATTAACAAACTCAAGGCTCCAACAGCAGTTGACATCTGATTTTCAATCATTCTTAAATAAGATGATGGCATAATTCTACATCGCCATTGATACCAAAAACAAAGCTGACAATAATAGCATCAATGAGTAGTAACAGTTTGATTCACCTAAAAGCATATATCTTCTATTTCATCTGCAAATGATCTCAACCAGTATACCATGTCACTTCTAGTACGTAAGAAACTCATAGAAATCTTTCTTCACTAGAAATACACAATAATTCTCCACAACTAATAATAGAGAAAATTTGGGATGAAAACTAAATGCAAGGATTACTCCAAGAACCGCATTAATTTCTTGAAACAAATATCAGATACATCCATTCAGCGAGCTGCATTCAGTAACCAAAAGAACAGCCAAAGGCTTCTACCAATATCTTTTGACCATACTCGAGTCCATTTGAATTAAGTATAGGATCAAACAGACAGGCACTCACACCATACAATGAAGCTCCAGCCTTAAATGTTTCTTTAAAAGCAAGGGCAGCTAAGGTTGTATAACCGCCGGCTGAGCCACCAGTTATACACAGTCGGCCACCATCTGCCTTTCCACTATCCACCTTAAAGAAAATAGTGTACATTATTATGACTTGGTAAATATTATTGCAAGCATATCCAACATAGAAAGCACAGAAAGAAAGGATAAACATTTACCAAAAATTTTGCACAACTGCAACAGTCATTAACATCAACAATTCCCCAGTTTCCTAATAAGCGTTCTCGATATTCTCTACCATAACCTTCAAAACAACATCCACGCAAATTTTAGCAAACAAATGTAATCATATAAATCTAATGTTGCTGTCCAACAGGTAACCACAACAGTAACAAGGCCCAGATTCTTACTTTTTTCCTGATAATTCATTCAGAAAGAAAGGTGCAGAATGGGCCAAATGTATTTGTGAACTGATACCAAATTCCTTTGAGTAAGGAAGCACAAGCTAGATCTTAGATCAATGAACATGAACAGGTCTTTCCCCAATTTATGCATTCTATTGTTGAGATTGTATGAAAATGGAATTCAGAATATAAACTATAGACAAGTAGAGGATGTACCAGTGCTTCCACCATAATTTACATCCACAAAAGCCCATCCACGACTTGTCCAATACTGGATACTCAGATTCAAAATTCCGCGCGTTTCACTTGTAGGTCCTCCTGCAAAATATCACACACCTCAGAAATTATTATATTTCTACTAGTAAAGCAAGTTATTTATTCAATGGAAAGCACAAAGTAAAAGGCAGTCCATCACTTAACAAGTTCAGCAACTAGCAACTTGGTCCAACTACTTCCAACTTCTGAGAATTATTCCACTGAAATGTTCTCTCATCTTATCAACATGATAATGGATTTATACAAGTTATTAATTACACAATTCCTACTTCTCAATGATTTGTGATTTATTTGAACACAAAAAAAAAAAGGTTTGATGCACAAGACAAACTGTTGCATACTATCACCACAAAAATATCCTGAATAGAAATCCATAAGTGTCAAATTTTGATATTTTCTTTCATGCCACTTTTTGATATTTCATATTTTGCTCAAACATTATCTACTAAGGGGCTTCTTTTAAACCTTTTCTACTTTTTATGTCTGTTGGCCGGAGGAACAAAGATCTGAGAGGCAAGTTCCAAACCTAAGCCAGGTACTTGATAAAACTTTTAAATTTAGAGCCAATTAATCTACCTGTTTTTCATTTTTGGGTCTACTAATTGGTAGGATTATAGCCTTGGAATAATAGGATTAATTCTTTCTAAAACCAATGCAGATACCATGTCACAAATTATTGGTTGCTTAAAATAAACCCTAATTTATTTTAAGAAGGCTATAATATATCACCATTGGAAGTGATTAATTTGGAGAGATTTGGCCCACTCAATGTAGTCAATCCCTAAATCAATTTTCTATTTTTCTTTAATTTTTATCAACCGATAAAATGTCATATCACTATTCTGTGGTACACATCAATTAGGCAAACAAGACATGCATACAGCCAGTGAGATCAATAACCATAACATACCATGACTTTTCAACAACAATGGAGGCTTTTCTTCTGGACTAGCATGGTAAATGGGATTCAAAGGTGGATAAAAGTATGCATATGCATTTTGACCAGGAACTCCAGTAGGGAATTCAATCAGCTCTGGCAAGCTGAAATATGACGTATACTTTAAACTATCGGGTGATGATGACCAAACAACCTTGAAATCAACTACTTTGGATCCTTGGTCATCCAAATTCACCTGAAAATACCAAAAACGAAATGACTAATTTTGACTACTATGCTCTACTAGAATTATAATCACCGGTATTTATTGAAAAGAAATAAGCAATTCAGTAAAAGAGCAGTCCACAGAACCTTAGCCACTGATGATGGATGAACTGCAGATGCGCCCTCGACGTATAGACAACGGTGCCCTGAAGTCTGTTTGAGAAAAGATGCACATCTTAGAATCATTATAAACCTATTTAAGGGATTTGTTCATGCTTCATCTTAGAAAGGATAAGGTTTCCGAAAATACAATATTATCTATGTCTGTGAACGGAATATCAAGCAGAGAAAGTGAGCTTTGAGCACAGTCCAGAATACCAAGATAGGATCTACCCTTCTGCCTGCAAGCAACCATCGAAAACTTCACTTACAAGACGTTCAGCATTTTCACACATGGTACTCAACAAAAAGTAACAAAAAAACAAATTTGAAAAATTCAAGTGCATAAAGAGCACAAAATTACCTGTAGCTGCAAGCAATTAAGTTCTTTCCCTCTTTGTTCTGAATAAGCTCATAAGAGTTTATGCCGAATACCCATAATGGTCTTGAGAACTCAGCATCCAAGGAATAGAGTGCTTGCACATCATTTACAGATTCAATCTGTTTTCAAATTTTAGAAATAATCAATTCACTGGATGCTGAAAAATGGATGACTGACCAGATAACCAAATCCAAGCAATGCGCATGAATAGCAATGTCCAAGTAATTCAACCTTCCAAAATCCTGCTTATTTTACGTCTCTCTCTCATGTAAAAGAAAAGACATTCTATGGCACTTGCTAGCAACATGCTACATTCTACTTTTCATTAGAATTTCCATGCTAACTTGTATAATATTCAACTGCTTCAAATGAAAAATAAAATGTCCCAATATCCAGCAGACTGTTCAAAATTTGCTCTCTCATGTAAACGAGAGGTATCACCATTAAGTTGCCACACAAATATATTCTACGTTTCATCAAAATTTTATGACCAATTGTTACATAAGCATTCCATGTGTGAAGGAAAGCACATTTTGAAACTGTGTCACAATCCAAAATATTCAAGTATAGAACTTACCCATTTGTATAGATTCCAAAATCCATTTTTTCTGTCAGTGATAAAGAATAACTCCCCTGCATGAATTTAAATAAAAGCATTACCATACAGAATAATTTGAATTTTTAAAAAAAAAAAAAAAAAAAAAGATCAAGTCTTTAGCTTCCAATGCAATCAAACAAAAAGCCTTGAGAACCAAACTGGGTTCCAGGATTTTGTAGCTTAATGTCCAGGTTGCTTATCCAGTAGCTACTTTCAGTCATACTTGCTATATGTTTGATCTTTGATCCCTTTTTTAATTAGCATGATAGTTTTTAAAATGGCATTTTATATAAAGTTCATTAATCACCAAAAGAAAAGAATACCTGTAGAGGACCACTTGGGTTCAGTTGGAGATTCAACAATTGTATTATCATTGCCAGCAACACAGGTGCGTTTACAGATATCTCTGCATGACAGAATCAAGAAAACTAACACCATCAACCACAAATATAAGAGGGAAAAGACAATCGGCAAAACTAATGTCAGCACCCCAAGGTGACCAGCCAAATTTAAAACATATAGAAATCATCTAGGCTGTCTATTGAACTAAATAACCAAAAAGCAGAATCAAAGCATGTAGAATTCAGACTACAGGAGTGATCAGTGAGCACAAAGCGCATACATGAACAAAGGATCCAGAGTCCTAAGAGTGCATACATTCAAATGTATAAAAGTACGTATATGCATGTCTATTCATTTTTATATAAGTAAATCTGCATATGAAAACTCAAAACTAGATAAATGCACAATTCAAAAAATATATATATAATTCTGTCTCCTAGAGATTGGTGACAAGATATGTTAGTTGTGTTACAAATTTAAACTCCAAAAGTTCAGCACGTTCAGGGAAGCAGAGAAGATTAGCATAGTGGACACTTTATAGTAGCAAAATAATGGAGATAGGTCAACTTGCACTTTACCAATTTATGGATTATAGCACCTCTTGATTCATATTTCAGACAATAGTTTTTAAACACTTTCTATGGACATAAGCTCCAAGACAATTCCACCAGAAAATTTTGCAATTCAAAGGAAATGTGTTCTGAAGAACAAGAACATTGTGGCAAGACCAATATAACTAGATTCAGGCATCAATAGATTTCTATAAGACCAATTTTTCCTACATAAACAATGATATTGTTTGTATGCAATCATACCATTTGCAGCCTAGCAAATCAAAGTGAGAAAAGAATATCTGATAAGAAGTCCTAAAACGCAAATCATAAACAGATTTTGCTTACCCATTCTCAGAAATATAGCCAACCCAGAGTTCCGATTTATCCCATGGCATGTTAGGGTGACACCATTCTATCCATGCTATCCGTTCACCTTTCAGGTCCACACGAGGGAATGCATAGAAGTCATTGCCACTAACTAATACTTTTGGTTCTGAATCTCAAGACATACAAGAAGGAAACCAAAAATAAAGTTATTTCCTCCACATATAGTGCAAAATCCAACGGAAACAGAAATGAGAACACCAGCGCACCAAGAGAATTATAAAAACCCTTGAAATACTTAGGTCTATTCTTTAAGTACCATTATTACAACTGTGGGCAAAAAGAAAAAGAACAAGAGAAAAGAGAGAAGAATAGCATATTCCAGTAAGCTCATACCCTCTATTGACGCATCATTGAGACCAATTGCTACAATCGTTGTAATTGCATTTATGCTGCTTACACGGCGATCTATCAAGTTGCATAAAGAAAAGATCAAACTCATAAACGAAAGGCTAACATGAATGGGAACTTCCAGCCCAAACAACTTCTTACAGCCTAAAAATGTAAATTAACAGAGATATCCATGATAGTCTACCTTCCATTACAGTGACAAAACGGTTAAAGCGTGAATCAAAGACTCCATCGGCATAAGAGACAACTGGTGAGCCACAATCAGGTGTAATTGGAACAGGAGTAGAATCTGATACCACACCAAATACAGAATATATCAGCAAACTGCCATCGAACATTCAACACACAATAACACATGTTTTACCTATGGAATCGACAGATTGCTTGTACAGTCTTTGGTCCTTGTAATTTGCGAAGATGACAGTATCCCCTGATATCGTAAACGCGCCTCCTCCATACTCCTGGGCAGTAGTTCGCACCGAAAATTCTTTCGGGGTGACATCGATAGCTTCCTCTCCAGCTTTCTCTTCTCCCTTAACCAGAACCGATCGCCTAAGCAAAATTACCACAATCCAGAATCAATAAAAGGTCTCATAGCTTAAAATCACAAAGATAAAGACGTAATAGTGCTTACCCTGCTTCAGTGGGTCGGGATTCAAGCCAGAAAAGGCGACCGCGGCCGTCAATGGCGGTACCGTCGAGTCCCTTGGATGCGCCAGAGACGATATCGGCGGTGATTGGAGACTTCCAAGAACCGTAAGGAGCAGTGACTTTATCTTGTCTAGCAGCTGATTCCACTGGCCGTACTGAAGAAGCCATCGTTCTACAGCTACGATGATGCTGCCTCTTGGGGTAGATGGTACCGGTGATTACACGAATATAGCTAAATTTGAAGAGACTACAAGAATGAGAATAAGATGGAGCAGATAAGCCAGCGAAAGTGGCTGGAACTAAGAAAATCATCGAGTTGACTGTAAGTGATAATATAAAATATAGACATGAGAGAGGTTTATTCGACTGTTTGATGAGGGAACCGTTGTTGGGACTTGGGACAAATATCCACCGTTCATTGTGACGAAATCAGGATTCTTCCAAAGTGGCAATCATAGGAGGTCTAAAAAACTCACCTTATCCCAAGCAACGCTAGCAGCATTGTATTTGTATTTCTTATGGTTGGCATGGACACTATGTTTCAATGGCAGATGCATTCTGAATCTTGCCTGGCAATTCAATCATTCACTCAGGCTCTAGATGGCCAACGTCACCCCAGGTTTTGATGGTCCACCCTTCCTCCCCAGCTATTTGAAAGATGTTTATAGATGCATTCTGAATCTTCCCTGGCAATTCCACTGTTGGAGTAGCAAATTTGTGAAATGCTCTCAAGACTACACCATCAGTGACCAATATTATTGTTTGTCCTGAAATGGGAAACTCTCAGGGTAACTGAAATGAGATCCCTTCATCTGCTTTTGATGATAATGCGTCGAGCTTAAGTTCATCTGCTTCATGCAACACAAAACTTCGAAGATCTCCTAGATAAGTCCGGATCTTCAATAATCTGGAAAAAGAAAAATTATAGTAACATTGAAGCTAATTTGAGGCTGCAAATTATTCGAAGAGAATTTTGATTCTGGATTTTAGTTCTTCTAGACGCTAGAGCTTCTGGCAGAAGTAGCTGTTTTGGAAGAGGAAGTTGTTCGGCTTGAAGAACAGGTGGTGCATTTTAGGCAGGACTTGTATCAAGAAGCTGTCTACATTTCGAGCTCGAAGAAAAATGTGGAAAGTTTAGCAGATTTGTATGACCTGTCCGCAAATAAAAGTTCCAAACCAGAAAATGCCAAGACAATAGCTCGAAATTTAGGGGAATCCACAACATCCATAATCGGACATTTGCCAACTCTTTCCGGTAAGTTGCAGGTCTCAACGAAATATACGTGGTTGCCAATATTGAAATTGCAACATTAACTTACTTTTTTTGTTCATTTTTTGTTGTTTTTATAGAAGATGGACAAGGGAAAGATAATCAGTTGTGTACTAATTCGGTGAAGCAGAACAAAAGTTCCTCAATCCATAAAGCTCAAAGAAGCAGAACTCCAGTGAAAAGACCTCCTGTCGACAATAAACCAGCTGAGAAGCATTTAAACCCTCAGAAATTGGAGGTCATTTATCTTGTAATAATCTCACCAATTTAATTAAAGTTGCAATTCTAAATTAACAAGAGTTTTATAATCATCCAGGTAGATTGTAAAGCGAGAGGCCAAGAAAACGCTGAAGCAAGAAGTGTTAGCACTGCAGAAGAAAGGTTATCTGGAGATGACAACCCAAACAAGATTTCTGAGGACATTTTGAAATGCTTATCAACCATTTTCTTACGAATGAGCACAACAAAAAGTAGGCGTACTGCAGAGAATTTACCTTTCTTATCGACATTAGTGTCCCAAGAAAATGGTGAAGAAACTGAATATCGAGATCCTTATGGTATGTGTTCACAATTTGGGAAGAGAGATATTGGTCCATACAAGCATTTATTTGCTACAGAAGCTGGCACAATTAATCCAAACTGAACATCGAACTCTTTATTTCTACTTCATAGGCTCAAGTAAGTTCTCTTCTACATAAAATTTTATTGATTTCTTGACTTCTTTTCATCATGATATTCACAAATTGTATTTATGGTCAATCAATTTTCTGAATTCTCAGACTTCTACTTGGGAAACTTGCCTCTGTCAACTTGCAGAAGCTCACCCATCAAGAGAAGGTTGCGTTCTGGATAAACATTTACAACTCCTGCATGATGAATGTATGTGATGCCCCTCTTTGTATAGTTTTGGTGGCTTGTTATCTATCAAATTCCATATGATTTAGCTTCATCTATATTTGTCAATATATCTTTTCTTTCACATAGAAGCAAGTAATGCTATATATATGTTCTAATATTGATAGAAAGGACCACTTACCTTGCTATCTTGGTTCAGGCATTTCTAGAACATGGAATACCAGAAAGTCCTGAGATGATTGTTGAACTAATGCAACAGGTATGAAATATTTTCTGAATTGCAGTGAATTTGGCCTAGAAATAAATTAGAAAATTGAAAAGCAATATTCTCAAGTTTTATTTATAGCTTATACATTGTTGGTGATTCCATTTCTTAATATTTAGGCAACAATAAATGTTGGGGGACACTTGCTAAGTGCAATAACCATTGAACATTTCATCCTCAGACTACCTTATTACTCAAAATATGTCAGTGGTGCACGCAACAACTTGTTTTGCTAATTTCTACTGTAAGTAATTAAAGACTTTCTGAGCTTAACTCTCTTTCTTGATTTAACATCAGACCTTATCAAAAGGAGCAAAAAATGATGAAATGACAGTGAGGAGCAAATTCGGATTAGAGTTATCTGAACCGTTAGTCACATTTGCACTTTCATGTGGAAGCTGGTCCTCCCCTGCTGCAAGTTTATGCAGAATTTCCATTGGTGTGATCTATTAATCTTCCAATTGATTTTATCACCATTGCTGTTACTGATCAATGTACATTGCCAAATGAAGGTGAGAGTGTACACTGCATCTCAGGTTGAGAACGAACTGGATGTGGCAAAAAGAGAGTATTTGCAGGCTGCAGTTGGAATTTCAACCAGAAAGTTTGCAATCCCAAAGTTGTTGGATTGGTATTTACTTGATTTTGCAAAGGACATGGAGTCATTGCTCGACTGGATCTGCCTTCAATTACCAGGCGAATTAGGGAAGGAAGCAATTAAGTGCCTTGATAGAGGTAAAATCGAGCCTCATTCCCAGCTTGTCCAAATTATGCCATATGAGTTCAGTTTTAGGTACCTTTTGTACACACAATGAATTTCCTTTTTTTTTTTTTAACATTATTCTGGGGGAGTTGGTGTCTCATTTAGTCAAATTTTGTACACATCCTATAGGATAATATCAAAATTATATCTTGTTGTAAGTACTTTGTAAAGAAAATCCATTATTCTCTCCAACCCATAATAATTTCATCTAACAAATGAAAAGCATATGCTATTGTTTTTTCCTAATCAATACGTATCAGCACAGCAGTTAGCAGGAAGGAGTTATTAGAGTTAGTAGGGTTTCAGTCAAATAATCCATGGATAATTCTCTACCTCTTTGATGGATGAAAAAGTTTCGAATTTCCAAGCGTGAGTGATAGGTTGACATGTTGCTTTTGTATTGATGTAGGGAAAAACAAACCTGGAAAGTGACTTGTTTGTGGCCCCATTTGGCATTTGTTACGCTGAAAACTGCAATAACGACATTGTTTACTTCAAAAACAGCGTCATGTTAACCGAAAACGCCTTCCAATCACTCTTCTTTTCTTCAATGTCTCTTCTACTTTACCAAAAAGCGCATGGTCGAACTTTCTCCTCATAATTGCTCACTTGCCCAGAACCCTCCTTAACCCCAACTCTCTAACCACCACCAAGTTCTCTGCCATCACCACACCGTCCCCAGCTGCCAATATATATATATATATATATACACTATTCATTACCCTGAAGCAAAATATTATCCGGTTTAAAGTTTAAAAACTGGAATTTGAACTGTAAATTTTTTTTTAAATTGATTTTAATTTTATTTTAATATTGATTTAATTTCGGTTTTAATCAATCTAACATTTAAATTGTTTTCAATTTTTTATTTTTAAAATTAAAAAAAAAAATCTTATTTTAATTCAAAATAGAACAGAATTAGTTAGTTCCAGTCTAATTTAAGGCTGATTTTGATCAATTAAATTTGAATCAATTTTAGTTATATCTGATTTTAAATCAGACCATGTCTGGACCATATCTGATTTTAACAACTGGATTATGATAAATAAAAATGATTAGAGAAATAGAATTAAAATAGGCAAAAATTGAAAAAAATAAAAAGGGGGATAATTTATCACGCAGTTGATACTTGATAATACAAAACTTTATTCAGGAAATGAAATTTGATAAAGAAATTGTGGCTTGGCAACTTGGTCAAGCAAGCGCCCCTGGTAGATGAACAATGGAAAAGTCATAGCTAGTGCAACAAGACATCTATTAAGCCTTTTTAAAATTGTTGACATCAGTCATGGACCTTGTGGAGGAAACAGCTAAATGAGTTATTTATACAGAATAATATATATTGCAATTTACAAATGTATAATTCATTCTCTGTGAAAATAAAATAGAAAAAAATTATTATTTAATTTTTATATGTAATAAAAATATTTAATTTTAATATTTTAAAAAATAAATTTTTTTAATCCATATATTTTATTTTTATTAAATTGTTTAATTCTCATTAATCAATACTAGACTATTACAATTTAATTTATATATTTTAAAAAAATTAAATAATTAATTTTTATATTTAAAAAATCATTAATTAATCCTTATTATTTGATTCCATCAAACATTCGGTCTTATAATTTTTTTTATAGCTAAATTATCATAATCTTCTCTTTTTATTCTTTTCTTATTTCTCTACCTGTTTCTTCTCTCCTCCAGCATTTTTTTCCCTTCATTCCCTATTTCTTTTTCAATTTTTAATAAAAAATAATACAAACTATTTGTATAAAAAATTAATAAATTCTTCCTAAATTTCTAAGTAGTTAAGAAAAATTATTTTTCAGAAAAGAAAATATAAAAAGGATGTTTAAAGACTTAAAAAAAAGTACTTAAATTAATTTTTTAAAAAAAATATAAATTTAAATTTAATCTCTATTTAGTAAAATTTTTATTTTTTTGTCAAAAAATATATTTTATAAAATATTATATATTTCATAATATATAATTAACTAATAGTTAAACTAAATAATAATATTTTTTCAAATATATAAATTAATTAATTAATTTTTTTAAAATAAAAAAAATAAATAATAATTTGACTATATCAATTAATAAAAAAAATTAGTGAATAAATTAAATAATTTAATAGAAATAAAATATAAAAATTACATAATATATTTTTTAAAATATAAAAATTAAATAATTAATTTTATTAAAATATAAAAATTAAATAATAATTTTTTCAATAAAATAAAGTACTAATAATTTTCTCAATAAAATAAAATACAAACAGCCAGTCAGAAACAGGAAAAGAAGTTGTCAACATCTAGAAGAGAGGAGACGTTACAGGCGTAATTAAATACTTGACATCTGATGTTGCAAAACGAATTATTGTCCTGATATGGGATAATAACAGCGGCTACGCTATGCAACCAAAACTTAAAAGCTGGGAAGTAGGAACCAAGGCACCTGGCAGAGAGAGACAGTTAAACATGTCACGCATGACAAATCCCACCACCTAACCAAAGACATTATACCGTGCATAACACACACAATCTGCATGAAGCGGACGTTAAGGTTGAAATATAGGTTCCCTCGTCCTGATGATAGCATTCAGGGAAGAGGCCAAGGAGCACCGTGAAATGAAACTCCTCCAATCAAGCCAAACAGCCATTATAATATTCGATTCGAGATGGCCAAATGGTATTGTAATTGACCAAATGACGCATGTTAGCCCTTCAAAACTCAAAGCATCCAACACCAAACAAAAAATTAGACCGTCGATTGATTCGTTCAACGATAGATATAATCTACGATTACTCGATTGCACAGGATTACATACGTTGCAAGAATCAACAATGACTTGCGCAAGAATTGATAAACATAGCTGCAACACAAACTATTTCTAACACGAGTCTTTTCCTGTCGGCCAACAAAAAAGCAATACATCATGAGGTGACTGTAATCCTAGTACAGTGTATGTGAGCTTTTATGGTAAATATCACACAGATAATTTGGCTGGGAGTAGAGTAGTAGTGTCTAATCTTGTTGTTGACAACAGAAAACATAAAAAAATAAATAAAAAAAAAAGCGTTCAAGAAAAGAAAATGTAAGATATTGCCCAAGGTAGTGGCCATGAACTAGCCAAGTTCATTCAATTTATTGCTGTCAAATTATAAGAGCAAATCCCTTAAGTTCCTGCAAAGGAGCAAATTAATTTCCCTTGTCAGATAGCAGAAAATATTCTTTACCAATAACAAGCAATACTCACAAAATATCAGATACTGAAAATCCCAGAAACCAGATACCTTGATACATGATCAGTCAACATTGTCAATTTTGATTGGATTAATCTCATCTGCAACATTGAAGTTTCCAACCAATCGTGCAAAAAACACCATTTCTTGTTCCAGCGTAAATTTAATATTTTCAGCCTGTAGACAATCAGATATCAAGCCGATGTAACCTTCTCCAATACAAATCCCGTGGTCAGGTGTTACATAAAATTAGTGCATACCTTACGAAAACCATGCTGTTCCCCTTCATACTCAACAAGAGCAACTGGCAAACCCTTCTTCTTCAGTGCCTGGTATATTGTACGAGCTTGATCAGGGGGTACAACCTGCAGCACACCGAGAAGATGTGTTGAACTCACCTTGGAAATTACAAAATATAGGATGACATATGCTAAGATATAAAGAAAAACAAAATGAATTGCATCGTTATTTTATGCATCAATCCAAAAAGTGAAATCCTACTTTCGTATTAAAACAAATGGTCTGCTGCTCAACTTGGAAGCACGAATTATATCTCTGTTCTGTAAAAAAAAATTCTCTAAATCCTAAAGGCTAATATAAAAACCTAAATGCTTAAAAACAATAAAGCATTCACCATATCAAAGATAATTTAGAGTTATCTTCAAATGGATGCCTTCAATTCCAAGGGTTAATCAATAACTGCAAGACTAACAAACGAGTCAACAACTACCCCATGTGCAAGGTTTCCAACATAATCAAAGAACAGTTAAATGGATGTAAAAGAAGCGGCCACCAAAACACATCACTTCAGAGGACACTGACACAAGAACCACATTGTTTCAGGAAAAAGAAAACTTAAAATTTATAAATTCAGATTCCCTGTATAAATGGTATTTGATGATGAAGAATTCAGATTAAGTACCTGTCTTAAGTTTGCTAAAGATATACCACGTAATTTAATCAAATAGCCACATCACATTGACCAAGAAAAGAAAACAGTCAAATGACCAAGGCACCCAAGTAAATAACAGATGATAACAAATATTTCTAAGTAAAGTTGAACTAGGAAAGCAACTGCTATTTTTCATCTATTAATAATGGATTATCACTAGTTCCATGTATAACAGCACTCACAAAAGTACTAACAACTTCAACAATACATATCTTGTTTTTGGTCCAAAGCTTATTAATATCATTCAACACCATTCTTACATCCAAAGAACACGAAATAAAAAATGGTATTTGTACCTTATCTTCTAATCCTTGGAACAAAATTATGGGGCAAGAAAATCTATCAACAAAATTTATTGGAGACCTCTCATAGTAATCCTTTTCATCACCTGCACTCAATTAAGGATTTCCTCACCACTAAATGAAATAAATGGAATGTATACAAACTACTACATAAATGAGACATTTTATTGAATTTACCAATAAGATTATCAAGGTAATGAGACTCAAATTTGTGAATTTCTGCTCTTAACATGCTTAAGTCAGCCACCTGTTCATAAACCAACACAGCATGAAAATATGTCAGGTCCCAGTATTGTGGAGAAGGAACTTATATTCTAAACTTTAAATCTATATAAATTAATATTTTATGAAAGACCAAAGAAAATGAGTTTTGGGAAAGAATAACACAAGGAATGGGAGAACACTCAAAATTTTCATAAGCATAAGGAAAGAAGCTTCAAAGATGTTCTTAAATTGCCGCAGAAAAAAAAATATAATAACAATAAAAATGTGCAAATCTTTTATATATATTGGCATACTTCAGATAATTATATAACCATTCCCTAAAAGGACCTATCATATGCTCAAAGTCAACTTCAGCAAATGATTAACAAACTCAAGGCTCCAATAGCAGTTGACATCTGATTTTCAATCATTCTTAAATAAGATGATGGCATAATTCTACATCGCCATTGATACCAAAAACAAAGCTGACAATAATAGCATCAATGAGTAGTAACAGTTCGATTCACCTAAAAGCATATATCTTCTATTTCATCTACAAATGATCTCAACCAGTATACCATGTCACTTCTAGTACGTAAGGAACTCATAGGAATCTTTCTTCACTAGAAATACACAATAATTCACCACAACTAATAATAGAGAAAATTTGGGATGAAAACTAAATGCAAGGATTACTCCAAGAACCGCATTAATTTCTTGAAACAAATATCAGATACATCCATTCAGCGAGCTGCATTCAGTAACCAAAAGAACAGCCAAAGGCTTCTACCAATATCTTTTGACCATACTCGAGTCCATTTGAAATTAAGTATAGGATCAAACAGACAGGCACTCACACCATACAATGAAGCTCCAGCCTTAAATGTTTCTTTAAAAGCAAGGGCAGCTAAGGTTGTATAACCGCCGGCTGAGCCACCAGTTATACACAGTCGGCCACCATCTGCCTTTCCACTATCCACCTTAAAGAAAATAGTGTACATTATTATGACTTGGTAAATATTATTGCAAGCATATCCAACATAGAAAGCACAGAAAGAAAGGATAAACATTTACCAAAAATTTTGCACAACTGCAACAGTCATTAACATCAACAATTCCCCAGTTTCCTAATAAGCGTTCTCGATATTCTCTACCATAACCTTCAAAACAACATCCACGCAAATTTTAGCAAACAAATGTAATCATATAAATCTAATGTTGCTGTCCAACAAGTAACCACAACAGTAACAAGGCCCAGATTCTTAATCTTTTCCTGATAATTCATTCAGAAAGAAAGGTGCAGAATGGGCCAAATGTATTTGTGAAATGATACCAAATTCCTTTGAGTAAGGAAGCACAAGCTAGATCTTAGATCAATGAACATGAAGAGGTCTTTCCCCAATTTATGCATTCTATTGTTGAGATTGTATGAAAATGGAATTCAGAATATAAACTATAGACAAGTGGAGGACGTACCAGTGCTTCCACCATAATTTACATCCACAAAAGCCCATCCACGACTCGTCCAATACTGGATACTCAGATTCAAAATTCCGCGCGCTTCACATGTAGGTCCTCCTGCAAAATATCACACACCTCAGAAATTATTATATTTCTATAAGTAAAGCAAGTTATTTATTCAATGGAAAGCACAAAGTAAAAGGCAGACCATCACTTAACAAGTTCAGCAACTAGCAACTTGGTCCAACTACTTCCAACTTCTGAGAATTATTCCACTGAAATGTTCTCTCATCTTATCAACATGATAATGGATTTATACAAGTTCTTAATTACACAATTCCTACTTCTCAATGATTTGTGATTTATTTGAACAAAAAAAAAAAAGGCTTGATGCGCAAGACAAACTGTTGCATACTATCACCACAAAAATATCCTGAATAGAAATCCATAAGTGTCAAATTTTGATATTTCTTTCATGCCGACTTTTTGATATTTCATATTTTGCTCAAACATTATCTACTAAGGGGCTTCTTTTAAACCTTTTCTACTTTTTATGTCTGTTGGCCGGAGGAACAAAGATCTGAGAGGCAAGTTCCAAATACTCTTGTAGAAACCAACATCATTGACGGAGGCAAGCCAGAAACAAGGGCCAAAATTGGATCTCAAAACCTGAGACAGGTACTTGATAAAACTTTTAAATTTAGAGCCAATTAATCTACCTGTTTTTCATTTTTGGGTCTTCTAATTGGTAGGATTATAGCCTTGGAATAATAGGATTAATTCTTTCTAAAACCAATGCAGATACCATGTCACAAATTATTGGTTGCTTAAAATAAACCCTAATTTATTTTAAGAAGGCTATAATATATCACCATTGGAAGTGATCAATTTGGAGAGATTTGGCCCACTCAATGTAGTCAATCCCTAAATCAATTGTCTATTTTTCTTTAATTTTTATCAACCGATAAAATGTCATATCACTATTCTATGGTACACATCAATTAGGCAAACAAGACATGCATACAGCCAGTGAGATCAATCTAATAGGATGTGAATAACCATAACATACCATGACTTTCCAACAACAATGGAGGCTTTTCTTCTGGACTAGCATGGTAAATGGGATTCAAAGGTGGATAAAAGCATGCATATGCATTTTGACCAGGAACTCCAGTAGGGAATTCAATCAGCTCTGGCAAGCTGAAATATGACGTATAGTTTAAACTATCGGGTGATGATGACCAAACAACCTTGAAATCAACTACTTTGGATCCTTGGTCGTCCAAATTCACCTGAAAATACCAAAAACGAAATGACTAATTTTGACTACTATGCTCTACTAGAATTAGAATCACCAGTATTTATGGAAAAGAAATAAGCAATTCAGTAAAAGAGCAGTCCACAGAACCTTAGCCACTGATGATGGATGAACAGCAGATGCGCCCTCAACGTATAGACAATGGTGCCCTGAAGTCTGTTTGAGAAAAGATGCACATCTTAGAATCATTATAAACCTATTTAAGGGATTTGTTCATGCTTCATCATAGAAAGGATAAGGTTTCCGAAAATACAATATTATCTATGTCTGTGAAGGGAATATCAAGCAGAGAAAGTGAGCTTTGAGCACAGTCCAGAACACCAAGATAGGATCTACCCTTCTGCCTGCAAGCAACCATCGAAAACTTCACTTACAAGACGTTCAGCATTTTCACACATGGTACTCAACAAAAAGTAACAAACAAACAAATTTGAAAAATTCAAGTGCATAAAGAGCACAAAATTACCTGTAGCTGCAAGCAATTAAGTTCTTTCCCTCTTTGTTCTGAAAAAGCTCATAAGAGTTTATGCCGAATACCCATAATGGTCTTGAGAACTCAGCATCCAAGGAATAGAGTGCTTGCACATCATTTACAGATTCAATCTGTTGTCAAATTTTAGAAATAATCAATTCACTGGATGCTGAATAATGGATGACTGACCAGATAACCAAATCCAAGCAATGCGCATGAATAGCAAAGTCCAAGTAATTCAACATTCAAAAATCCTGTTTATTTTACGTCTCTCTCTTCTAAAAGAAAAGACCGTCTATGCCACTTGCTAGCAACATGCTACATTCTACTTTTCATTAGAATTTCCATGCTAACTTGTATAATATTCAACTGCTTCAAATGAAAAATAAAATGTCCCAATATCCAGCAGACTGTTCAAAATTTGCTCTCTCATGTAAACGAGAGGAATCACCATTAAGTTGCCACACAACTATATTCTACGTTTCATCAAAATTTTATGACCAATTGTTACATAAGCATTCCATGTGTGAAGGAAAGCACATTTTGAAACTGTGTCACAATCCAAAATATTCAAGTATAGAACTTACCCATTTGTATAGATTCCAAAATCCATTTTTTCTGTCAGTGATAAAGAATAACTCCCCTGCATGAATTTAAATAAAAGCATTACCATACAGAATAATTTGAATTTTTAAAAAAAAAAGATTAAGTCTATAGCTTCCGATGCAATCAAACAAAAAGCCTTGAGAACCAAACTGGGTTCCAGGATTTTGTAGCTTAATGTCCAGGTTGCTTATCCAGTAGCTACTTTCAGTCATACTTGCCATATGTTTGATCTTTGATCCCTTGTTTAATTAGCATGATAGTTTTTAAAATGGCATTTTATATAAAGTTCATTAATCACCAAAAGAAAAGAATACCTGTAGAGGACCACTTGGGTTCAGTTGGAGATTCAACAATTGTATTATCATTGCCAGCAACACAGGTGCGTTTATAGATATCTCTGTATGACAGAATCAAGAAAACTAACACCATCAACCACAAATATAAGAGGAAAAAGACAATCAGCAAAACTAATGTCAGCCCCCCAAGGTGACCAGCCAAATTTAAAACATATAGAAATCATCTAGGCTGTCTATTGAACTAAATAACCAAAAAGCAGAATCAAAGCATGTAGAATTCAGACTACAGGAGTGATCAGTGAGCACAAAGCGCATACGTGAACAAAGGATCCAGAGTCTTAAGAGTGCATACATTCAAATGTATAAAAGTACGTATATGCATGTCTATTCATTTTTATATAAGTAAATCTGCATATGAAAACTCAAAACTAGATAAATGCACAATTCAAAAAATATATATATAATTCTGTCTCCTAGAGATTGGTGACAAGATATGTCAGTTGTGCTACAAATTTAAACTCCAAAAGTTCAGCACGTTCAGGGAAGCAGAGAAGATTAGCATAGTGGACACTTTATAGTAGCAAAATAATGGAGATAGGTCAACTTGCACTTTACCAATTTAAGGATTATAGCACCTCTTGATTCATATTTCAGACAACAGTTTTTAAACACTTTCTATGGACATAAGCTCCAAGACAATTCCACCAGAAAATTTTGCAATTCCAAGGAAATGTGTTCTGAAGAACAAGAACATTGTGGCAAGACCAATATAACTAGATTCAGGCATCAATAGATTTCTATAAGACCAATTTTTCCTACAGAAACAATGATATTGTTTGTATGCAATCATACCATTTGCAGCCTAGCAAATCAAAAGCGAGAAAAGAATATCTGATAAGAAGTCCTAAAACGCAAATCATAAACATATTTTGATTACCCATTCTCAGAAATATAGCCAACCCAGAGTTCCGATTTATCCCATGGCGTGTTAGGGTGACACCATTCTATCCATGCTATCCGTTCACCTTTCGGGTCCACACGAGGGAATGCATAGAAGTCATTGCCACTAACTAATACTTTTGGTTCTGAATCTCAAGATATACAAGAAGGAACCCAAAAATAAAGTTATTTCCTCCACATATAGTGCAAAATCCAACGGTAACAGAAATGAGAACACCAGCGCACCAAGAGAATTATAAAAACCCTTGAAATACTTAGGTCTATTCTTTAAGTACCATTATTACAACTGTGGGCAAAAAGAAAAAGAACAAGAGAAAAGAGAGAAGAATAGCATATTCCAGTAAGCTCATACCCTCTATTGACGCATCATTGAGACCAATTGCTACAATCGTTGTAATTGCATTTATGCTGCTTACACGGCGATCTATCAAGTTGCATAAAGAAAAGATCAAACTCATGAACAAAAGGCTAACATGAATGGGAACTTCCAGCCCAAACAACTTCTTACAGCCTAAAAATGTAAATTAACAGAGATATCCATGATAGTCTACCTTCCATTACAGTGACAAAACGGTTAAAGCGTGAATCAAAGACTCCATCGGCATAAGAGACAACTGGTGAGCCACAATCAGGTGTAATTGGAACAGGAGTAGAATCTGATACCACACCAAATACAGAATATATCAGCAAACTGCCATCGAACATTCAACACACACTAACACATGTTTTACCTATGGAATCGACAGATTGCTTGTACAGTCTTTGGTCCTTGTAATTTGCGAAGATGACAGTATCCCCTGATATCGTAAACGCGCCTCCTCCATACTCCTGGGCAGTAGTTCGCACCGAAAATTCTTTCGGGGTGACATCGATAGCTTCCTCTCCAGCTTTCTCTTCTCCCTTAACCAGAACCGATCGCCTAAGCAAAAGTACCACAATCCAGAATCAATAAAAGGTCTCAAAGCTTAAAATCACAAAGATAAAGACGTAATAGTGCTTACCCTGCTTCAGTGGGTCGGGATTCAAGCCAGAAAAGGCGACCGCGGCCGTCAATGGCGGTACCGTCGAGTCGCTTGGATGCGCCAGAGACGATATCGGCGGTGATTGGAGACTTCCAAGAGCCGTAAGGAGCAGTGACTTTATCTTGTCTAGCAGCTGATTCTACTGGCTGTACTGAAGAAGCCATCGTTCTACAGCTACAATGATGCTACCTCTTGGGGTAGATGGTACCGGTGATTACACGAATATGGCTAAATTTGAAGAGACTACAAGAATGAGAATAAGATCCAGCAGATAAGCGAGTGAAAGTGGCTGGAACTGAGAAAATCATCGAGTTGAGTGTAAGTGATAATTTAAAATATAGACATGAGAGAGGTTTAGTCGAGTGTTTAATGGGGGAACAGTTGTTGGGACTTGGGACAAATATCCACCGTTCATTTTGACGAAATCAGGATTCTTCCAAAGCGGCAATCATAGGAGATCTAAAAAACTCACCTTATCCCAAGCAACACTAACAGCATTGTATTTGCATTTCTTATGTTTGGCATGGACACTATGTTTCAATGGCAGATGCATTCTGAATCTTGCCTGGCAATTCAATCATTCACTCAGGTTCTAGATGGCCAACGTTGATGGTCCACCCTTCCTCACCAGCTATTTGAAAGATGTTTATAGATGCATTCTGAATCTTCCCTGGCAATTCCACTGTTGGAGTAGCAAATTTGTGAAATGCTCTCAAGACTACACCATCAGTGACCAATATTATTGTTTGTCCTGAAATGGGAAACTCTCAGGGTAACTGAATTGAGATCCCTTCATCTGCTTTTGATGATAATGCGTCGAGCTTAAGTTCATCTGCTTCATGCAACACAAAACTTCGAAGATCTCCTAGATAAGTCCGGATCTTCAATAACCTGGAAAAAGAAAAATTATAGTAACATTGAAGCTAATTTGAGGCTGCAAATGAAAAATATCAACATAAAAAACAATGGAAAATAACTTCACAATCTCATGCAACCATGCCGAGCCCACTCCTATACTAACAAAACAATCGCAAGGGAGAATTTAATTAATTAAAATTTAAATTCAAAATCTTATAATTTTAAAAAGAATTTAATACTATTGAATCAAAGTTGATTATCTCAAAATCAATCCAATATTATTTAGAGATATTTACTTCAATTTATAAAAATCAAATAATATTTATAAGTTTTTTTAAAGATAATTTACAAATTTTTAAAATTTAAACAGTAATTTATAAATATATTTATTATTAAAATAATTAAAAAAATATTAAATGATATCTATAATAAAATTTTAAATTTCAATTTATTTTTTTTATTTATAAATTTAAAAAAATATTATAAATAAATAAATAAATATTTTTAAAATTTATAAATTATTTTGATCAGCTTATAAAATAAAATTAAAAAAAAAAATCAGCTAATTCAAAGTTAATTAAAATATTTCGATCTTCTTTGCTGAAACATATCTTTAGACGTATCCTCAATATAGGCAATAACAGAAAAACTAATATTTCCTCTTGTAATAATTATATAATAACATGCGGAAGATTAGAGAGTATGATTTTATTAAAAATAAGAATTGCATGGCCTCTATTAAAAACTCAATAAATTCTTTGTATTGAGGACCAGAAATAAATAAACCATTTAATATTGCTGTTAAAAAAATTAAATATATTAATTAAAGAATATTTAATATTAAATTTAATATATTTTAATTATAAAAATTCAAAATAACTAAATTATTTTTGTTTAACCTAAGTTGATAAGTGGGGATGGCGAGTACGGGCTCTCTAGGGGCAAGCAGCCTATTGTAGTTTGGGCTGTGGATGGGCTCAAGCATGTCCAGGCTTAACCAATTTTCCAAACACATTTAAGACCCAAATCCAACTGTGAGTCTGTGACCGCAATTGCCCAAATAAAAAACGAAAGGGTTAATTACAAATATTCCCTGAAATTTGTTTGAAAATACACTTTGAGCCTATTTTTTCTTTTATTTACAATCAATATCCCTAAATATTCTTTTTTTTTATTATTAGACTTTTAAAATGTGGTAGCCCTAATCCTATAAATCTCCATTAATAAATCTGACTCGTAAGTGTCATACTCCAGTCTCCACTTTCCCAATTCTATATAAAAAAAAATTATTATTAAAAATTAGTATTATAATTTTAATATTAAATTAAATTGTAATTATCAATAATATAAAGAATGATTTTATTATAATATTGAAATTTATTTCTTTCTAAAATAGAAAAAAAAAACGTAGTAACTTTTTTTTAAAATTTTTTTCCAATTTGGATTTATGAAAGCTTTAGATGCAATTAGATTGGTCTTCTTTCTCTCTTAAATTAAATCTATTAATTTGCAAGTAAACAAAAAGCAGTTAAATGTCACAGAGATTGAATCTTTTAAGTGAAACAGGAACAATCAAAGGCAATATATATCCCACCACAGGCACAATAATTAGAAGGCAAACGACAATTATAGAAAACGAACGATAGATATAAAATAATAATAATAAAAAAGTGTTGAAATGGAGAACTTGCAAGGCAAAAAGATCAAATCCATCATTTCAAGTTACTAACTGAACAGTGTTAAGTAGGATTAAAGTGAGATTGATTGCTGATTTATCCTCAAAAAAAGTCAGGCTTTGACACTGTTTTAAGTCATTGGATCATGGGTGTGTTTGCAGCTTTATGTTGCATCAATGAGGAAATATGACTTCTATGAAATGGAACCCTCAGCTGCTTCTTGGTGATACATGGTAGGTCTTACACGCCATGTATGATTTGTGCAAATCTAACCTTTTGTCCAATCAATACATGTGCTTGATGTTTCTCTATGTTCAGTAAGGGGGACCAGTTCAGGAAATTAGAATGTTGCGGATGGTTCAAACCATTTGTAGACAGTACCATGGCAATTCTAAACCATCTTCTTATCAATCATTTATGTACAATTTTAACCCATGTTCTTATCAATCATTTACGTCGTCGTGTTCGAGGCAAAGAACCAGTAACTTTCTTTATTTATTTATTTATTTTTACAGAAATCATAAGAAAAGTTTGTCAAAACTTTCATGGTGATGCCGACAATAATATCCTTCCTGTTTCTATTAAGACCGCATCTTGCACCCTGGTTTGTTTTTGTTTGGACATTTCTGTCTGCATGTGAATTGGAACTTAAGGACCGATAGTTAATTCATTAATTAGATCAGAAATTTTAATGCGATGATTATGATTTCCCAACTACTAGTGCAACCACTTAATTAAAAGGTGAAACTAATTAAAGCATACGAATAGATATGCTCTAAGCAATCCTGTTGATGGAAGATGAGATTATGGTTGGCTCTTGACACAAAAAACAGAGTAAACTAAGAGAGGGCCAAAAGGAAGAGGGAGTCACCCACAAGCAAAAGAAAGGCAAAATTTCCAATGGAGAAGAAACTGTATAGGAGGAAAGATGAGCTGCACCTAAACAATTAGTGAGAGTTTGGGATGGGGTTTGGCAAAGCATAAAGCAAGTGATGTTGATGCCCTTAGTAATGATCAGAGAGTCACATGCCCATGCCAACATTTAGCAGTCCTTTCTTCTCATCTTTTTGAGTTATTTTTCCACATTATGTGGTCCGACCTCTCTTATCTTATCACATTCAACCCCCGTCTCTTTTTTCATCACTAAACTAGGTCACATCAAACCATTACTACTCATGATTCTTCCTTTTCTCTCAGCCAACTTGGAGGGTCTCTCCTTCTTTCCCACTTCAATGAGTTTCCAACTCTAACCACCTTCTCTAACTCCTCTTCTTAATCCCTCCCTTTATGTGTATCTTATAGTTTGTCACTAGCTCGAATACACCTTTCTTCCTTGATAATTTTTCTTTGTTATTTCTTGAATTTCAGACCCTTTCCAGAATTCCTAACAATGCCACCTGTGCACTCTAGCCCTTACTTCCAAATGAATAATCCAGCTATATTGTCTTTGCTCCGGCTAACCGCCGGCGAGAAGCGCTCGAAATCTAGTTCCGGCGGGCTTCTTAAAATGTTCAAACTCTTCCCCATGTTAACCTCGGGTTGCAAGATGGTTGCACTTCTAGGTAGGCCTCGAAAACCCTTACTTAAAGATAATGCTACTACAGGTACCATTTTCGGTTATCGCAAAGGGAGAGTAAGTCTAGCCATACAAGAGGATCCTCATTGCGTGCCTATGTTTGTTATAGAACTACCCATCCATACGAGTGCGTTTCACAAAGAAATGGCATCTGATATAGTAAGAATCGCGCTAGAGAGCGAGACCAAGACTCATAAGAAGAAAGTGCTGGAAGAGTTTGTGTGGGCTGTATATTGTAATGGAAGAAAGATTGGCTACTCTATTAGAAGGAAGCAAATGTCCGATGATGAGCTTCATGTTATGCAGCTTTTGAGGGGCGTTTCGATGGGTGCAGGTGTTCTTCCAAGCCCAAATGACAAGGAAAGTACAGCAGATGGTGAATTGACCTACATAAGAGCAAGGTTTGAGAGAGTTGTGGGTTCCCAGGATTCCGAAGCTTTGTATATGATTAATCCAGATGGTGCACCAGGGCCAGAATTGAGTATTTTCTTTGTCAGGGCTCATTAGAAATTCTAGGCTCTATGTCTAAACTTTAATTTCTTGTTTATTCGTAACAGGAAACGAGCTGGTGTGATTTTCAGATTTCCAGTCCCATCCCATGGATTTTTCAGGGTTGATCAGTGTTTGCAATACCTTAAATTAACACAATTCCATGCCAATTACCTGGAAATTATTTTCTTTTCATAACTGTAACCAGGATAGTTTACTGCTGTTACATTAAAAAGCCAATTTCACAGGTGAATTTCTGAAGTATCAATATAATATAGCTCGTAAATTTTCATACATGTACATCTGCAATTTGCCGTGGGAAAACAGAAACAGAGGATAACAAGAAAACTCTCTTCCAGGTTGATTCTTGAATTTAGTTGTTGAGAGAATAAGTTTCCCATTAACTACTTCCACCTTAAAAGACTTTCTGTCTAAACAAACAAAATTTTGTTCGGTAGAATGATGAGAATTTGCCTAATTTTACATATCCGACATGTAAGATTGTGAAAAAGTATACTCTTTTAATTTTTCCCTCGCATATTTTCTATCAGGAAAATTTTACTGATCCATCATGCACGATGAAGACAATCTGAGGTGAAACACCGAAAGCAAAAACGCGGGAACATTGTTTGGTTTTAATTGAATCGGCAAATCAAAAGAGTTGGCAGCAGCTCATTCAATATCAAAGCTTGGTGTAGGGCAATGAGCCGAGATGTGGAAAATTTTACCCAAAAATAAATGAAATGTCGAATGCTGTTCCGAGTCTCCATCGATCCTTATCTAGAGAAATGAAGGTTGTAACAACTCAACAAGAGGGTCACCATCCCAGAGAACATGAGTGTGGAGTATGGACCACCATTTTACTAGAGCAGCTTCTACTGCGCCCTCTTGATAGTCACCACCACAATGTTTGTATCCATCATGTACCTTCATTCTTACCGTCATACTCTTTCATCCACTTTCTATTCATTTATGTTGGATATTCCCACACTAGTTTACACATACCAAAATTAAATGGTGAAATACAATTTGATCCCTAAATATTATCATATTAAAAAGTCAATCTCTATATTTTTAGAAACTCACTAAAATATCTTCGTGTTTTGATTTTGTCAAACACTTTCATCCCTCCATGCATTCCATGCATGTAGTTATTAATACTTAAAAGAAAAGATCAAAAATACTTTTCTAAAAGCCAACAATTATAAAATTTGATCGACAAAATATGTTGAAATATATATAGAAAACAAATATAATGATTAAAGTGTATATGAAAATTGAAACTTGAGAACGTTTTAATAAATTTTTAAAAATATAGAAATCAACTTATTAATAATAATAAAATTCAAAGACAAAATTGTAAATCACCCAAAATTCAATCTCCTTCACTAAAGATGATAACAAGGGGCTATTGATAGTAAAGATTCTTATGTTTGTAAGTTTCAAGATATATAAATGAAGATATTCAACTGCACATTCACCACAATCGGCCCAATATGCAATAATTTCTCCATTTACATAGGTCATCTTCTCAATCTTATTGCTCTTCGACGGAGCAGTCGTCCAAGCAAAGGCCACCTATAAAGTGAATGAAAATGAATTCAGGATCAGGAAGTCTGTTGTGTTAAAAAGTAAGCAAAAGCCCCTTTTTGGTTTTGGGTTAAAACTTTGAAAATGAATCACTTGGAATGGGTTGCTCAAATTAGCTGTAGTGTTAGATGAAACGGCCCAATTTAAGCCACCCATCAGCCCAATCAAGAATGTTCCCAATATACCCAACAGTATCCAACTAGTTGCAGACGCGCACACCACACCACTGTGGCGCCACTAACTATAAAAAACACTAAAATAAAATTAAAAATAAATCCAGCCTCGCACATAGACATTATTGAGATGAAAAAAAAAAATTTAAATACATTTAGCAATTACCATTAATGTTTTAAATATTGAGATAATTAACGAAATAAAAAATAATAATTTAAAAGAAATTAACTAAAATATGTCAAACTTAAATTCTAAATTAAATTTCAATATTTTAAAATAAATGTAATAGAGATCTCAAGTTGATAACGAAATTTAGAATGTCATCGTCAAAGCCAGTTGGCCTAGCAGTTGGTACGTTACATTTACATAGCTTGTTTGAGTGGGAAAGCGACGCCAGGCCCCAATGAAAATAAAAATTCACCCACACAGTCTGCATTTTTGTTGTCTAATTTTAAAAGAAGCTAATCAAGTCTAATTATGCATAAGTTGACAGAAAATTTTGGAATTCTATTGGCTACTAGTGATTTATTTGGATTCTTTTTTTTTTTGGACACTTGACTGGATTGATGGTTTTGAGCATTGGATAATTTTTAGGATATAGCCAGTCAATTAATCTAATCAATTAGAGCACTTCATCGTTGCTTACCAAAATTTTTAGGGAGATTTATAATTTAGTCCCTACATATTTTTATTATTTATAATGAGCCTTTATATTTTGAAATTTTTATTTAAATATCTCTATCATTTGCCATCATTAATAATTTAGTCATTTTATCCATTTTCACTCGATTTTTCACTTAGAGTAATTAAAAAAAAAAGGTTGCTTTAAAAGAATAAATTTTAAAATTCCTAATTTCTAAATTGCATGAATTGACAACAATTAAATCTATATTTATGTTTTAGTTCATGAATCTATGATGATGACTATGCAAAGAGAAGAAAATCAAAGAAGGGTGCTGACTAATGGAAGCATACAAAAATGTGGACTCTTTTATGAGGTGATGAAGTTGATAGATAGTATTACCCAAATATGGAACTGGGAGATGGACTGATATAAAGAAATTTCTACTTTCATCATATGCATATCACACAATTGTAAATCTGAAGGATAAATGGATAAATTTTCTAAGAGGCTAGCTTTGTGCAGAAGCAGAAACTAAAAGAGAATTGTGATTTTTCTAGCGTTTCCACGGCCCCACCTCCAATGGCAGCAACTCTTCTCATTCCAATCATAGCAAGATCACGGCTCCTACTTTATGAAGCTTGATTGAGTGGCAGTGCTCACCAATGCTTGGGGCTCCTTGTCTGTCGATTGTGATGGAAGAGGAGAACGAGCCTACTTTGCTAAACAAAATGATGTTTGTATGAAATTCTATGAAATTGATTTTTAATTGATATTGTTTGTATATGATTTGAGCTATACTTGCAAGTTTCTATTAGGACCTATGAAGGATTTTCGCAAGCATCAAATAGAATGAGATGTTTTTAATTTATTTCAAATCACCTCCAAGATTACTGCTCTAGCAAAATCAGATTGTATTATACACGCTCGCAAATCGTTCAATGAAATGCCATACAGAGATATGGTTGCTTAAAGTTCAATGCTTACCAGCTATCTTCTTATCACTTCATCTTCGCTCCAACATCAAGTTCTTGACACTAATTTCTTCACAATTTGGAGGACAATTTTGATTACTCCAACATTGATCTTTTTGGTCTGTTTGATTGGAAGGAAAAAAATTTAAAAGGGTAAATTTAGATTTAAAAAAATTTATCATTCTTTTGTTATTTTTTTAAACGATAAAATATAAAGACTAATTTATAAATAACACAGAGACTAAATTATAAATTTTATGAGTTTTTAGTGCTTAAAATTCTCGTAAGATGTATCTTAATTTATTATAAAGGTATTATATTCACAATTATAAAGTAACAAAAAATAATTAGTTTAATTTTTATGAATATTATTAATTATTTTTGTTCATTATAGATTTATAATATAATAATTTGAGATGAGAATGAATTAAATATTTAATTAATTAAAATAAATTTAAGTCATATATAATTAAATTTATGATGATTTAAATTTTTTTTGAAAAGTATTCATATTAAAGTCTAATTTGGTTTATTAAGTATCTATTATCTAAATTATTTATATAAATAATTAATTAAATATAAAATAAATATTTATAAGATTATTTATTTTAAAATATAAATTATTAATAAAATACAATTCAAATAATGATAAAGATTTTTAAAGTGTACACGTATAACTTTAAACGAATTTTAATTAAATTCAAATAAGTTTAAAAATTAAAATTATAAATTAAATTTAAATATAAATAAAGTGATTTTTAAGATATTTTATCTATTAATATCCTTAATAATAAATTTTAAGAAATAAATAAAATATTAAATTAGTATTTTAGTGGTAAAATATGAAAGGGTAATATTTAAATTCTGACAACACTGATCCTTTTTAAAAGTTCTTCAAAATACAAGATACCGAAAAAAAGGACAGCGGTTGACTAGGTGACAAAACGACAAACAAGCCATTCTGAGCGGCAGTGAGCTACAGTGCAATGGCAGGACCAAACCACCGGCAAATAGGTTGGAAGGGAACTGGACGGACCCTACTGATGGCTACAAATCAAGCGGCTAAATATATCTTAATCAGAAATTCAGGACATCTACTGAAATATCTTTTGACAATCACTGTCCAGTTTCAGGTCCCATCGTGCAACTGCCAGCAGACAATTATTCAATTCAAGTCCCGTTTTCATTGCCTGTTGGAAAGCTTTAGAAACCAGTCGGTGCGTTAGGGTTTTGATGCCAGCTGTATCATCAACTGCCCAACTGCTTCTCGCTAAACTTACTTCATAGCTCCACCGTATGATTCCAAAATCCATAAATGTTTTGCCACGTGGGCGGCTAGGATGTAATTATGATAACGATTCGTTTCAGATGATAGCTTTGTAAAATCCCTGCCATTGTAGTGCGCGTACGCTACAATCCCTGCTGCTGCGCGGGATAGGATCTTAGATGTTCTCGTATTCATCTTCCATTGAGCCAAATTAATAATTATAAATTGTATATTTAAGTATAATATTTTAATAATATTTTTCAAAATTAAAATTACTAAATAGATTAATGGATTGGCATTATCATTTTTTCTAAGTGAATAATTTGCTGTGAACCATGATTTAAAAGCAAATAATCACAAGTATATAGGTGTAATCAATCCTACTTACTAGATTAAATCAATTGAGTGATTTTTTAATATAAATAATTGAATTTTTATTTTTTTTAAAATAATTGAATTCTTCTTAAACCTCTCTTAAAATTTAAAATTATAATTATTGCTTTTTTTAATAATAATAAATAAATCTGAATTATAAATTAATTTTGATCAAGTATATTAAAATATTTTAAAAATTGTAATATATACTAAGAATTTTTAATTTAATAATATTAAAATTATTTTTAAAATTATAAAGTCTTAAAATTAAATACAAAATTTGAATTTTATTAATTAAATCCAAAGGAAAGGATATGGAAATAAAAAGGCAATCGCCAATTATGAGCAATAATGTGTGTTTTGTGAAACACGCGCTCTTAAAAGGAGAGTGAAATGAGTGGGTTTATAGGATTAGACTAGAAAGTCAAACGGATTCAACTCGAATCACGTGAGATTCGTACAGGCTGGGAGTGGGCCCTTCCTACGTGGAAGAGGTTGAAGTCATCTTCAAAACCAGTTATTTTAACGGGGGCGCTTTTGGGACGGTTGATTGAGGCCGTTGATTGGAGTGACTAAGGCTATGGATTTGGACTTACAGCTGTAAATCTGTCCGAGTAGTCAAAAAGAATTGGCCCCACTTTCCCGTTTTTGAAACGCTTGTTTTTGTGTTAAACAGCTCTGCGTTTCCTGTCATATTTTAAACGCATATATAGGAGTTGTGGGAGTACGAGAATGATTTTATTATTATCATTATTTTTCCTGTCTCAAGATCCTTTGGTCTCTCTTTATTCCCTTTTTTGCCCCCTCACCAAAACTTGATCTCCTGAAAATTTTAATATTATTATGTATTAGTAATTAAGGAAAGGAAGGAAGTCTTACATAAAATTATTAACAAACAATGATAAAACTGGCAAGAAAAAATTAGCAAAATAAACTTGTATTATGGCACTAATCTAAGACTACAACTTTACATTTAAATCATATAATTGTTCCCAACAACAATAAGCATCCTAGTAATTACTTACAACCCTATTTTAATCAAATTCATTCATATAAAATATAAATAGACCTGGTTATCAATTCAGTTCATACTAATTTTGAAGTAAAATCGACGGTTTAATTCATAAAGTGAGAGTAAATCAAAATTAAATTAGATCAATTTAGTTTTATCTGGTTTTGATTTATATTGCGGTAACTGAATAAATAATTATCATATATTTTAATTGTTTTAGATTTAATAAATGAAAAATTAATACATAATTTAATTATTAATACATTAATTTGGTAAGCTATACTGAAATTAACAAATGATTTTTCCTATATAGTTTAATAGAATGAGAAAGGGCAGGCAAGGGAAAACCAGACTGCCACAAATTTTGCTCGCAGAAAGGAAAATCATGAAAAGAATAATAGTAACAGCGCCCAAGGGGGGCGTAGCCACCAACTTTACAAAAGCCAGTTTCCAGGAAGACGCCCTTTGCTCTTTAAAAGTTAAAAACCGCCACATTGGGCGCCCAGCCAAGTTCATGCACCTCTTCCTTTCTCTCTTTCTAATCATATATAAACGCATCCACTCATCTTCCTCATTCTATCGTATCTCTCGTTCAAACCCCAAAACCTCTCTCTCTCTCTCTCTTTCTCCTCCCTTTTCCTTTTAAAAGCTCACTTTTTTATTGTCATGGAAGCAATGAACGTGTGTTCTACTTCTTCAGAATCTTCTTCTTCCGAGTCTTCTTTTAATGGCGATTCTACACCAAGAAACGCAAACAAACAGGAGCGGATCAAAGGTCCGTGGAGTGCAGAGGAGGATCGGATTCTCACCCGCCTTGTTGAGCGACACGGGCCCAGAAATTGGTCCCTAATAAGCCGATATATTAAGGGGCGATCGGGTAAATCTTGTAGGCTCAGATGGTGCAATCAGCTAAGCCCAAACGTGGAGCACCGTCCGTTTTCTCCAGCTGAAGATGAGACCATTTTGGCCGCCCATGCTAGGTACGGTAACCGGTGGGCCACCATTGCCCGTTTGCTACCGGGTCGAACTGATAATGCTGTGAAGAACCATTGGAACTCGACGTTGAAGAGAAGGGCAAGGGAACAGCAGCATCTAATGATGATGGAGGGTAATATTGATAACAGCAACACTAATGAAGGAGCTGTTGCAGCAGCTGCAGCATCAGGTTCTACACCGCGCATGGCACAAGCAGTAGAAGAAGAGGAAGCGTTGACGGCGTTGACTCTGGCTCCGCCGGGGTTTGGTGGCGGTGGTGGTATTTGTAGCAATAGTAGTGGAATGGAGGAAGAGAGGAGGGGGGATCGTTTGCCAGCTGGGTTTTGGGATGTGATGAGGAATGTGATAGCGAGAGAAGTGCGAGAGTATATGAGTTCTACTGTAAATGAGACTACTTGGGGTTTTCATTAGCTGAAAGAAACAAACAACTGGTGGTGTTGTTTTGGTTGGGGTTTAATTAATTTCATGTTTGTTAATAGGAAAAATTTTCTATTATTATTATTATTTCCAATCCTTTTCCTCAAGTTGAAAATGCAAAGATTACGTGGCCCTGAACTCTAGGGCTTGGACAACTTTTTTACTTCATGTTATAGCCTGTCACCAATGGGAAAGGAGAATGAATTGATTTAATATGGATTCCTAATTTATAATTGGCTATTCATAGTATTTCCCCCTTCTTTATCATGAAAAGAGAGAAGATGAATGGTCTTAACAAGGGCCTTTTTTTAAACTAGGACTTCCAACTTCAAGTGTAATGGTGGGTGAGGCAACAATGGTATACTCTTTTAGGTTTACTAGCTTAGATAGAACACATGGATAGCTTTCCAAGGTTTTTCTTCTTCTTCTTCTTCTTCTTAAAAGAAATCAGAAAGTAAAGCTAATTCCATTAGAATCAAGCAAGGAGATTGAAATATTAGAAATTAATTAAGGTACATTTCAAGCTCCAGACAAACTTTATATGTTTGAAAGCTGATGAGCCTTTGGATAAGTATAAGTGGGATTCATAATATTTAATTTTTTTCATGTGCTCAAAATAATTTTTTTAAATAATAATTACCTATTATATTTAAATGTCAATTTTTAACTAGTTTGCTGTTTCGTGTATTAATCTCACTAGATAGATTGGAAATTGGAGAGACTTGGACTTGGGCTTGGACTGGAGGGGGCAAGCCGGTTATGATTCACTCCTTGAATCAAAACTGAAACCTGTTTAGCATTGCTGGTCTGATCTGTTTCGATTTCCATTCAAAATTAATTTTTAAAAAAATAGAAAAACTTAAATTAATTTATTTCGAAAACTATAGAATTCAATTTATTTCAAATTTAAAATAATTATTGAACGTTTGAAGATATGAGTGTGGTTTGGGGACTAAGACTTAATCTCTGCCGTGTTTGATTTGGAAGGCCTATTTCAAAATTGTTGATCAATTTGAAGATGGTTTCAGTTTTGATTCAACATGCAATACAAAGATTGAAATCCTTTTAAATTTTTATCTTTTTTAAAGTGATTTTAACAGGATTTGATCAGCAAGTTGGGTCACTAGTTTGAGTTTGACTCAGTTCAAGAGTCAAGGACCGAGTTGAGCTCCGAAGATTTTTGATTTTTTATTCTTCAATTGTGAATTTTTGAATTTGGAGGAGATGGATTAGTAATGGAAATCAAGAATTGATTTCATCAAAAGAGTGAGAGATGGAGTGAATATTAACATATATGTCTTACGTATATTGACGAGAAATATTAACGTATATATAACAATACATTCATATATATATATATCTGATTACCCCTTCCTCAAATAATAATAGGGAAAACCCATATCTTGAAAAAAAAATTAAAATTAAAAGCTAGAAAAATGGGATGAATTTGCAAGTGTGTGATTGCAAAAATAATAATTATTTAAATTTAATAATATTTTATGATAAGATTTTAAAAACAAATAAAAAAAAGTGTAAATCATAAAAGATGAAAGAGGTTCAAACGCGGGAAAGAAAAGGGAAGTTGATGGAAGGAAGGAAGGGAAAACCAAACGGCGTTCTTCTTTTGTATATTTATATTATAATTCAACACCATGCATGCGTTTGATTTGCATATGCTAAATGTGCTTCACTTTATATTTTATCAATCACAGTAGTCAGGCTTGGATTTATCTCTAATCAACTGGATTAATTATTAGCTTAATTAAATTAAACTTGTATATTTTTCATGAGAATTGCATGCGAATTCTTATAGTGGTAGCTAATGTCAACGTGACTTGTCTTATCCAATGTCATATCAACATTCAATCAAGGGCATGGCCCCCTGAGAGAGAGAGAGAGTTATCTATTTATTTCATTTTGTTTTCTTTCCTCTGTTTCTGCCTAACATTTTTAGTCCCTAAAGCTTACATCTTTTTCTTTTTTCCATCTTCTTGTTGTATTGATGATGATGATCGTCCATTATCACGTTTAAATTAAATTTTAATATTTTTTAATTAATATATTTTTAAAATATTTTTAAAATATTTTTAATAATAACATCAAATAAATCTTTAATATAAATATAATCACGGGATAATTCTCGGTTATAGTTGCCATAGCCTAATCTAGATCATTGGGCTAGATTCTCAATAATTTTTTTTTTTTATAATTTCAATTTGATTTTAATTTCAATTTTGATTCAACATGTGTTAGAGAAAATCAAATGCTTCAATTAATTTTTGAAATTTAAAAAAAATTGACAAGTCAAATCAGACCGAATTTTTGAATCGAATTATAAATTTCAATTTAAGATTATAAGAGGTAGGAATTGGGATAACTCCAAGGCAATTTTGATTAGGTTTAAAAATGTGAACAATCAATCAACTCCAATCCTAAATTTCATTGAGCCCATTTTAATCCAAATCAGACCTTGATTGAGTCCAACTTAATAGCAATTTTTATCCTATATAATAAAACATTTGAATAAGTGTGTTTGAAAGCTCTGCAGTTAAGTTGGTTAAAGCAACTGTTTAGTAAAATGTTTGTACATATATTTCCTCTGTTCGTAGTTTCTTAGTTAATCAAATCCAGTTGCAGATATAAATGACATTGAAAGTCCTTGTTTTTTGGATTTAAATCTTTGCATAATCTTGGCTCCATTGCTTTCAATTCATTTAACTCTTCCAAATCCCCGAACTCTTGGATCCATACCTCTAATCCCATCAAATTGGATGCCAGAGCCACCCATAATAGCGGGCTTCACTCCTGAAATGCAAGAAGAGGCAGAGCAAATCACATTTGCCTAACCACTGGCATTTACTTGTTGAATTTGTCTCATTTGACTCATATTGAATTTGTCTCATTTGACTCATATTCAAACTCAAGACTTTATAATTTTAAAGACAACTTTAATACCACAGAGTTAAAGCTTATTGATTGAATTTACTTCTTGGTTTAGCTGTTATATTTCTGTTTTTACAATATGTTTGCTTCATCTTAGGCTCTGCTTGCTTCAACTTCTTTGTTCTGAAAATATTCGTCTTACAAATTTTGATTTTGCTTAATGAGAGAAATACAAGTTCTTTTCTTGGAAAGGCTCATGAAATGATGGGAATGAACTGTTAGGATGTGATAAACTATATATGTTCATCCCTCGTTTTCTCATGCAATTGAAAATGCTCTGTGAAATTAAATCTATGTAATCAACATTATAAGTTGTCAATAAGACAATTTGGTAAAGCTCTGTCCAATAATTTGAGAGTAATGAATAATGTCTGATAGCATGATTGTGGACAAGTATAGGATTTGTTGTTCATACAAATCTGACGCCCTTTTCTTGCTGGAATCAAATGAGAGATGTTGGAGTTGGACCATTTACTTTGAGAAGAACTGTGCATAAGCACATGACCCTAGACAGGGAGTTTGATTGCCTACTATAATCGGGAAAGGGCAAAGCTCAATGCCCCGCTTGAAATTGATGGGGCTAACAATGCCCTTTTCAAGAATATGTGTGGTTGATTTGATCCATCAGATGGTTCATGGTTGAAAAGGTAGGCTACCTTTATTTTCTCCCTAGTGACTTGTGTCTTATGGGCAAGGATTTCACTCATCCACAGAGATTTATTACCTTAGAAAAATAGTTCTCTCATTCCATAGGACCAAAAAGGTTTGAATTTCAAAGCTTACGCAGGAATGTTGATTCCAGGATATTTAAAAAGGCATCAAGTAATTCACTTAAAAGAAAATAAAAGAAAACTAAAATGCAAATAAAACAATGGCAAATTTACTTTAAGCCATCCATGATAACTTCACCTCAAAATGCACAGTAGCAACAATGGCCTAATACGCTAGGAAGCAAACATTTCAATCAACAAGAACGATGTGAGAATGGGAAATCAACAGAGAGCGCTAAGTCCAAGAAAAAAAAAAACCCAAGCTCAAGAATCAAAGATTTTCAAGTGGCAATTAAGGAGATTGCTCTTCCTGCTTTGTTTCTTGGGGGGTTTGTGCAGGCATCGGTGGCGTACCAGATGTGGCAAACACATTAGACCTTGGAGGTGGGCTTATCCTTCCATCAATGCAAGAAGAGCATTTTGTCTCTGCCCAATTCTCTATATCATACTGGCCATAACCCAAGATTCTCCTTCTAGAGCAGAGCCTTCCAATCGTAACAGCGAGTAATCCTAAAATCATGATCACTGCAAGCACTGCAATAACTGGGCCAACTGAGCTGTGGGTTGAGTGAGTGTGAAAATTTTCCTGTGCTATAGTCACTGCCGGTGGTTGCTGGCCTAGCGGCATTGACATTTTAGCCTTGGAGGGTAGAGCGCTTCTGATGAAGGTAAAGAACTAGCTTACGAGTAAGTTGTGCCGGTTTTTGCAAGATTCATCTTGAAAATGTGAAGGGAAATGGAGGAAAATAGAGTAGAACTGAAAAGGATGAGTTTTGGATGTGTTTCTTTAAAGCAACTTGAAAAGTAACAAAAGCCAAGTCATTCTGAGTTTTGCAGTAAAAACCCCACTCTGCCAGCAAATGAATGGGAGAAACTAGTACATTTGCCTTAAAAAGATTGGAGAGAGCAAGGTTCTGCATCAAGAATTCAAATAAGCAAGGCTATTTTACAATGTAGTCCATAAACTTTAACGAAATACATATATCAATTCCTATATTTTTTAAATCTAAGGTTTAAATTCTCTAATAAATTGATTATTTTGTTCAAAATAAAGATTATTTTTTTTAGGAAAATTCAATTATGTTGGACATTGTGAAATTGATAAAAATACCCTTATTCTCATATATTTTGAATAATCAGCATTAAAAGAAAACAAAGAAAGGTATATAGTTTAATTTAATTCTTTAGGACCTAATTGACACTTTACCTTTTTTACTCAATTCGAGTAATTTGTGATAAAAATATTTTTTAAAAATAAAATTTTGTTTTTACCAAATAATTTTTTTAATAATAAATATTTCAAAAAATTAAAAAAGAACCAATAACATCTTAGAAAATTAAAAAAAATTGTGATTTTTATTTTAATTTTTTAAAAATTAAAAATCTCCATCTCCATTTTCCATTTATCGTGTTGTGCATTTAATTTTTAAAAAAATTTTTGAAATAATTGAAAAAATGTGAAGTTTACTTGTTATTAATTTTGTATTTTTAATAATAAAAACTTATTATTATAGCCCTAAATTGAAAAAAAAAAAATCAGAGAGAGGGGCAAAGATGAGGAAGAGAGAAGAAAAAGACGTTAATAAGGACAATTTTGATATTTAATTTCATAAAAGGATTTGACTTTTGTTCTCTTTGATTAAAAAATTTGATTAATTTTAGATCGAATAATTAATTTGTTAACCAAATCAAAATTTAAAGGACGAATTATTTAATAGGAATTCAGCTATTTATTAAATTTCAGGCACTAAAATTGCAAAATACTTAATAATAAAAAAGGCATAAAACGGGAGAAGGTAGATATTTTAATAATAACTATGAGGAAGAAACTAAGGACAGTAAAAGACGAAAGGAAAGGGGAGGAAAGTAATCAGAAAAGCAAGGGAATCCAAATGGACTAAACAAAAAGTACAAAAACTTTTCGTACTGAAGTCCTTTTTGAAAAACGCCCATGACTAGGAGCTTTTTCAGGACTGAGCTGCCACCGCAAGACACAAGGTACGCGAGCGAAACAATCCTCAAACCATTTTCAATTTCAAAGCTCAATGTGAATTGGGAATATGCATATTATAATATTATTATAAAAGTATTAAACTTTAAAATATATATTTTTAATAAAAATAATTTAGATTATTAATCAAAATTAAAAGAATTTAATATTATTTGAATAATAAAAATTGAATTTAAATTTAAATAGGGTTTGATATTAAAAATACTAATATTTTTATAAGTATCCTGTTACCATCCCTACCTGTGCACCACGGCCAATAATGATTTTAAGTTAATTTACGGGCTTTCTGTTCTTTGTCTTCACAATATATATATATATATATATATTGCTCCAAGTTTATTCTTTTCTATTTTTTACATTTAATTTTTTTTTTTTTTATAATTTGACCGATTGGAGTATGGTCCACCTAGTAATGCTTTGAATATCTAATCTTGTAGAATGTTTCCCTATGTTTTTTCATGATCTCCACCATCTAAGGTCATAAGAATCCAAATAAAATGTAAAAAAAAAATATATATATATCTTATGCTGTTAATACCAATTAACATGAGATTGACTACGCTGAAACAGAATGATTAAAAATCATACTATTCTGAAATACTGATAGAAGGAAAACCCGGTAGTTTATAAATACCGATTTTAAGTGCATATTGTTCCTAGGGCTGATTGCATAGCTAATCTCATTTACCAAGATATAATTTGAAATCTTATTGGCATTCATGCACGAATCATCATGAAGCAAGTACAAAGGGATGCCACATTTGTAGCACATTTGTACATCTACTCAAGCATGCCTCAGTGACTAGGACCCATAAAAGTTGAGGTTGGCTGATCATCACTCAGCTTTGTTTTCGGCCACACACATGTATATTACATGAAAGTTTAAATCTGTATGGTGTTACCCTAAAGATGTTGCATATATACAATTTACTAGATTTATAGCCCAGCTGAAGAGGACTTTATGGATGTGGGAAGCAAAAGGCCAAAAGGTCATAGAAATGCAACAGGAGTTTACACTTCCAGCTATACCACCACATCGTGTTGGGGAAAACGGCATGGGCGTAATATTTAGAAACATCCATACTTTCAAATTTAGCAGCATGAATAATTACCCGTCTATATGAATAATTACCTGTCTATCAGTTGTTCAATAATGTTCCTCGCCTCGCTGAGAGTATTCATGTATTGAACTTCCATAGCCCACAAATTCTGCATGGAAAGCACTGTCGTCCCCATTTGTATAAGGTGCTCTTTCTCCAACTGCTTAACAGCATTTGGATCCATCAAACCAGCAATCACAGTCTGCCAATGAAAAATAAGGATTACACAGTAGCAGGAGTTCATATAAAAATAAAAAACTTTTATATATATTAATATATGAGCATGGAAAGTTAACTCCTCCAGATTTCATGTTACTGCTCTGGAAATGTGGGCAAACTCTACACTTTAATTCATTAACTAGCTGGTAAGTTCAAAATTAAATGGCTTTGTAAACTTGAATTATTTCTTCTGCATAATTTGCTATCCAGATGCAATGTGAGTCCTTGCACAGAATTTTTCTCCATAACTCTGTTCCTTTTAGAATGTACACTCACCCAAGATGTGCCAAAACAAGCATTGAAGACTATGAATTTCAGGAGATTCTCATCTGAGCTGCTTAGGGCATCATCCGAACTGACAGAAACAGTATAATCTTGATAAGAATCTATTATTGGTCCATCATTTCTCACAATAATTCTGCCATGCTTCCTCAAAATTCTTTCAAGATGAAACATAGTGCTTTTCCAGCAATTCTTGTCTATCCCCAACCACTTTAATGTGCAGCCACTGCTTTCAAAAGCCCTCATTGGAAGTTCTTCATGCAGCCTCATTAGAGTTGCTGCTCTTTCAGCATTGGCCCAGCAACAACATGTGGATGATCCATCATCTATTCATGTAATGGGGAAAAGAAAGTTATTAGAACATCAGAAGTAGGAAGCAAAATCTTCCCAGAGACAGCTCACGTAGGTGAACTGAGAGATCATGCAAAACAGACAAATGACTTCTAACCAACAGGAAATTTATTAATAGTAACACACTAATAAAAGAACCAAACCCAAGAACAAAATCCCTAGAAATCGTAGTACCATAAATGGTATAAATGTACCACACAACTGTCTTTATGTATATGCATGGACCACTTCTTCATTAATGTGACTAAAACATAGTTTGCTGAACCTTATCATCAAGTAATTCTAAACAAACACATCTTTAGCCTAATGACAAAATGGAATTGTTGCTTTCAGGCTCTCAGATGAATTCTGAGATATTGCTATAATTGGTAAGAAGCAGTTTCACACATATATCATAAGGCGTGATCCTGCTGATTCATATTTATTGTATTCTATCTTTTCTCAAAACGCAAGAGAGAGACCTCCAAACTGAAATTTGACTGAATCTGTCCCACAACACCACAAACCCAAATTTTCAACATATCTAATGAGAGATATGCAAAGAAAGAGGCCAAAGAATTAATTTAAAACATGCATGTGCATAAAACTAAAGCAAGTTCTAGATATTGGCTAGCATGAAGAAGTCATTACTTCTAAAACCCGATGACCCTACCCCATATGTTCTACCATGATATTAGCATGCCTTAGATGGATGAAAAATAACTCACCCAACACAAAACCCACAAGCGGAATGTCAACGAAGTGTCCAGCCTGGACTTCAGAACGTAAGCCATAATATTTTATATTCTTCTCCAGAACCAAGACATGGACAGCAACAACCTATCACCACCACAAACAGATAAATTGCAGTTAGCAGAATTCTGCACTGTCAACATTGCTGTTACCCATGGGGAAAACTAGCACATTAAAAAAAAAAAAAATTAAACTTAGAAACGAATTAGGCCAGAATAGGAACCCTGTAAATTAATATATCTAACACAACTTACCCTGCAATTAAACCGCATTGGCTTGCAATCTGAGCACTGAATCAATTCAGAAATCATACCAGAAGAAACATTGTCCAAAGAGGAAGCAGATGGCATACACAAAGTAGAGCAGAATTTAAAACATTTATCATCGTATTGTTCATTTGCAACCCTTATGGAGTTCAAAACGATAAATGATGCAGGTGTCAGCTGCAATTTATTTGTCACCCTGGAAAATAAGAAATAGCCATTTATATTAGCACACACGCTATAACAGTTTAGAAGACCATAAATGGATCAGCATGGAAGCAGTTTGGTAACGCCCTCACTTTAGATAGTCCGTACATTATACTGTTCCGGCGACTAACGTCTGTCCGGACAGCTAGGATGTCTAGAATTACAGTTAAACTAGAATGAGGAAACATAAATTGACTAAATATAGACTAAGAAAAATTAAAGAAAAGTAAAAGAAACGAAGTAGGACTCGGTTAAACGAGCCAGAGTCACAGCGATGAGTGACCAGATTAGGAAGCGACTGCAAAGGCAGTTGCTGATCCCAGACCTGTAGGGATCCCTAGGAAATAATTCTTGAAACCTAATTAGAGGTTTATTGAAGTGTAAATGACATCAGAAAGGTCAAAAAAAATTCAGGGGAATTTATTTATTGGTACAGAACAAAAATAAACCGACAAGCATTATAAGGGCATTTTGGTCATTTTAACCCCAGAGTTAAAATTTGACCTAAATGTCAATTAAAATAAGAGAAATTAAACGACATAAAATAAATAAAATTAAAATTTATGAATTTAATTATGGAAATAAGAAAAGAAGAGAAAAGAAAAGAAAAAAAGAAAATTAAATGAAATTAATAACATCATAAAATTCTCTAACCAATAGGAATTCAACAACCAATTAAGAAGAGATAAGAAAAAGTTAAAAAGAAGACAAATTGAGTTAATTAATAAAAAGTTATCTTCTTCATTTCTTCTCCATATTGCTGTCCACCATAGCCAAGAAACCTTCTCCATTTTCTTTTTTTTTTTTAAGCTCAATTTTCCTAAGCTTTCTCTATCTAAAACCCTAAACACCCTTCACAAAAATTAATCCCTACATCAAGAGGAATATTTTAATGATCAAAAAGTGAAAAAATTTCAAAGATTGAGTAAGCTCAAGAATTGTTTAAAGGGGTTAGTGCACTAATTCACTTCTATTTCTTTTCTAAGCATGACAAGCTTACTAAAATAAGTTAGATTGATATGAAATTAAAAGAAATTCATAGGGATAGGAACTTACTAAATTTCGGCAGCCATGATAAGAGTTGTGGTTTGATGGTTTTGATGAAATTAGTTGTGTTTATTAGTGATATTGATAAGTAATTGTGATGAACAAATTGATTGGCTCGTGTTTATATGAATTGAGGAATGTGAGTTAGGGATTTTGACCTAACTTTGGGGAAATTGTTGTGTGACTTGAAATTGATGATGTTGAGATGATTTAATGACCATTAGAAGTGTCATGTATGTCAAATGAAGTTTGTGGTGTTGGAAGAATTGAATTTGGGAGTGTTGATTTTTATGCAGGAAATTCGGACCTTTGAGTCCAGTGTATTGTTTGAGATATAACTAGAGTTGTATTGCTCCAATTAGTGTAAGGCCAATTGGAGATGAAACCTAGGACAAAATGCCCATTTTTCATGAAGAAACTTTGCCCAAATTCTGTCAAAATCTTGGTCAATTTACTGTCCCAATCCAGATATCCAAACACTGAACCCAGAAAAATGACCAAATGTGTTCATTTGATCATAACTCCCTCTAGACAAGTCCAAATGACCTGAATTTTATACCATTAAAAAGCTTAGACATAGGACTACAACTTTCATTGAGAACACCAAGCCTAGAAATGTCTCAAACCAAATGAAATTGTTCTCTCAAGTTAAGACACCAAACTAACCTACACCATTCTGCCCAGAATTTCCTGGATTAGAGCTCACCCGACCAGTTTTGGCAAAATAGCCATAACTTGGTCTACAAAAATCCAAATTCAATGAAACCAGTGAAAAAATTTCTATAAGACATAGATCTACAAAATTGGTCTTTTGACCCAACCCCAGAAACCAATGGAAATAGGTTAATTGACTAGGTTAAGTTAATATATAAATTCTGAAAATTTTCAAAAGAACCATTTGACCCCAGAACACACATTTAGCTATATCTCCTACTAGAAACTCCAATTAGGTTGAGCCATACTGATCTGGAACCCTAAAAAACAGGGCTTCAACTTTGTTTTAGATTTGGTCCTCAAATTATGAACATAAGAACCCTAAAATGGGAGTCAAAGTTTCTAATCTTAACATGAGTCCTGGTAGAACAGGGTACATGAGTCCAGGCCAATGATTTGGCCATAATTAATTCTACAAAACTTGAAAAATTGTAATAAAAATTTTTAAGTGACTATAAGACATAGGGTAACAACTTTTATGAAGAATCTTAGGCCTAAAAATGACTATGACATGATCAATTAATTAGACAAAAACAGACTCTAGAATTTGCCAAATTCTAAACCTTGAGAAAGGTTCATAAAATAACTTAGCCTATGATATGAAACAAAATGGAATAAGCTGTTAAGTATAAAAATAACATGAATTAATAAAACTATAAGTATGAAATAACACTATTATGCCCAAAGTACACCTAGACTCATTTATATAGTTTAGATCGATTGGTATACCAATTAGGAACTACATATTGCAGCACTGCCCACAAAATTAATCATTAACAGACAACATATGTCTAAAATGATTGTTCTACTGGCTTTATGCCTGTCCGATGGCCATAGTACCAATTTTCATTATTAATGGCTTATGCCTGCCCGCTGGCCTTATGTGTAACATGACCGTTGTATACTGGAAAGGCATACGGATGTCTAACTAATATACTCCCGTGTATCCAATCTTTATAATTTGTCATAGGTTACCTGAGCACAGATGAAAGCAATAAGCCATAAAATTTGAATAAGTACATGAGAAAATCATTAATATAAATTTTATAAGACTGAATATAAGGTACATGCACAGTAAAGATCCTGATTAACTTATTTACTTCCAAAGCTTTCTAAACACGCAAAAGACTATGAATTTATAATATTTTATATTTTATTATAAGATTATATGTAGAATAATTATTTTAGTTGTTTAGATTATTTTTCCTTTATATTATACACCACTAAGCGTTATACTTAACGCGTTGGTTTTTTCAATGCGTAGGTACAGAAGACCCACAGCAGCAGCAGTAGAGTTTAGTCTGAATTTGATCAGATCTGCTACAGGGTAGATTGTCACCTCAACAGTCCATTTTGGTAGGGCTCATGTACATATTAGATTTTGCATTTTGATATTGTATGTAATTAAACAATGATGTAAATTATTTTTAGAATGTAAATAAAAGTGTAAATTGTTGTATATGAATTTTATATAAATGAATGCAATGCAGTATTTTATTTTCTTGAAAATTGATATAAGTATGAAGAATAATATGATGAATGAATAGATGTAAAGGATATGAATTGTTTTAACAGGTAACATGAAAATCACCATGCACTAATAGAACAGAGGAGACTATGTCTGGGTCTCCATAAAAATGAAATGTGATAAAAAAAAAAAATTTACACGTAAGACAATATAATTAAAGTAATATTGTACATGACAAGACAGGATAGGGTGCTCCGGCACCGAATGTAACGCACCTTGCTCGGCTACACTGTAGACCGGTGAGGGGTGTTATAAGTTTTGACTGAGTCCATATGTGAAGGAGAAGTTGGTAGATGAGAATTTTAATAGATAAAACAGCACATCATTACAAGGATAAATGAGCCACTGCTACACAAGTAACAAATATATACAGAATCTCACTGTACAAAACTCAAGCTTTAAATAGCAAGCATGATCAATGATTGGATGCATCAAAATCACGTTATTCAATGCTCTGTGATCAATAGCAAAAAAAACACAGCATGCCTACCAATAAAAAAGATGGCTTTTAATGCAATTGTTTTGCTTCTTCTGATCCAACGACAGATAGTTCCCCCCATCCCAATGGTTTGAACCATTTGGTGTTGAATATATTAAATTTCTAATATGCAATCTCATCATCACTTTGTAACCCAGCCTAATAGCTTATTGAATTTGAGAGTCCCCCTCACCCATTTGGTGTCCACAATGATCCAGCCCAGACTTTTTAATGGTTCAAACCATTTGGTATTCAATATATTAAATTCAATGATATAATAAAATTTGCAATTTTCAAACATGGCAGCATTGGCAATAGCATCAATATGTACACAACAAGTAGAAGGTAGAAAAAAAACTCAAATATTAAAGTTCAAGCATGTCACTCAAGGATAGCATGCATACCTCAATTTAAGAATTCGATGAAATGTTGCATTTACACCAGGTCCAAATCCAACAGGATATGCATGTTTGCTAAGAGAACCAAAAATGCTTACCTAATGAATTAACACGATTCAATAAAATGAAACATTTATGTTCTAATAAATAAAGAAATAGGAAACTTGATGCACAAAAACAAGTGGGAAATCACCATTTGATCATCCACCAAAACATGGATGCAAGAAATGTTTGTGCTTTCCTGAAAAAATTTCATGTGAAGACCATCATCTAATCTTTCACAGCTTAAATGGGCATTGGCAGCAGAATTGCAGTCAAAACCATGAATGTCTACCACATCTCCACACACAGATGTTAAATTTCCCTCAGGAAAAAGGCAAGTAAAATCAAGGGATCCAGAAAAGAAACCAGTTGAAGATATCATGGTCAAAATATCAGAAGAATCACTTAAAGTCTCTTCTGGGGTCATAATTGGCTCAGTGTGGGCTTCTTTATTTTCATTAAGCTTTACTTCCAAAAAAGCCTTTGCATTTGCAGAGAGATGAAGACAAACATCCGAAGACAATTCTGGAACATTACCAGTGGACCTCAAGAGTAGTTCAACCTGATCTCTTATAGGAAATTCTCTACAACTGATAGAAGAATCACTTTGAGAAGGAAGATTTGAAGATTTATTATTTGTTACTCCCTCATCAGAAGAGAAAGAAAGGCTCCACATGTGTGTTCTGGAAGAGATAATAACTCTAACACCGCTAACATTATCATAGTCCTTAATGCTACAAAAGGATTCTTCTGGATGGTGCTTTATGATGTAATAACTGCCAATCTGCAACGCCTGGAATTCATATTAAAGAGAATAAGCCATACATTGTAGCTCTTTTTTAGAAGACCACTATTTCATTATCCTTGCATTTGGTAAATTCTAAAAAAATGGGGAAAATAGAAGAAGAAGAAAAGAGAATCCTTACACACCGGATACTTGAACAAATTTTCAGAGTTGAATTCTAGCAACACCTTCTCTGCACTCAGTTTACAGTCAGCATCAATCTTTACCTTGGATTTTGTGAAGCACAGTTTTCCTGAACCACCTAAGTTTTGCCTATTAGCAGTTCTAACAGTGGCCAGGCATGGAATTTCGAGAGAACTCAAGTTTCCACATTCCCCCTCATTGGATCTCTTTAAAGCCTGGCTTGATGCCTGATCAATTTTACGCTTCTTATTGGACAGACGCTCCTGGTAATTTTCAGTGGGATAATGTGCCAACGATTCATTAAGCCAATCCCCTGAAATCTTAAATGGAAGCATAGCTCCATCTTTCACTCCAAGAAACAGATCCCAAGGCAAGATAATGGCCTCAGCAAACATAGTACAACAGTCTGTTATCACCGGATCACCTTTAAACTGCAGAGATAGATATGTAAATAAATAATGTGTAAAAAACAATTGCCATACTTTAAGACCAAAAAAAAAAGGATTTCAGGTTACAAAATAAGTAAAATTAGTTAGAGAAACTTTACAAACATTCACAAAAACTAATAATGAAGATGCAGCCATACCTTTTGTAGCACAGGATATTTGTGTGTTACACATATCAGATGAAATCTTCCACCTTGAAGTTCCATAAATTCATTATTCCAGTCCACACAAGGATAAAACGGAAGATTTCTGCAAGTTGCATTGCCTAAGCGAAAACTGATATAAATTGTTAATTTCATCTCTCTTGCCCAAGGGGTGTGATAAAAGATATGCCTGCATGACAGTGACTCACTGTCAGGCAATCCTGTATGATCCACAAGGTCAGGTGTGCCTTCCACAATTAGATTATAGTCAACAACCTGAAAACCAAATACAAAATAAGTAATTAAAGATGAAAAAATTTTCACACATTCAAGCAGCTTGGGACAAGATAATGATTAGAAGTTTTTGCATCGTCATTTGATATAACCTCATAGATGCAATTGGACTTCCAAGTGGATGGAAAGTTGGGTATTATAACATCAATGCTTCCTGTTGCATCAACTAACTGCAACCTTCCAGAATATGGAGAAATCTGGATGACCAGATCAAATCCTTGATTAATTCAGAGAACAGAATTTCGCCCAAACCAACTTGAACACTAAACCACCAAATAGCAATTAAAAAACCTCAAAATCAGAGTTTTGATATACACATGTGTGTATGTTGTGTGTGTGTGTGTGTGTGAGAGAGAGAGAGAGAGAGAGAGAGATTTGATTTACAAAGAAAAAAGAGGAGTACAACAGGGAGTTCAAGCAATCCTCCTAATAAACACAACATAAAATTAAAAACAAAAACATAAAAAGAAGCTAGAGAAGTAATGTCCTTCAATAAGGTTGGATAACACTCAAAGTGCCCTAGAGTAAAAAAAACTTGAACCTCACTTGTATCAAAGAGCCCCACAGCCTCCCCTTAACATTTTCATAAATTCCTAGAATCATATAGCTAAAAAATCTTGATTCACTTTCTTAAGCACATTAAAATGATTCACATTTAACCAAAGTAGTACAAGTGGTTGCATGGACAAGTTAAGTAAAAATAATGTGATGAAGTTAAATCACCAACCTTTAGACTTCCAAGCAAAGAAACTCCTATATCTTCACTATGAAACATCCTCCTCAACGTTCGACTATGAGATCTTCCTTCACACGACACAAGATCAAATTGAGATTCGTCACGCAAGATGTAAAAGTTGCTCTCCATCTGCAAGAGTGCTTTCATCCACATGACCTCACAATGATGGAGAAAGGTAGAGATAGGTGCCACCTAAGAGAAAAAGAAAGAATTGGTAATTTATTCTCTAACTTTCATTAAGACTATCTACTAAAACATATGACAACTTTATACGGTCAAACTAGATATGCCCTTTGATGGGATGAAGCAAGGCGTAGTAAAGATATTATAAATGCAGAACTAACCAATTTCAGGTCAGCACAATATGGTTCACTATCACAACCACATGAGTTATGCTTGCATAGTTCTGTAAGTATTCCACGCTGCAAAAAGGATCTTGTTATAGATGATAACAAACAAATACAACATAGTAGACTTGTATCGGTTCATCTAACAGTGAAATTACCAATTTACCCGAGCATGAATCACTGAAGGGGGTAAATGTGAATTAGAAAACATCTGAGCCAGTCCTTCCTTCTGGTTACACCTTGCAACCATCCAAATCAAGTTAGAAGATAATTACAAAAGCACAACTGTGGAAAAGAATATGAAGGCTTAAAGTAAATAAGAAATTCTATTCAGTTTGTACACAATCGCAAGATTAAAGAAAATTACATGTTTTGATCCCAAGATCTCCTTTTCTGATAAAATCCCAGCAAACTTCTTGCGAAAACTTGAAATGATAAGTAGTGCCCTGAAAATTCAACCGTCATATCAAGTAAACGAATTGAGAATGTTATATGTTTGAATCATCCTGTGAAACCATTAAATTTCCTAGAAGTATGTTCAAAATTCCATACCATATTCTGGCAGAAAAAGTCAAGGAATTAATAAACTTCCCCAACTGACTTTGAGATTGAAAAACTATATTAGACCTGCAGTACAGAATTTGATCGCTATTATACATGCCATGCATGTTTAGATGTCCACCAAAAAATGAATAAGTTCCAAACATTTTTGCATAAGCAGCAAAGGGACAAAATCATTACTTCAAACAAGGCCATTAGAAAATATAAAGGCCACCAACCAAAATTAGCACAGTACTAGTGCCAGATCATTTTCTGGAATAATCACTCAATTTCTAGAGGAAATCAACAAACCCATGATAATTTTGGCAAGGATGCAAGAGGCATAAAATAATAAAATATCTTTAGCCCATACCCCGTTTCCAATGGTGAGAATGACTCTACAGTAATGCTAGTCTTTAAGCAAGTCCCAAGTATAAGCATTTGCGTCCAAGTGAATTTTGGATTAACAAAATGCACATTTCTCAAAGAAATCTACATCAAAAGCAAATAATGAGAAAAACAAATGTGTTGCAGACTCATCACCTGGCATGTTGAGAAAAAAATTGTAAGCATCAAAGCTTTTTTTTTTTTTTTTTCTTCCAACTAACATGGTAGACAAATTAATTATACTTACAATGGCGCCCACCCTTAAACTATGTGGTGCAGCAAGTAGCTGATCAGTTAGTACAAGCCATACTTCTTTGTCCAGCTCAATGACCATTCCTTGCATGTATACACCCTTGACAACACCAGTATAAGCACCGCATTCTCCTTTTCCCACAATAACATTTCTCAAAAATGGTGACCATTTCTTGGATAACCTAGGCAAATGCAAAACAGAATTTTCTGTAGTTACAAACATCAATTGAGACTTGTCTTTCCCTATAAAAACCAACTTCTTTTTCAGCCCCGATAGCCTGACATCATTCCCTACAAGCTTGGCAATCACAGGATGCCAGCTCCAAGAAGAACCAAAGAAATATATAAACAAAGGTTTTGTAAAAGAATGAGGATGCTGTCCTTGAGCTAAATTATGTAAAACTGTAACAGACTCCTTAGAATTACACAATTTACACTCACAAACCATAATTCGTACAATAAACCCGCGAAGATTGTTTGTCTTGCTATCACCACTTAAACATGGTACAAGTGAAACAGGACTTGTTGATTCAATTGGGCCGTGAACGCTAAAACGAGCTTTGGAATCGTCTGCGATAGTGGGAGGAGGAGGAGGAGGAGGAGGAGAAGAACCTGAAACTATAGGAAATGAATCCATACTGGAACAGCGGGAAAAGGTACTAGTACTTGAATCTGGAAAACTCCATTTGATAATCTCTAAAAACCCACCACCAGAATGTTTTAGGGGAATGAAATTCCAAGCGAGGACCTGAATCTTCTTTCCAATTACACGGACACTAAAATCGAGAATATCGCAGCAAATGGTAGATGAACAGTCCGAGAACTGAAAGCAATTCTTATTCGGGCATTTTAGGGTTTCAGTAGGAAGAAGTAGGGTTCCCACGAGCATAGCCGGTTGACTCAAAGGAGCGAGTATTTTAAGGTTAGGGTTTGAGTTAGTAGTGAGACCAGGAGGTGGTGGTTGGGATTGGGAATTTTTATCCATGGATTTTGATTTGGAGGAAGGAGGACGTACAGAAACGCTGGGAGAGGAATTGAGAGAGGATGTGGCCGTAAATGGCCGACCACGACGGAGCAGCTCTGATATTGTCAGTAGCTCCACAGCTTCTTCCATTTTGCTAGAATTTTCAAGCGAAATTAGATTGGGATGTGATAGGCGAAGAGTGAAGCGTGAAGACTGAATGGGAACATAGCGGGAACTGGGGCTTTTAAATGCCTTTTGTTGCCCGCGTAGTCGCCCTGGGGTGGCGTTCACATACCAACCCAAACTTAGGCCCCTTTGTTGAGAGAGGCCCAATAGACTGTAAGTCAGGCCCAATTTTAGTTTTAGGGGAAAATTATTCAATTCTTCGGAAGCATATTCGTCAATACTGATATAAAGTTCAGAGTCCATATTTTTAAAAAGATTCCCATATTCAAGAGTATACGGTGTAATATTTTATATGTGAAAAGAAATTCTATAATTTGATCACAAATAATTCTGGAACAATAATAGACAAGCAACAAGTCAAATGCCATTTCGATAAAAAAAAAATTAAAATAAAAAAGTCAAGTGCAATCACATACATAACTGGTTTCTGAAAAAGCAACCAGCTGAAACAACATTTTCTATGTTATAAATGAATCAAATGGTGGAGAAGAAAGGGTTCCTATATTTACAAGTTCAACTAGAGTTTGTCATTCTTTTCTAGCATAGGAACAAATAACTTATTTCCATTCCTTCTCACTCTTTCCATCTTCCTGAAATCACTTGCTTAAAGCGCCAACCCCTTTCTATTTGCACAAGCTATAGCCAAGACGATGAAGATGGAAATGACCAGCGCACTCATCCCAGCTAATTAGATGTCCAAGTTAAGAAGTCCTCTCTGTATTTTCAAGAGCATAGAAATATGATACACTGAACATCAAGATCATGAGGGTCATGAAAGCCTTCAAAAGCAATATGAACATCTCCACTAGTCAGTTGCTAGCTTCTACCTAGCTGTACACAAAGAATTGCTTCCTGATCAACCAATGACAATCAATCGATATTTCAGATATTTGGAACTTCCCTTCCATGACTCCTCAAAAGAGCCAAAGGATGGTAATTCACAGCACCAAGCGGCATGTTGCTGGAAACATTTGATGAAGAGGTGAAATTATGTGAATCATAAACCAGTTGGGATGTAGATAGACAAGGAAGGACTTCAAGTGGGGAACATGGAGAGTGATAAGAAGTTGCAGCACAATTGAATGTTTTGACACAACTTTGTTGGCCATTTTCACTGTGGAGGAAAAACAAAAATAGGAATATTTATAATCAAGAAACCAAATAGATAGTCGTATAACTAAATGGAAGGATTAAAAAGTATTATCTGAATAGTCACATTAGTACATGCTGATATATTTACCTATTGCTGGGCATTTTATCATTCATAATCCATGCGTCTGGAGAGGTTGGCATCAAATCAATTTTTTGTGCAGCACAATCTCTGGAACTTCGTGATTTATCCTGTAAAATGGGAACATAAGTAATTAGAACACTAATCATATACATTTCTCAGGGCAAAATGAATCACTTTGGAGCTCATCAACTGCCGAAAGAATGCTGATCTGCAGGCTGACCATGCCTGTGAGGTTTATTATATTACTCAACACTTGCCTTGAGGTTTATGGCTGATAATGTCTGTCTGGAGGCCAACGCATTGAGTTCACTTGAATTTAGCACAAAAGGATGCTCGAGTAGCATACTAGCTGATGGTCGCTCTGCAGGATTTCCTTGAAAGCAACAGTTGAGAAAATATTTTGCCTCTGGAGACATTGCTTCTGGTATAGGTGGACTTTTGTTCAAAACTTTGAACATTGCTTGAGGCTGATATGTAAAAGAGAATTAGACAACTAACAGAAGAAATAGAAAACCCACAAGCATGAAAACCATTATGACAGAATTATCGAGCAAAAACATACATAGGGAGGCAAAGATGATAAGTAAACTTAGCTGAAGAAAAGAAAAATGCATAAGCCCCTACTTTCATTTTCAATTATTTAATAACATAAAAATAAATCAATAATCAATTAACAACCATGCTGTGTTATGAAAAACATACTGATATAATTTGAGGTTCATCTGTAAGGGTGAGTCAATAACACAGCAAACAAAGATGCTATTGTCAAATTACAAACAGTAGAAAATAGTGACATTTTTTCTTAAATTTCCGGCAGCTGGTATTTCATTAGCATGATCTAAACACTTTTATTAAATGCACAAAAGAGGAGTTTTTCATTCTTCAAGAATGGGTAAGTGTTTCCTACCAAAAGAATTGACAAAAATAATGAGAAAGATGGGAGAACCAAGGCTGAGTCAGTGTTGGGGAACTTGCAATAGTTTCCAGTTACCTCACAACTTAGTTGTGTGACACAGATCTCCTTCCTACTGCCAGAATTTAGATTTCTCGATAAGGAATTTATTTCAAGAAACTAGATCATTGAATTGCTTAAGTGAGAGTTTTCTCATTAAACCCGCTTAGCAGAAAGCTAATTCAGGTAGGGGAGCCCTTTGATTTGGATGATATTATGCCAAATCAACAGATTGCACACTATCACATAGCCTTTAAAACGCATGCTCAGGAAATGGTTTATAAACATTAAGCACTCTAAACAGTAGGCATTTAACCACTTTATTTGGTTATAAATAAATGAGCACAGTCTAGTTATGAGCTCACCCCTTGAAGCTCGCCCCAGGGAGGTTTGCCAGTAAACATCTCAATGACAGTACAGCCCAAGCTCCATATATCAACAGCCAAAGCAAGATCAGGATTGGCATCCTTCTGCGTCACAGCATTTATGACCTGCAAAAATGTAACCAGGTTACAAGGCTACACGCTGAAAATATAGAGAAAGGCCATCAAGTGATTCACATATGGCTAAACATGTAGTACCTCTGGAGCCATCCAGTGTGGACTGCCCTTCAAAGACAATTCATACGATAGTCCAGTAAGCTGAAAAGAAACAAAAGTTAAAATTAAATTAAATTAAAATGCACACAGACAGGGAATAACACTACTGAACTTCCATTTTTATAAGAACCACAAGAAGGTGTTCAAAGATATTCAAAACGTACACATTTTGCCATCCCAAAATCTGCTAACTTAACAACACCTGACGAATCAACAAGCAAATTTGCTCCTTTAATGTCCCTGTGGAGCATGATTTTCTGAATCACTAAAACTTCACAGTTGGAAAATGTAAAACTTTATGACAAATAAATACATTTGAGTTTCCACAAAAGGCAAACCCAACCATTGGGATAATGTAAAGTACAATAAGTACAGTTCTACAGTTCTACTCTTTTACAACATACCCACTGGTGACAATGGTATTACTTTTTACAAGATACTGTATGTTCATTTATGAAAGATGATGTTAGGCAACGGTATAACAAAGCAAATGCTTGCTAATGGAGAAGTTGGCTTTTCCTCTTTATCACACATCAATTACCTGTGGATTGTCTTTGTACTGTGCAAATAATCCAATCCAGAGAGAATGTGGCAGGTAAAATTACGGACTATAGATTCTGTCATGACTCCACAGTGTTCATGGACATATTTGCTGATTGATCCAGGATACACGTACTCCAAATATATGTAAAAGTGATCATCAACCTGAACATAATAAAATTATCCCCAGATAAATTCAAATTGCAACAATTGATAAGCAGTTAGATTCAACAAGAACATTATTAGAAGAACCAAATGAATACTTACTATTTCACTGCCATAATACTGCACTATATTTGGATGCTTTAGATGTTGGAGAAGTCTAATTTCCTACATGCAAACAGCATGAATAAGAAATTCATAAAGCTTCCAATCAAATTCTCATTCAATTCAACGTGAGTCATATATGGCTTCTGCATTTAAATATAACAATTTAAGGGCTGAGAACATGAACTGAAGCTTCTATGAGATCAATGAAATTGTTAAAGGGTATCGACACAAAAACAGTCAGATATAGCATTGTTCTTATCCTGGGCAAGGAAAAAGGTATTCTAGTAGCATTCTCATTTTAGTTTACGTGATGCATCAAGAATCAGAATTAACCAAAAAATTTTATAACGAAGTCAAATCACAAATTCATGCTTTACAAACCTCCTAAGATGTATAAGCACCACAATAAGGATATGTAAATAATGCCACTATTTAAAATAAGATAAGGCTACTTGCAGAAAATGGAATAGAGTTGACCAGCAAAATTGGGCAAATTTTCCAGCAACCATTGTCCTAGTTTTTAACTGGACCTATATGAAGCCTTTGTTGAGAAATACAGAGATTATATAGTAGGGCTGTTGAGCATGATTCTAGACCCTCACACTCACAACCAGTAGGAAACCAAGTTCAACATTTTCCTTAAGTAGCTTGCCCTCAAGGTTATCACACGATGACATCAATGCTTATTAAGGACTACTGGATATACCTGCTCTAGCTGCTTTATGCATTCAGCAGATTTGCGGTCATCAGGGATGATATCAACTTCCTTCATTGCGCATAAAGCTCCAGTCTCTCTGTCAAATAAAAGCAAAAGTATTATCGACCACTGAAGAAATTCAAGAAAAAAGAAGCATGAAAGCTTCAGAATACACGCATACCGGTTGGTTCCAACATAAACACTTCCATATGTACCACGTCCAATAAGTTTTCCTTTCTGCCACTGAGTTATTCTAGATGATACATCTGGCTTCTCTATTGTCTGATGGAGAATAGCTGGCGGGGATGGCATAGATGACTGTGGTGGTGCAGCTCCAGGAGGAAGGGGCAATGGATGAACACTGAAATAACTATTAGTTTCAGGCCACTCCTTAGAATTCCCATGAAGCAATTTATTATGCAATGTAAACGAAAACTTATTGTGACTTTTGGGGTTGAGGCAGGGACTTTGCAATGGTGGGCTATGAAATGGAGAATGATCAGAACCATGCACTGATTTCAGTGGTGACACTTGTGAAATATGAGCAACGTGCCTACCTAAGTCCAGAACCTCCAAAGTTGTCCTCTTGTGACATGCTTGTGAAGCTACAAAAGATGGTAAAAAGTGCCCAGTGTTTGATCTTTGTGGGCTAACAGCAGGGCTAGAGAAACCACTAATTGGAGCACTCCTGGGAGAAGCATTCCGACTCAACTTGTGCTTAAAACTTTCAGCATTCAGATCTAGAGGTTGTCCCTTGCAACATTTGCTTGAATATTTAGTTGAATCAGTGACATCGTGAGGAAAGAGTTCCTCCACATTTGATCTTCGTGGGCTAACCATAGGACTTGAGAAACGACTTGTAGGAGCACTTCGAGCAGCAATATTCAGTCTTAAGTTGTAATTAGCACCATCAACATTAGCTTCTTGAGAGAATCTCTGATGACAATTGCTTGAACATGTAGCAAACTTTGTGACAACACGATCTGCACCACTCCTAATAGTTCATAATGGCAAAAACACAAAGGCAGATCAAAATAGCCCAATACACATGCACATAATTTAATAGCCAATCATTACAGAAATTGCAGCACAAACTGATTGCTTTATGTGTACAGAATCTGATGAAATAAACACGCGTTTGAGGTGAGTTTCCATGTTAATTTCACCTAGAAATAATTCAACAGGAAAAACTTATGCAGGCATGGACTGAATCTCACTTATTTTATATTCTAATAATGTGCATCAGAACGTGAATCTTACTTATGAATGGTAGAGATTAATGAGTAGGCCAAGGGCAAGAGTCTGAGATGGGCTTACTTAAAGCTAACTTAACCAGCCCTCCACACTTATAAGCCGCCTTATGTGATACTCACTCTTGACAATATTCCAACAATGTGCCTTAGATCCATATGAGAACTTGCCTAGTTGGACACCAATTTTGGTTGAACTTGCCATACGAAATGTAAATAGCATACCAAATATAGTTATGGCTTCCATTTTATGTATTATTTATCAATTATCAATGTTTACAGGCTATTTCAATTCGTAGTTATTAATCGTTAGCAGGGGATCTGGAACTTTTCTTTTTCCTCTGTTTCAAGGCACTAAAACAATAAATAAATAAAGTTACAATAGATGAACAAAATGTGAAAGTATCTTATTGACCTCCTTAAAACAGAGCTCCGCCCTTCTTCTGGTGATCCTGAAAGACCCTGTCCGAAAATGGAACCCAATGACTCCGGTCTTTTGGTCAAATGCCATTCAGGAAGCGGCAATGGCTGCGGCACGGCGGACGACCAGCGATCGGAGCAGCCCAGATACCGCTGCTTTCGAGCGGAATCAGGTGAACTGGGAGGCGAATTCAAAGGGTCGATGAACTGGAATCCAAGCTCACGGTCACTGACGTGCCTCAGCTTCCTCTGCCGCGTGAGCCTCCTCTGAGTAAAGGAGGATTGCCCGCGATTAATGACGATATTGCAAGCATTGGCACTGCTGTCTTTTGAAGAAACAGAGGGGGCAGACGGCGAAGCGGAAGAAGAGGAAACGGCTTTTTGAAAGAAATGCATTTGATTCTCGATCGGGAGAGAAAGGAAAGTGGACTTGTTGAAGGCTTCATGAGAAAGAATATGGGGTCACTGCTGCCATAGGAAGGGAAGGCCTCGGTTACTTCTTAGTTATTGCATCGCTTACTTGAAAAACAAAAATTTTTTTCTAAGTTTTGAATTTGTTTAGTCAACAGTGAAGGTTGGAACATTGGAATCTGATCTCAAGCCTCTTAACGAGTCTTTTCAACCTAACTCATCCGTTGATTAAAAATTAAAAGATAAATTTCAAAGGCGGCATTTTTATTTGTTCGAGAAATTGGAGTCAGAAACTCGAAGCCCTCGCTCTTCCTATAGCTGCTACGAGGTCAATACGTGACTCACGCTTCAGACTTGGTTTGATGCGGGCGGCTGTGTTGGTGGAGACTGCCTCTGAAGAATGGAGAGAGGATATTGGTTTTGGAATGGCAGCAATGGCAGCTGCCGGAGAAAGTAAAGGTTGACCAAAAAAATATATAAAAAAGCTACGTCACACGCCGTGAACGTACGGCAGAAGTACGTTTTGCAAAGCCTTACAAAGAATTTCCCCTGCATTGAATTTTTCAAACAGTTTATCATATTTGTGTAACAAAGGTTAATTATTATTTAAGGTTTTGTCATATCCGGGCACAAAGATTATTGTTGGTACTAGCTACAGCTACGAACTTGTGAAAGAAAGTGTCCAATGGTAGGGGGCGGATATCGTCGCTCTCTGTCCTAGCGTTGAAGCCAAAGCCCAAGAGAGCAAATCTATCCATAGCCGCCTCAACGGTCAGTTTTGTGAACACTAAAAATCCTCATGTATAATTTTAGTTAGATTCGTATTTGAAATAAATTATAATTTAATTTTTTAATTATTTTTATAAATTAAATTATTTATCTTAATAATTTATTTGATTTATTTTTAATTTTTAATTTTTTTTTAATTTTTTAAAAATTAAATATTTAATTAAATTGGAAATACTTTAAGAATTTACAGGCATGCAATTACATGCAATTTTTCTTTTTCTTAATAAAATTTTGCCTTTAGTTCTGCATTTTCTGTTGTAATTCGTCCAAAGGTAGCCACAAAACTTACAATCCAACCCCTTCAGCATTTCGGATACCCTCCCCCAATGCCAATCCGCTGCTTGAGGAGAAAGCGAGGGTGGTGGCATCCACCTGCCAGATGCAGGGCAGCTAAATCTAAAATATCTTTTAGTTTTGAATGTTAAATAACAAATTTGTATGTTCCAATTTTAATTTAAAAAGGTTAATAAAAGGAAGCTATTTTTTTAATAAAAGAGGAAAAGCTAATCAAAATAAGAAATATTATAAAACAAGAAAAATGACTTCCATCATTTAATAAAAAATAGAGAAATTTTTTGTAACACCTCAAAATTTTAAATTTTATTATTTTATGAGTATTATTGATATTTTAATTTTATTTAAATTTTAAGAAATTATTTGAGATTTTTCGGATTTTAGAAATCGGATTCGATTTTCTGAAAATATAAACTTTCATGATTTTTAAAAATTTATTTAAACATCACGTGGCAAAACTAAAAATATATTTGGAGTCTACAAATTTTTCTGAGTTTTCTAGAATTTTTTCGAAATTTTTGGACCTCGTTTTCGGTCCCAAGGCAGAGTAAAAATTCAAAATTTTGTATCCTGAATCGAACCGGCCGAATCGAATCGGACCAGATCGAACCAGTCGAATCGGACCGGCCTTTTCTTTTTCTTCCTTCTTCTCCCCGCGCGCGTCCCGACCCTCCTCTCTTCCTCTCCCGTTTTCTCTCTCCTCCCTCCTCCCCTTGCCACGCCGCCGCCACCCCAGCTCGCCGACGCCCATCCCCAGCCGTCCGAGCCCACCGGCCGCCGCCTGGAACGCCGGAAAACGGCGTCCGAAGCGACGCGACGCGCAAGCGCGCCGCTTCGTCTTCCCGATCGAAATCCAGCCGATCCGGCCACCGATCAGATCGGGTCTTGTGTCTAAATCCATCTACTCGTCGAGAGCTTTCCATAGACACCAAGAACACCGAAATTCATTGAGCGGTTTGTCTAATTTTTGCTCGGGAAGTTTTAGCCCATTTTGACTTTTGGGCTAGATTTCTCGCAAACCGTGAACCCCACGAGAAAACCGAGAGTACCAGAGCGCTCCACTCGTCGAGAGCTTCGCGGCAACATAAATTTCAAATTTTTCTGACACCGTTTTTCGGTGGGTCCCACGGAACTTCGCAGTGTTTTCCGAGCATTTAATGAGTTTAGAAAATTCTGAAAAATTTATGTACTAACCCCCGTGTTATGGGCTTCGTGTAGGTATCTTCAATTCGCGGAAATTCGACAGTTGACCGGGTCTGTGAATTTCCGGCCAAACAGACCGGCTACCGGAAAAAGTCTCCGAATTGAATCGAGGTTTTGGCTACCCCACCATTGTCAGATGCTCCGAGCGCGTCCCCAGAGTCAGAATCGGCAAAGGTAAACCCGAACCTTACTTTTTCGTAATTTTTTAATACTTAAATAGGATTAAAAATCCATAAAATATTCGTGGTAGCTTAGAAAATTATGATTCATTTTGCAATAGCCTAGTAATATTGCTAAGGACCGCGGGGCAAAGTTTCAGAATTTTTAGAGCTTATTTGGGCAGTTTTTGCAAAAATGATCAATAATAAGGACTAAATTGAAATTTTACATATTGTGATGAATGACTGTTTGGATGGGCCCAGGAGGGGCTGTGTGATGTGATTAAATTGTGGATATGTGAGTTGCGAATATAGAAGTGTGTTTTGAGCCCTTTTGCAGGTTGGGTAGGTCCTAGGTATAGGGGAGACTCTGCCGGATTTTCGGTACGACTTAGGACGAATTTGGTCTTTTATTGATTTGTATTGAGTCAATTGTATTAAATAATTGTAATATAATTGTCAGGTGAGCCGGGACAGCCTTCTTCCTCCGCCCAGCCGCCACAGTAATCGCTGTCAAGTCTGTGAGTAAAATATTAATTTTAATTGTAATTTCGATATTATTATATGTTCAAGCATGTCCATACATCACTTATATGCATATATCTATGTAGATAAACTTTAGGCACGATTTATGTTGCATTCATAACTGTGAAAGTGCCATGTATGTTGTTGTGGTAATTTGGAGCAGTGTGCGTGCGTTAGCGTGCGTGTGATGTGGTGTGGACTATGGATAGGACGGGTAGACATGACTTGAGATCTTCACTGGGACCCGGTCCTTCGGGGTAGACACGGCTTGAGTTCTTCGCTGGGATCCCGATTTGGTTATTAAGTGGAAGTCCGAGCTGAGTTCTTCGCTGGCACAGGTTGGATTTAAGAGAGCTGTTTAGGGGAATCAGCTCCCATATAGTGTGATTGATATTACTGGATGTGTGAGTGTTCCGAATTACCTTTTTGCTGTTATGATGTGAATTTGTTGCTGATGTTACATTTCACTCTACAGGATGCATTAGTTTTAGATAGTTATAGAGATTATGGTTAAAATTGATATTTTACTCTCTGAGTCGAACGCTCAATTCTGTTCAATATTTTTCCAGGCCACAGGAGGATATTTTTTAGGTTAACCTGCTTTCTCTCTCGCAGGTCGATTATTAATGTTTGTATAAACTTATTAAATCTTAGAATTTCTGCATGTGTTAGAAATATTTATTTGATTTGGGTCTGTAATATAAATTCTTATTTTGGACCTGTAAACTTATTATTTTATGCATGTTGATGGACTGGATGAGGGAGCAAAGCTCCCATTTATTTTATGTTGTTATGATTATATGGAGGGTGAGCTGAGCTCCCCGAATTTATATATATTGTGTTTACAGGTTGGGTGAGTCAAAAACTCCCCGTTGAAAGGTCCATTTTATGGCCGGACTCTGTCCGGTTGATTACTTGAAATTGGGCCCAAATGGGCCTTAGAGTTGGGTTAATGAATAGTTAGGCTTACTACGGGCCTCAGGGGCTTTAGGCTGGCCCAGGTCCTAGTGCCAGTCCGGCCCATAGGTTGGGTCGTGACAAATGTGGTATCAGAGCTTAGGCTCTAGATTCATAGGGAAAAATTATCTAAGTGTTGGGAAGAGTCTACTAGGAGTCACATGCGGAAAATAGGGTCCACATTCGTCTTGCATTGTCATCTTTGCTTCTAGTTTCTGCTTCATATATATTGTGTGTAAATATGAGTCTATAGAGCTGTGTAATGTGTAGTTTTGAATTTTGTGGGCTAATGCTGTTGAATTTCAGGAAAATGCGTAGAAGCAGGAGAGCTGCCACTGCACCAGAACCAGATGTGCCTGACGAGGTGTTAGCACAGGGTGAGGCGCCTGCCCCGAGGAGGCGGGGTAAGAGGCCTAGAGCTGCTTAAGTAGAAGAGCAGCTGCCAATAGTTCAGGATCAGTCTTTCATGGCACAGGGTCCCATAGACCCCATGGCAGCTACTCTAGCTGGGTTGCAGAGAACCATCGACATGATGGCGCAGTATATGGTCCACCCTCCACAGTAGCAGCAGTCCACCGCACCAAGAGGGGAACCTTACAAACAGATCATCAATTTTAAGAAGCTAGTGCCTGGTACTTATGATGTGTCAGACGACGCATATCGATTTTTGGATTCCTGCAGACAGGCAGGAACAGAATTGCAGTTGACTGATAGAAGACTTATAGAGTGTATGCAGCATGTCATGGGGCCTATGCCTAGACAATGGATGAATGACCACATATTACCTCGGATGGAGGGTTTGTCGTGGACTCAGTTTGTGGAACTGTTCATCAACCGGTTTGTACCAGAAAGTTTCAGAGATTAAAAGCAGTGGGCCTTTGAGGCCTTAAGACAGAATGGCAGGTCTGTAGATGAATATGCTACAGAATTTATGGAATTGAGCAGGTATGCCCCTACAGCAGTAGCTATAGAAACTATGAAGGTGAAGAGATTCCTAAAGGGGCTGGACAGGAGGTATGCAAACCTGACCATGATGTCTGATTAGTCTTTTGATGCGGTAGTTGATCGAGCCAGACAGATAGAGATTAGCTATGCTGTGGATGACAGCGGAAGAGCAAAGAAAAACAGAGCAGAGGGTTCTTCAGGTGTTCCCCACATGGGTACTACGGATAGTGGTGGCCAAACTACTTACAGAGGAAGAAGCAGGAATAAGAGGAGTGGTTTTAGACACAAATCCCGAGGGTTCAGACCAGGGTATGGATCCAGCAGTGGTCACAGTTCAGGGTACAGCAGTTCTGGGTCTGGTTCGGGATCCTCCTTGGCACCTTATGCACAGTGTGGAAGAGGACATTCAGGACCTTGTATGATGGGTTCAGGAGTTTGTATGATGGGTTCAGGAATATGCTTCAGGTGTGGCCAACCAGGTCACTTTGCTAGGGAATGCCCCGTGTTCAGCGAGCCACAGATGGGATAACAGGGTTCTGTTGCAAATGTTCCTCGTCACCAGATCCGGTGCTTCCAAAGATGGTAGGCGATCGATGGGCCAACAGGGCTGAGGACAAGGGGGACGTGGTTTTAGAGGTAGATCAGGAGGTAGAAGTCAATATCAGGGTTCTGCCACTCAGGGTAGGGGTCAAGCTCAGGTTTTCACCCTGACCCATCAGGATGCTCAAGCTTCAAATGCGCCAGGTGTATTCTTCCAGTCCTGCTCCTATGAGGCTCGTGTTTTAATAGATCCGGGTGCTACGCACTCATTTGTCTCCCCTGTGTTTGCCATGAGGTTGGGTAGGAACCCTACAACTTTAGAATGCCCTTTGTCGGTATCTACCCCACTTAGTGACAACATAGAAGTAGATATGGTTTTTCCGGGTAGCCTAGTAGTAGTGGATGGAAAAATCCTCCCAGTAGACTTGGTTCCTCTACCAGTAATGGATTTCGATGTAATCTTAGGGATGGATTGGTTGGCAACTCATTATGCCACTTTAGACTGCAGGAATAAAAATGTGTATTTTCACATACTTGGTGTGGAAGAGTTTAGTTTTGATGGTGACAGGAGAGTGCCTCCATATAATTTGGTGTCAGCAATTAGTGCTAGAAAAATGTTGAGGCGTGGATGTCAAGGGTATTTGGCATTAGTAAGAGATACCTTTGTAGAAGGTGTCAACATAAAAAATGTTTCTGTTGTCAGAGAATTTATGGATGTCTTCCCTGAGGAGCTTCCAGGGTTGCCACCAGAAAGGGAAATAGAGTTCTGCATTGATGTTGTTCAAGGTACAAATCCCATATCCATGCCACCTTACAGGATGGCACCAGCAGAATTCAAAGAGCTAAAGGAGCAACTACAAGAGCTTTTGGATAAGGGTTTTATACGTCCGAGCACTTCATCTTTGGGTGCTCCTGTTCTATTCATGAGAAAGAAAGATGGGTCATTAAGGTTGTGTATTGACTACAAACAGCTGAACAAGGTGACTGTGAAGAACAAGTATCCACTTCCTCGGATCGATGATTTGTTTGATCAGCTCCAAGGGGCTAGATTCTTTTCCAAGATAGACCTGCGATCGGGCTACCATCAGTTGAGAATCAGGAATGAGGACGTGTCCAAAACGGTATTCAGGACAAGATATGGTCATTATGAGTTCTTGGTGATGTCTTTTGGACTCACTAATGCACCAGCAGCCTTCATGGACTTGATAAATAGGGTGTTCAAGCCGTTTTTGGACCGTTTTGTCATCGTATTCATAGATGACATTTTGGTATACTCTTGGACCGAGGAGGAACACGTGTGGCACTTGAGGATGGTGTTGCAGACTTTGAGGGAGCACCAGCTATATGCCAAATTTTCAAAATGTGAATTTTGGCTAGAAAGCATTTCATTATTGGGACACGTGGTTTCTAGTGAAGGTATTCAAGTGGATCCCAAGAAAATTGAAGCTGTAACTGATTGGCTTAGGCCTATAACAGTCACTGAGGTGCGAAGTTTTCTGGGTTTAGCTGGCTACTATAGGCGTTTTGTGCAGGATTTTTCCAGGATAGCAGCTCCCTTAACTAAGTTAACTCGGAAGAATGTTCCATTCATTTGGACAGGTGACTGTGAGGAGAGTTTCCAGAAGCTTAAGGAGTGTCTAACCACCGCCCCTGTGTTGACACTACCAATGAGTGGTGAAGGATACACCGTGTATTGTGACGCCTCCAGAGTTGGCCTAGGGTGTGTTTTGATGCATAATGGAAAAGTAGTGGCTTATGCTTCAAGACAGCTGAAAAGGCATGAGCAAAACTACCCCACCCATGATTTGAAAATGGCGACTGTAGTCTTTGCACTAAAAATCTGGAGACACTACCTGTATGGTGAAGTGTGCGAGATATACACCGACCACAAGAGTTTGAAGTACATCCTCCAACAGAGGGACTTAAACTTGAGACAGAGGAGATGGATGGAGCTTCTGAAAGACTATGATTGCACCATCCAGTACCACCCTGGGAAGGCCAATGTAGTAGTAGATGCTTTGAGCAGAAAATCTTCTGACAGTTTGGCACACATTTCACCAGAGAAAAGACCGTTGATTCAGGAAATACATGAGTTGATGGATCAAGGTTTAATCCTAGATCTTTCAGATGAGGGGGTATTGTTGGCTCATTTTTCAGTGAGGCCAGACTTGTGAGACAGAGTTAGAGTTTCCCAGCACAGAGACCAACAATTGATGAAGATCATAGAAATAGTACAGCAAGGTGAAGGTGGTGAGTTTGGATTTGCCAATGATGGTGCCCTAGTGCAAGGTTCTAGGATATGTGTGCCCGATGTGGACAATCTCAGAGATGAAATCATGCGAGAGGCACACTATACACTGTACAATGTCCACCCAAGCTCCACCAAGATGTACCATGATGTGAAGGATAGCTATTGGTGGATTGGCATGAAGAGAGACATAGCAGACTTTGTGTCTAAGTGCTTGACTTGTCAGAAGGTGAAGTTTGAACATCAGAGACCGTCAAGGAAGCTGCAAGAGCTCCCTATCCCATAATGGAAGTGGGAAATGATTACTATGGATTTTGTGACTGGGTTGTCTCGTCCCACGCGAGGATATGACTCGATATGGGTAATTGTAGACCGCCTAACTAAATCAGCTCATTTTTTGCCTGTGAAGACTAAATATTCTATGGCACAGTATGCCTGACTTTACATTCGAGAAATAGTCAGATTGCATGGAATTCCAGCTTCCATAATATCTGACAGAGGGCCCCAGTTTACTTCTCGGTTTTGGAGAAAGTTGCAGGAGGCACTTGGCACACAGTTGAACTTTAGTACTGCTTTCCATTCTAAGACAGACGGACAGTCTGAAAGGACAATCCAAACACTGGAAGACATGCTTCGCATGAGTGTTTTGGATTTTGGAGGTCAATGGGATGATCAGCTAGCTTTGGTGGAGTTTGCCTACAACAACAATTATCATTCAAGCATAGGAGTAGCACCCTATGAGGCACTATATGGAAGAAAGTGTAGGTCTCCTCTGTGTTGGACGGAAATGGGAGAAGCGAAGGTGCATGATATAGACCTAGTGCAGTACACTTCAGAGATAGTTCCTTTAATCAGGGAACGATTGAAAACAATTTTCAAGAGGCGTAAGAGTTATGCACTTGCACGGAGGGATGTGGAGTTTGCAGTAGGCGACTATGTATTCCTGAAGGTTTCTCCGATGAAATGAGTGATGAGATTTGGAAAGAAGGGCAAGTTGGCACCTCAGTATATTGGACCTTTTAAGGTTACTGATAGAGTTTGAGCAGTTGCCTACCGGTTGGAGCTACCACCCAACCTTTCTCATGTTCATCCCGTATTTCACATCTCCATGCTCAGTAAATACATCCTAGATCCTTCCCATGTACTACAGTAGGATGTAATAGAGCTAAAAGAAAACTTGACATTTGAGGAGCAACCTATAGCCATAGTGGACTACCAAGTGAGACAGCTAAGATCAAAACAAATCCCTATGGTTAAGGTTTTGTGGAGGAGCCAGTCGATAGAAGAGTGCACCTGGGAGTCAGAACGGAACATGCGTAGCAAGTACCCTTATCTGTTCAATGTGTAATCATGTGCTTTATTCTGCCTTGTGTAAAATTCGAAAATGAATTTCTGTAAGGGGGGAAAAATGTAACACCCCAAAATTTTAAATTTTATTATTTTATGAGTATTATTGATATTTTAATTTTATTTAAATTTTAAGAAATTATTTGAGATTTTTCAGATTTTAAAAATCGGGTTCGATTTTTCAAAAATATAAACTTTGATGATTTTTAAAAATTTATTTAAAGACCACGTGGCAAAACTAAAAATATATTTGGAGTCTACAAATTTTTCTGAGTTTTCTAGAATTTTTTTCGAAATTTTTGAACCTCGTTTTCGGTCCCAAGGTAGAGTAAAAATTCAAAATTTTGTATCCTGAATCGAATCGGCCGAATCGAACCGGAACGGATCGGACCGGTAGAATTGGACCGGCCTTTTCTTTTTCTTCCTTCTTCTCCCCGCACGTGTCCCGACCCTCCTCTATTCCTCTCCCGTTTTGTCTCTCCTCCCTCCTCCCCTTGTCGCGCCGCCGCCTCCCCTGCCACCCCAGCTCGCCGGCGCCCATCCCCAGCCGTCCCAGCCTACCGACCGCCACCTGGAACGCCGGAAAACGGGGCCCAAAGCGACGCGACGCGCAAGCGCGCCACTTCATCTTTCCGGCCGATCCGACCACCAATTGGACCGGGTCTTATGTCTAAATCCATCTACTCGTCGAGAGCTTTCCATAGACACCAAGAACACCGAAATCCATCAAGCGATTTGTCCAATTTTTGCCCGGGAAGTTTTAGCCCATTTTGACTTTTGGGCTAGATTTCTAGCAAACCGTGAACCCCATGAGAAAACCGAGAGTACCAGAGCACTCCACTCGTCGAGAGCTTCGCGGCAACATAAATTTCGAATTTTTCCGACACCGTTTTTCGATGGGTCCCATGGAACTTCGCAGTGTTTTTCCGAGCATTTAATGAGCTTAGAAAATTCTGAAAAATTTATGTACTAACCCCCGTGTTATGGGCTTCGTGTAAGTATCTTCAATTCGCGGAAATTCGACAGTTGACAGGGTCTGTAAATTTCCGGCCAGACAAACCGACTACCGGAAAAAGTTTCCGAATTGAATCGAGGTTTTGGCTACCCCACCATTGTCAGACGTTCCGAGCGCGTCCCCAGAGTTGGAATCGGCAAAGGTAAACCCGAACCTTGCTTTTTTGTAATTTTCTAGTGCTTAAATAGGATTAAAAATCCATAAAATATTCGTGGCATCTTAGAAAATTATGATTCTTTTTGCAATAGCCTAGTAATATTGCTAAGGACCGCGAGGCAAAGTTTTAGAATTTTTAGAGCTTATTTGGGCAGTTTTTACAAAAATGATCAATAATAAGGACTAAATTGAAATTTTATATATTGTGATGAATGACTATTTGGATGGGCCCAAGAGGGACTGTGCGATGTGATTGAATTGTGGATATATGAGTTGCGAATATAGAAGTGTGTTTTGAGCCTTTTTGCAGGTTTGGTAGGTCCTAGGTATAGGGGAGACTCTGCCGGATTTTTGGCACGATTTAGGACGAATTTGGTCTTTTATTGATTTGTATTGAGTCAATTATATTAAATAATGATAATATAATTGTCAGGTGAGCCGGGACAGCCTTCTTCCTCCGCCCAGCCGCCACAGTGATCGCTGTCAAGTCTGTGAGTAAAATATTAATTTTAATTGTAATTTCGATATTATTATATGTTCAAGTATGTCCATGCATCACTTATATGCATATATCTATATAGATAAACTCTAGGCACGATTTATGTTACATTTATAACTGTGAAAGTGCCATGTATGTTGTTGTGGTAATTTGGAGCAGTGTGCGTGCGTTAGCGTACGTGTGATGTGGTATGGACTATGGATAGGACGGGGTAGACACGGCTTGAGATCTTCCCTGGGACCCGGTCCTTCAGGGTAGACACGGCTTGAGTTCTTCGCTGGGACCCCGATTTGGTTATTAAGTGGAAGTCCGAGCTGAGTTCTTCGCTGGCACAGGTTGAATTTAAGAGAGTTTTATAGGGGAATCAGCTCCCATATATTATGATTGACATTACTGGGTGTGTGAGTGCTCCAAATTACCTTTTTGCTGTTATGATATGAATTTGTTGCTGATGTTGCATTTCACTCTACATGATGCATTAGTTTTAGATAGTTATAGAGATTATGGTTAAAATTGATATTTTACTCTCTGAGTCAAGCGCTAACTCTTATTCAATATTTTTCCAGGGCACAGGAGGATATTTTTTAGGTTAACCTGCTTTCTCCCTCACGGGTCGATTATTAATGTTTGTATAAACTTATTAAATCTTAGAATTTCCGCATGTGTTAGAAATGTTCATTTGATTTGGGTCTGTAATATAAATTCTTATTTTGGACCTATAAACTTATTATTTTATGCATGTTGATGGACTGGATGAGGGAGCAGAGCTCCCATTTATTTTATGTTGTTATGATTATGTGGAGGGTGAGCTGAGCTCCCCAAATTTATATATATTGTGTTTACAGGTCGGATGAGTCAAAAACTCACCGTTGAAAGGTCCATTTTATGGCCGGACTCTGTCCGGTTGGTTACTTGAAATTGGGCCCAAATGGGCCTTAGAGTTGGTTTATTGAATAGTTAGGCTTACTATTGGGCTTGGGGGCTTTAGGCTGACCCAGGTCCTAGTGTCGGTCCGGCCCATAGGTTGGGTCGTGATATTTTTTAAATTTCAAAAAGCTGAAAATGACAGCACTAATTATCTTGTCTTTTGTCATTTTAATAACAGCTTAATAATATAATCTAATAATTAAGATATAATTAGCTAATAGTTCAAATCAAATTTCATAATGAACTCAAATGATGTTATTTATATGATCAGTTGCATAATTTATACAAAAACAATTAACCGTGGCAATTTTTTGCTTCTATTTGAAATTAGAAGCTTCTAATTTAAACTACTAACTTTATCCATAATTATGTGTCTGGTGCATGGAATTGTTCTAGTAGCTATTTGAGAATAATACAATTTTACATCAAAGAATAATCATGGTCATGCATTTAAAAAAAAAAAAAGTCATGGTCCAATATTTTATTAGTTGTGGACACTCACATGCTTAGACAAAAGAGATTTAGTATATCTTTTAATTACAATAATGTTTTATATAGTATTTAACCCATAAAAATATTGGCTCTTGAAAAATCAATTTCATCATATAATTTTTCGTAATATATATTATTAGTTAGCACTCACTAACTTAGAGATTATGTTATATTATGTTTAGTTTAAGCGGTTACTTTTTCAAAAGGTAATTAGGATTCTTTTGCAAACAAAATGTTTATATCTAAATCTGGATAACAGAACTCACATTCCTTATATTGGGCTATATTCTTTTCATTTGTAGTTTAACAACTTTAGAAGTGTCAATGCAAACATGTGATTGAAGGTTCTAGTATTCAAATAAGCAGATTGATTGAATGAATTTATGGCTTGGCTATAGCCTTTCACAATAGCTATGCTTCTTTCTTCTTCTTTTAATGGTTACTTTTCATGGATTGAAAAACTCCTCCAATAGATTAAATTAAATTCAGTGTTGATGGAAAGCGTGCTGGACAATCCAAGACCTATAAGTGATGGGTCTCTTGTTCAAGGTAGCAAAGTCCAAAGGCTTAAGAGCTTGTTTGGGGGGAAATTTTTAGAGGTAAATGATAAATTTTTAAAGTATAATATTTATTTAGGAGGAAAGTATTTTAAAGAAAGTAGGATTTTTAAAGATTTCAAAATATCTAAAATTCTCACTTTTTTAATCTATTAAATTAGATAATTAAAAAGATTTTACTATTTTACCTTCTATTACCGTCCATTATCTTATTTTATAAAACTTTCTTTCGCACCATCCAAACACACTAAAGGTTTTATTTCAAGTTAGGCTCTTCCTCTGTTATTGTGCTTGAGCTACATGCCATCAGATGTGGGCTTTGATTAGCTGGGAGGAAGGCTAACTGTTAGCAATTTATCAAATTCAATAGTGGCTATCAAATCAGTGTATTATTCGCCACAAGGTGCACAAGACAATCTTTATTCTGATGCTTTAGCCCATAAGGGTCAGTTTATTGACTATGATGGGAAGTTTTCTTTCTTGAATGGTTGGTTTTTTGAGGCTAGGGTCTCTTGTGGTATCGATTCTAATGACTGTCCTCTACCCTTCTCGACTGAGGGGTGACTCTCCATACCCTACCTGAATGTGGGTTTCCTTCCCCTCCTGTAGGTGGGACAGTAAATGGGTTTTTTGGGTTAAGTTTTCGGCTTTCGGGCTGTTGTTTTCATGGTGAAGGTAATCTTGAGACCTGCAATGAAGATCTATTAGTGTTCTCTGTCTTCCAAGTATCAGTGTTTGAGTTACATGTAGGGGTGAATCTTCTCCTTAAAGGTTCTTCTGGCATGCGGTGGGTCTGCTACACAGAGATGCCTTGAGCTCTTTGTTTCTCAACTAATGGGAGGGTGCATTTCAGTTTTAGGCCGTGAGGAAGACCATCTTTGGGGACCCATAGCCAGTTTCTTACTTGATTGCTTGTTCCTTGAAAGCCCTAAAGTTATAGGAGCTCTGATCGTTGACTCTCTTATGAATCACTAGATTCGGTGATTTCTTATCTTGTGGGGGCCTTCCTTTGTTTCCTTGCAGGGATGTTTTCTTGAGTGCAAAAGTTGTTGCTAGAGTTCCTAGTATAACTCGAAAAGCCTTCTTTAGCGAAGGATGAGTGGGAGAGGGTGGTGACACTGCTTAACCCTCTCTCTTTCTCCTTCAATTAGCTCTAAGGTTTCTTGATTGGGCCTTGGGCCATTGGCGTAATAAAGTTTAATTAGACCCTTTGTTTTTTTAATCAGTGATTCTTGATTTTTACTATGTTATTTTTTAAACCCATTCCATATTAACCCATTTTTATGAATGAAAGTATTTGTCTCTTAAAAAAAAAAAAGAGAGTCTATTGACCATGATATGATTAATTGTTCTTCACGTTCTTGAAGATTACTTTTTTGATTTATTGTTAACTTAGTTTGATGCTATTCCTTAGAGCCTAATTCTCTTCTTTTTTTTTTCTTTTTTTTTTTTTAACTTTTTGGTGCATTAAAAAAGAAATCAAATGTAATATATAATTATTAATTTCTTTATTTTTTAATATTTAGAACATTTAAAAAAATAAATTAATAAAAAATATTTTTATTAAAAGAAAAAGAATTATAACGTTTGTTATTAATTTAATATTATAATTAAATAATAAAAAATATTTTTATAAAAAATATTACATACATATATGTATAAATTATTTTTCATAAAATAAACATAGGACAGGTGCCCATTAATATTTACTTATCATTGAACTAGTAGACATGATTCGTAGCCTCTTCCTTTTTTTTCTCAAAAAAAAAAAAAAAAGTTATATATTAGCGGCTTAGGGGAAAAAAAAAAAGTAGTTGTTATGCATTCATCGGGCATAAACAGGCCCACCACGCCTGGAAAAAGCTGGGCTGGAAAGCCTCGAAGCCCTTAAACCCTAATCCCTTGCTATTCCCTGCTAAAAATGTCATTAACGCTAGTTTTACGTTCCAATTATATTAAGCAGATTGTCAGAATTAAGAAACCCTGGTGACGCGCCACCCAAATCCTGCCAGAGAAATTCGGTTCTTGTAGCCGGACAATTTCTCAATTATCAAACCGTGCACATCATTTATCATCTGTAATTACACTTTCAATGCATGAAGGCGTCGCGTCCTTTCCAATTCCTAATTAGGAACGTTTCTCGATGTTCACTTCAGGGACTAGCTTCCTTCTCCTCGTATTCGTCTGCAAACCCTAGATCACTCAATTTCTCTACTGACGAAGATGATGTTGATGTTGAAGTTGAAGAAGGCGGCAGCTCCGTTTATCGACATGCTCTCCGACAGCAGCGGCCAACCACCATAAGATGGCAACCTCAGCTGGAGAATTCTGTCAGCTTTATTGGATGGGTTGATCGGCCCCTGGAGGTTTACAAGACGAAAAACGACCACTTTGGGGCTTATACCTTTATCAACGTGAAAAACCCTGATAATTCAAATCGCACGTTTAGGTTTGCTTCCACTGAAGCCTGCTTATTTTTGTATTTATTCTTTTGCGATATCTATCCTCGGTGAACCAAGATTTTAGAATTTGTGAACAGGATGCAAGTGGAGATGTGGGATGATATGGCAAAAATGGGAATCCAACATCTTAAGCAAAATGATACTATATATGTTTCGGGCCATTTAGGTTCTTATAAGAAGGCCGATGGGAATGGAAATCACGTATCATGTTACAAGGTAAATAACACGAATTTGTTTATTATCCCTTAAAATCTTCAGTCATGTAATTTTGAGATGTTTTATTTTCCTTCTATATGTGTTCATTATATTGCTTTCGTCTTTCCATTGTTTGCGCGAACATGTCATTCAACTCAAATTTTAACGTAGTCCATAACATGATCAACAATTTATGTTTTATGCATAGGGTTTTTAAAATTTTGTGGACCTGTCTGTGAAGATGGGGTTTGCAGGATGCTGTAAAATTAGTGGTTATTTGTACCCTTAATCATTTAAGAGGACTACAATGGATGCGCAGCCTACACATTTGCTCATTGACTGCTCTAACTGCATAATTATATTTGGGACTCCAGAAATTTGCTGATTTCATGCGTTTCTGTAGATAATTGTAAAAGACTTGTGCTATGTTGCACAATGTGATCAAGGCCCAGTTTGCCAAAAACGTGAGGAATCACAATCAAAAGCCTTCCAAAAATCAGCAGAATCACAATCAAAGCCCAGCGAAAGAACAAAGGAATCAAAGTCAGGGAGAGGTATCAGCTTTTAGCTATTTGTTGAAGTATATTCTAATGCAAATGTCTATCTCCCTTTTGCCTTGCTCATGTAGTTGATGTGAGGATTCAAATTAGAAACAATTTGCAGTTCAACTAACATAGGGGATAACTTTAGATGGAGTGAGTATATGATGTGTGTTACTGACAAGTGATGAAATGTTAGATACAGAAAAGGAGAGTGAGAAGACTATCATAGTAATTATTATCCATTTTCAGGGCTTTACTGTTTCTTTGCATATGAACATATAAGTAATTAGGTCAGTAACTTTCCTGTCAGAAATGTTGCCTTTTGCCCAACCTTAACAAGTAATTTGAGCCTCAATATATATGTGCTAAGTATGTTGGGATAGGCCAAATTGCCCAACCTGAACCTATGTGAATCGAGCTTGCTGTTTTATTGGGTTGGTTTGACATTATTAGTAATATAGGCTAAAGTCTTCTTTATTGCCTTTCTCTTAACAATTTTGAATTCTCTTTTTTCTTCCATCCTTATCTCTTTGTGTCTCTTGCAATAAATTCAGGTGAACTTGGCTTGGAAAGTCGCAAAGACCTTCTGTACTTGTGGCAATTGTTCTTTTGCAAGCCATATGAATGGTGGGATAAGAGGAAGAATAAACAAAATTCATCTTCACCAGATTTTAAGCACAAGTATACTGGTGAAAACCTTTGGCTGAGGCCAGATGACCCACCATGGGTCAAAAGACAACTGCAATTGCTTGACTTGGAAATGGCCAAGCAAAGGCATGCACTAGGTGTATGTGAATTTGGCATGGAAAGAACAAGCCAACTCCACTTGTGGCATGTCTTTTTCAGAAGCCCACATGAATGGTGGGATAATAGGCAAAATAAGAAAAACTCACGGTTACCAGATTTTAAGCACAAATTTTCTGGTGAAGCACTTTGGATGAGTGAAGATGATCCACCATGGGTCAAAAGGCAGCTCCAGTTTCATGATTCCAAAATGGCAAAACAATGCCAAGCGGAAAATATCTTCAAATGGAATTTTGATGGTGGGGAACTAATCTAGAGGATCTTTAATATTAATGGAGTTATAACACAACGTAGTTGCATTTCCTCTTGTTTGTACATATTGACTGAATACAATGTACCAAAAATCTCATTGATTGCTTATGACTAGACGCCGGAGCTGATTTATATTAAGAATGATATTGTTTTTGTAACAGAACGTAAGGAAGCCATGTATTGTGGAATGTGAATACAAAGTTGCGTCATTTTCTAAGGCAAGTTGTCCCTTCATCTCATTCTTGATGAACAGGCCTTGGGCTTTTATGCGATAACGCTAATGCTTCAAGACTCAGTTCATAGAAATGAAGGTCAACTATCATGTTTAGAAGGGGAAGTAAAGAATTAGCAAAACATGTTGAACTTCATAACCTAGCCTATTCATCTCTACTTAAACGTGCTAAAAAACAGGGTGCATGTGGTTCTGTTAAAAAAAAAAAAAAAAAAAAAAAGCAGTGCATGTGGTTGGGTTCTTTCTTTTCTCTCTCTCTCTCTCTCTCTCTCTCTCTCTCTCTCTCTCTCTCTCCTGTTTTCAATAGAATTGTAACTTGAATTTTGTAGGACTTAATTGATTACCTGAAAAATTGTCAATTTTAAGAGAGAATTACCAGCATGATTAGGGAGTATAACTGTATTAAAACAAAGACTTGCTGCTAAGTCAACAAGAACTGTCTTGGATTGGTTTCTGACCCAGCGCAATCTGTGGGAGTTAATGGATTGTTTAATCATTTATGTCACAAAAGTCAAAAGATCTATTCCGGTGAGTAGTGGCAGTTGAATCATAATTTATTAAAATTTCAGTATTCAGTGTAATTTTACCTCCTTTAGTGGTTGTATCATTAGTGAACTGTTACTGTGCATGTCTACCGAGTCTTCTCTTTGCTCGCTCCCTCCATATTGTGAGTGGGATAGTCGACGAGGATACAGTGGTAATTGGGCAAGTCAATGAGCCTTCATCTTTGGTTGGCAACCTTCGTCTCTACTTTTGAATAATGGCCATCCTCACTTTCTTAGTCAATGATTTTGATAGGCAGAATATATGAATTAATTTAATTTTCAACATAAATATTTACTGGTATCTAGAACCGACCACCAAACCAGTTTCGATTTGAGCTGGCATGAAATCACAGGTTTACAGTTCTCCAAAGGGGTGAACCTGAATTGGCCTGAAACTCTCTTTGGTTCACTATGGCTCAGTTTAAATTTAATGGTTTATTTTTAAAAAAATTTTTAATTTCAAAAAAAAAAAATTTAATTTAGCTTCAAACCGGATCAAATAATTTTAATACATTTATGATTCGAGTTAAATACAGTTAAACCGATTTTTGTTCCCATGACCCAGTCTAGTGGAAGCCAAACATTATTTTTGAATTATTGTAATTTAATAAATTTAAAAAAGTTAAATATACAAATTAATATTTAGCTTTTATAAATAAAAAAATTATAGTGATATTTTCAATTAATTTAATTTTTTTTTTGGATTTTAATATTGACTAAAATTGTAAGATTAACTTAATTTTACTTTCTAAAAATTTAAGCAGAGATGAAACATTTTTTAAAGTTGACACTAAACTTATCAAATAAAAGAAAAATTTTTAATATATATTTTTTGATAATGTTCTTGCAAATGCCTTTTTGAAAATCATTTCCAAGTTTAATTACAATTTTTATTTGTACAAGCAATATATACATCACTGGCACTTGCAGTGCTCCAGGCTTTTAGCAGCTGCCTGCTGTAAAATATAGTTTTTTTTTTTTTGAAATATTCCCCATGTGGCATGACAAGATTGAAAGGTGTGCACATTTTAATTTGATACAATTTGGGATAGAATTTTGAAATACTTTTTCTTGATGCAATCATTGGCAAGTAGAGTTTCACTTTTTTTTTATTTGATTAAAAATATTTTAAATAGAAATTTATATAATACAAGCCATCAACTTTAAAAAAATAATTTTTATTTTTCAAAAATTAAATTTTTACTTTTCATAAAAAATAAATGAAAATATAGAAAATGTATTTAATGGTTAAAAATAGAAAATATATATTTTTTAATTTAAGAAATTAAAAACTATTTATATATTTCATAATTAAAAATAAATTATTATAAAATATGTTTAATAATTATTTTACTATTAATTTTTTTTATATGTATCATTCATTTATTTTATAATAATATAATTAATTTTTTATATCATAATAAATAATTATTTTAAAATAATTATTATTTTAATTTAAAAAATGTATATAAATGTATCCAATGGTTAATAATAGAAAATAAATTATTTAATTTTCAAAATAAAAAATTATTATATAATTAAAAAAAATAAATTATTATAAAATATATATTTTACTATTAACTTTTTTTTTCGTTGGACTTTTACTATTAACTTTTTTTGATATGTATCATTCATTTATTTTATAATAATTTAATTAAATATTTTAAAATAATTATTAATTTAATTATAAAAATCTTATAGTGTATTTTTAAATATAAAAAACCATTGTTTTTCATTAGAAAAGCAATTGAAAAAGTATAACTCTTATTATAAAGGAAAACAATAGAAAACAATTTAAAATTATTTTTTAAAATTTTAATTAAATTTTAAAAAATTGATATATTTAAACATAAATTTTTATTTTTAAATTTTTTAAGAAAAATTAAAAAAATACCCTAATTTTTTCACAAATGAACAAGCTTTCAAATCTTCAAAACACTATAATAATTTCTCATTGTGGATAATTATTAGCAATAAAAATTATTAGATTCACCGAATAAAAAGAGCACTATTTTTATTACACACGTAGAATATTCTATAATCTTCCTTATTAGCCGATGACAAGAAGTTATATCAAATTAAGTTATAATTGCAATAAAAAAAATGTTATAATATTTTTTAAAGTTAATAAGTTATTATTTATTTTATGAGTTTTATTACTATTAACATTTTCATATATTTATTTTGAAAAATAAATTAAAATGTATATGAGATTTAATTTCATCTACAAAAATGGTTGCTTCATCCTTTTTTATTCATTTAATAATTTAAAATAAATAAAATTAATGTTTTGTCCCTAAATTTTATCATTATTTACACTTTACACCTCTTCCTCTTTTATTCCCTTTTGTCTATATACTATTGACAAAGTCCAATTCATTAACTTGAAATTAAAATCAATACAATAAAAATTAATGTAGTTTCCACTTAATCTCCCTATCCATCCAACCAACTGCAAAGAGAGGGACGTAAACTGCATTCATTTTAATTTCAAGGCTGATGAATTGATTTTCTCAAAGAAAAAAGAGAAAATTAGAAAGGAAGAGAAGGAGATTCAGTGAGATATAGACACAAGGGAGAGATACGTAGGAGAGAGAGAGAGAGAGAGAGAGGCAAAAATTGAGAGAGAGGGAAATATATAAAATTAAAGACAAAAAAATATCGAAAGAGAGAGGGGCAGAGAAATAAGTGGGAATTAAGCATATAAAAAGAGAGAGTGAAATAACTAAAGTATTACTCTTTTTGTCTCATGTTAAGTGATTTTTTTTTTTAATTCACTCTATTTATCATTTTAAAAAATTAAAAAAGAATTATTATATTTTTTTCAATTTATTTATATCTTATCACGTTTTTTTATTTTAATTAAATGTAAAAATATTTTAATTAATTATTAATAACTTTTTATAAAAATGAGGTTATTCAATTTTTACTTTAATTCTTTTGAAAATTTTTAAAAAGTACTTAAAATGGGATGAAAGTAATAATGAAGATAAAACTCATGGATGAATTAATAATTTAATTTATTTAAAATTATCAAGTCAACACAAAAGATCAAAATAAATTGCTCGATAGCTATGTTTGGATTGAGCTATTTAATTATATAAATTTAAATTTAAATTAAATATATTATTTAAATATTTTAAATAAAAATAAAATTAAATTTAGTACAAATTTTATATATTCATAATAATTTTAAAAACTAAAAATTTAAAATAACTACTTTTAATTTATTATTTTAAATCCATCCAATTCTACGTACATTTATATAGAATTTTTTTTTATTAGTCAAATAAAATATTTATAAATTTATAGATTTTAAAATTTAAATTAAATATTTAAATTTAAATTTAAATTTTAAAATCTAAAACACAACCTTAGTTTTATTTTTTAAAATTAAAAATTAATAACATTAAATAATATCAAAATTAGTAAACGAAAAGCTTATTTGGTTTAATTTAAAATACAAAATATTGTGAAATTAAATTGAATTTCATGTTTTATTTATTTAAAAAAAAAAAAAATCAATCTTTGGAACAAATTCTTTCTCAGGAGCCAATTCCATACCTTCCCCTTCTCGGACCATATATTGCACTTATGTGTTACAGCGTTAGCTTTTGAACCTCCGCGACACAACTCCCCCGCTATCAAATTCCTCCAACACCGCCCGATCACCACCGACGGCGATGACAGATTTCTTCGCCGGCGAGATAGCCACCGAGCTTCTCAAAATGCTATTTAAAATATCGCACAAATCCTGCATGTGTAAAACGAGTGCGGACTCGCTAATAACCAGCATAAATGAACTTCTCCCTATCATTCAAGAAATCAAATTCTCCGGAGTCGAACTCCCCGCCATGCGCCAAGTACAACTCGACCGCCTCTCGGAGAATCTCCGCGAGGGCCTCGAGCTGGCCCGCAAGGTCCTCGCCTCCAATCGGTGGAATGTCTACAAAAACCTTCAACTTGCCAGAAAGATGGAAAGGCTTGAAAAGAATGTTTGGAGGTTCGTTAATGGACCGATGCAGGCACATGTTTTGGCTGACGTGCATCATCTGAGGTTTCAGATGGCGGAGAGTTTTGATAGGCTGGAGAATTCGGCGAAGCGAGTGGAGCAGAGGCTTGGGGCTATGAATATTGGGGTGGGGAGTGGAGGGTGGATGGAGGAGACAGTGAAGAGAGTCGAAGTGGAGAAGGAGAGGTGGGAGACTAGTTTAGTAAATTTATTGGGGGTGGGCATGGAGGTGGGGAAGAGGAAAGTGAAGGAGATGGTGATTGGGAGAGAAGATTTAGGGGCTGTTGGGATTTGTGGGATTGGTGGCTCTGGGAAGACCACTTTGGCTAATGAAATTTGCAGAGATGATGAAGTTAGAAGTAAGTTCCTTTATAAATTATCAATTCAATTTAGAGGAATTAGATGCTGTGATATAAATTACTTTCAAGAAGCTTTTCTAATTGCTTTTAGATCGGGTTTTCTGAACGACTAGTTATTAAATAGATGATGATTCATTTATGGTCTTATATTCCAGAATTATAAGCCAACTTATTCGCATAGCTTTCTCATTGACTCTGTTTATCTTGATTTCCAGGTCATTTCCAGAATAGGATTTTGTCCCTGACAGTGTCACAGTCTCCAAATCTGGAACAATTAAGGGCAAATATATGGAGATTTGTTTCAGGAAGTGATTTTGTGGCTGAGGGTGTCAATGATGTGATCACCAAATGGAATCCACAATTTAATCTGAGAATTGGACCTCGAATGTTGGTTGTTTTGGATGATGTGTGGTCACTTTCTGTACTTGAACAGCTAATTTTTAGAGTACCTGGATGCAAAACACTTGTGGTTTCGCGATTCAAATTCCCAACAGTTCTCAGTGATACTTATGAAGTAGAATTGTTGAAGGGAGAGGAGGCAATATCCCTCTTCTGCCTCTCTGCTTTTGGACAAAAATCTGTTCCTCCTGCTGCTGATGCCAATTTGGTCAAGCAGGTTATATTAAATCTCCTCTGGTTTCTGTGTTTGTGTCTGTCCCTTACACAGTTGACATTGAGTTATGAATGTTAATGACACTAATTAAAGAATTGTATATGTTCTTTGACAGATCGTAAATGAGTGCAAAGGACTTCCTTTGGCTCTCAAAGTGATTGGAGCTTCACTAAGGGACCAACCCGAAATGTACTGGGCGAGTGCAAAGAAAAGATTGTCAAAGGGTGAACCTATTTGTGAATCCCATGAAAGCAAATTGCTTGATAGGATGGCCATAAGCATTCAATTCTTGTCTAAAAAGGTTAGGGAGTGCTTCTTGGATTTGGGGTGCTTTCCTGAAGACAAGAAGATCCCTCTTGATGTTCTCATCAATATGTGGGTTGAGATACATGACCTTGATGAGGAAGAAGCTTTTGCTATCCTTGTTGAACTTTCAGACAAGAATCTTCTCACTTTGGTGAAGGATGCACGGTATGTTCATCAAACTAAGTAATCTAAGTTGCTGTTATTTAGAAGAGATATAGCTTATCTAATTCTTTTGATTGGCTTATTTGGCAGAGCTGGAGATCTATATAGCAGTTACTATGAGATCTCTATTACTCAACATGATGTGTTGCGGGATCTTGCTATTCATTTGGCTAATCATGGAAATGTAAATGAACGCAAGCGATTACTAATGGCAAGAAGAGAAGCAGAGGTTCCAAAAGAATGGGTGAGAAGTGCTGATCTGCCATTCCATGCTCAAATTGTTTCAATTCATACAGGTCTCTCTCTCTTTCTCTCTCTCACTTTTCTGTGAGTTTGCTTTTAAACTATGTCTATGTAATTCAAATGAGGTTCTAGCTCTAATTTCTTCGTTTCTTGTTGTCTTAATCCTGATATACAGGTGAGATGGGAGAAATGGAATGGTTCCAGATGGATTTCCCCAAAACTGAAGTCCTGATCGTGAACTTCTCAGCTAATGAGTACTTCTTGCCTCCCTTCATTGATAACATGCCAAACCTTAGGGCACTGATAGTGATAAATTACAGTACACAAAATGCAACACTTCACAATTTTTCAGTCTTTTCTGATTTGGCTAACTTGAAGAGCCTTTGGCTTGAAAAAGTTTCAGTTGCTCAATTGACAGAATCTACCATCCCCTTGAAAAATTTGCAAAAAATATCTCTCATCCTATGCAAGATCAATAACAGCCTCGATCAATCTGTCATAGACCTAGCCCAAATCTTCCCTTCCCTCTCGCAGCTCACAATTGATCACTGTGATGATTTGATAAAGTTACCTCTTAGCATTTGTAGGATGCATTCTCTGAAGAGTCTTAGTATAACCAATTGCCCCAATCTAAAAGAAATCCCTACTAATTTGGGTAACCTGAGATTTCTACAAATTCTAAGGTTGTATGCTTGCCCGACTCTGAAGATGCTTCCGTCAAGCATATGTGAGCTGGTGTCATTGAAGTACCTAGACATTTCTCAATGTATTAATTTAAAAAGTCTTCCAGAGAAGATGGGTAAATTATCAATGTTGGAGAAGATTGACATGAGGGAATGCTCAGAGATTTGGAAACTACCAGCTTCAGTCGAGTCTTTAGAATCTTTGCGCAGTGTAATTTGTGATGAAGAGGTTTCGTGGTTGTGGAAGGAAGTGAGGAAGAATAATCTTCATGTCCAGGTTGCAGAGGAACAATTCAATCTGGACTGGCTTGATGAATGATTACATTGTATTGTACTCTGTCGATACTGGTAGAAATCAATGTAAATAATTATTTTTTTTCTCATATTAACTCTTTGTTTTGGTTCCAATTATAATTTAAATTTAAAATTTTATAATTTTGAAAACAACCCGATCGAATTAAGGACGAAATTGCAAAGGGATAGACTTTTGTTTAGCTAATCTTATTCCAAATATTATACAATGATTTATTTCCACCATAAATTAACTTCTGAAATGAAAACTTGATATATGAATTCTAAGAATATCTAAATAATTAGATATCTTTGGATTCATAAAAGAGAGATTTGCTATTAGTTCTGAGTTTAATAATTTTTTATTTAAATTTAAATTTAGAAACTAAAAATTCATATTTTTAGAATAATTTAATTCCTTGCAATAGCTTTAGTCAAAAGTCAAAACTAAACATATTCTTAATGATGAAAAAATATAATTTTGACCAAAATAGAATAAAACAAATGTATACGCGGTGAGGGTTTGTTGGATTTAAATCTTTCTCTTTTTTTTTACCATTCTGATGACCTCCTTGGAAATTTCTTATACCCATGCACTCATATAAATTAATTTATAAATTAATCAAATAGAAACTATAATTAAATTAGTTCTTATCATAATTTTAAATTAGTTATCAATTTCTAATTGCATGAGTATATACCCGGTGTGTGTGATCCGCGCCTTTATTAGATTCTTGGATGTGTGGGTCCAATCCTTTTCATCAGTTTTTGTGATTTTAAAGAAAGCGCGGCAAGAGATAGCTCTGGCTGTGTGAATGCACGGCTAGAGACAGCGGGAGCCGTGTGGACCCTGCGTACAACGCTGCCGCTGAGTGTTGACTGTGGAGTGCTGAGACCCAGTCAAGGAGCCTTCATTGGTCAACTTTGGCATATGTGTTGCCTGGCGTCCTACTGGTTGAGTGCACATTTTCAATGGGACTTCATTGCATCAATTAACATCTCCCTCATAGGAGTTTGTTTAGTGGTTTGGGTACATTAAAAGAATAGCAACGTTGTTGTAATTTTTTTTATTGCAATTAGTGCAAGTGAAAATTGACTAGTGAAAAAACACTTACATAATCGATTCAATTAGTTTGAGATTAAAATTTAATTATTATTATTATAATTAATATAAATAAAAAAAATAATAAAATGATAAATTACTAAATAAGAAAGTGATGAATAAATTGTAAAACAATAAATAAAAAGGGGTTAATTGCAAAGCAAAAAATATAAGATCGAGGAGAAAGAGAAATGAAGAATTGATTGAGGAAATATATCAAATAAAATTAGATGAATAAATTAAATTATGAATAAAATTAAATATGAAAAACTCAATTATTGACTTTGTAAATTATTGAGACCGAATTATTTATTATGACAAATTACAAGATGAAACAATAATTTACCAAATTTTTAGTTCAAAGAAAATTTCAACAAGCAACTACTTATTTAACGTTTTAATTATATGATTTCCTTTAAAATTTAGTTAAAAATAAATGAAATTATATGTGATGGATAAAGAATTAATTTATAATTAATAATTAAAAACACTGAGGAGATCAACGAAAATTTGGTAGGTAGATGTCTATATATCGTTAACGTTACGAACACGTTGTGCACTACTCATCAATAATTTATTTTTTGAAGCAATCATAACCTAGAGTTATACTCATCAACCTTTCAATATCGTGATGTAGTCACTAGCGCAGTAGAAATTGTTTTAAGGGGTCATTTTTTATGAAAACCATTAAAGTGACGGTCCCAATGTGACACCACTGAATTAAAAATATAATAAATTAAGGGATAAAGCATGGACATGGAGTGGTATAAGTGGGAAACTTAGAAAATTCGCATGGATTTTTTTTTTTTAATAAATGAAATTAGATTCCATTAATTTGAGGAGATACACAGAAGGTAGGCACATGGGTTTCTATTCGAGAAGCTAATTTCTCCAATAGTTTATTTGACTTTCGAGATTTAATTTTTTTTATTCTAAAAAAAATGAAAATGATTCACATTTTCATTCTCTCTTACAACTGATAAATTGCAAATCACGTCAGGATCAACCTTCATCTCAAAAATTTATTTAAAAATTTATTGGAATCAAAGATTCTATTTTTTCAGTCTAAACGACTTAGAAATAAACGATTTTGAGATCAACCTTTCAGTACAATAAAATAAAAAACGAACCTTCACCAATTGTTACAGCTTTGTCTTATTAAGATTTAAGAACATGAAATTTGCTGCTTGTATGCCTACTATACAACGAGGTGAGTTTTTTTCTTCAGAGATATCTAGAGGGTAACCACTCGTTTATCCGGAGAGGAAGACTGTAAAACTCCTCAGTTCGAACATCCCCCTTGTGGTGCTGGAAAGGTTTCCACCATGGAATTCCTCTGTCATTAATGGTATGCCTTGCATCAAGTGTGTTATCCAGCAACGTTCCAATGATCATTGCCACGGTCGGAGGTGATGAGAAAATTGTGTTCAATATGTCATTGAACTGCAGATTTTTACAAAACATGCACATCAGATAAACTGGCACAATGGGAAGACGCTTTTTTTTCAGTGGGTTACTCTTTGTTTCCTACTGAGAAACAAAGGGATCTGAATAGGACCACGACTCTAGTGGATGAACAGCCAAAAGGAATCAAATGATAGTCCAAAGAGAAAAGTATTGTCTTTTTTTATGCAACTCACCCATCCACCATCTGTTTTAACTGGTCCATGCCCTTCCATGGTGGTGTTGCTGACAAAATATTGAGGTATTGATATCCCAAGGAACAAAGACAAGCCCAAGATGTAATGGTTTCTCATGGAGTTATTGTTAGAGAACTGTATAAAGGAAATCCCAATAGCAGCTGAAGGAAGGAAAATAGAGAAAAAATTCGCATTAAAAATTGCATAACATATTTATATAACATTATTAGAAACAAATAAAATTATCGAAAATGATAAGAGAATCACTGACCAACAATTCCAAATAGAACACAATATATAGCAGCAAATATTGGCAGAGGAATAGACGCAAACAAGGCACCAAACTTCCCTGAAATAGGATCAGAACACGCATAAAATTACAAGCCCAGGTCAAATATCTATGGAATCTATGAGGGATACACAGAAACAAACCAAATATGGAGAAAAAGATCATGAAAGCAGTTGATATCTGCACCACTCTTCGGCTCCCAATGTGTGTAAGTCCAAGAAGGCCAACATTTTCACTGCAACACCATCAGATGACACAAATTTATATACCATTGAACAACAGTATGGTTTTTTAATATATGGCATATTCACCACTCCACTGAGAATCAAACTTCTTTTCAAATTAAATAGCTCTTATATCTTTCGGCAGCAATCTATAAGACAAGCCAATTCTAAAGAGATTTGCCACAAAGGCATCACATCACAAAAGTCAAAATAAGAATAAAGAAAAAGCTTAGCAAATTGAAGGTTCAACGTTTGAGTTGGGAAGTAATCTGCTAAGTAAAATATATAAAAAAATAAATAATTATGCCACTTAAGATAGCTGTGCCATTATCAGAGGTGCACATGCAAGCATGTGAAATTTGCACAAGTACATTTAATTAACTTCAGTTTTTGTTTCCCATGAGAGTATTTCACAATGAACAAATAGTGGGTGCCTTCACTAACTCTGACAACCTCACTTGCTTTGTCCTCTGAAAATGGTAAAACTCAGACAAAGAGAAATCCAAAAGAAAGGGACAATGCATGAATGGCCATACATTGTTAAGCTCTTCCATGGGAAGCTCCTTATCCAGGATAAGATCAGTTATCTCTGCTAGCCTAGATAATGTACTTGTGATGGAATGGGAAATTGGAAATAGCTGCCTGATAGAAGCATGCAGCTGCAGAATCTGTGGCATTAATATAACTTGAGGTACCTAAAAAGGGCCAAACTTACACAGAAGCAGTGTTGCCAACAGCAGCACCAAAGATTCCTTCAAGCAGCATGCCAACACCCTATATTGTAAAAACAAAACAATCATATCTCCAAGTGACAACATGTTATGGAGGAAAGTGAGTGGATAACTATAAGAAACTTTACCTGCAGACCAATACTTCTGGTAAGAACATGTGCTGGAGGGTGTGTAGCACCTGCAAGCCTTGCTGCGGCAAAATATGTTCCGGTGGACTACATCAGAAGTTCATAAATTGGTTAGGATAATAAAAATCTAAACAGCAAAATTCCGTGCTCCATCAAGGAAATGAAATAGAGGACAAAAATTGTATCCATGAAATATATATATATATATATATATATATTAATTATTTGATATCTAATCAAAACTTAGTTAATTTGAATAGAAGGTGCCACAAGCTGCAATTTCAAATTGCATCTACATTGATAAAACGTTAAAATTTTGCTGGCAAGGATTGAACCTCTGCAGATGAAACAAGCGCTGCCCCCATCATCCCAAAGACATGGCTTGCTCTAAATATGGGAGCACCCCACTGAAAAGGGTATGGGACTCGAACCCTTAAAACAGGAAAGAATTGTATTATTATAATAATGTACTAAATCAAAAGGGGAAAATGAATAAATTAAACCAACAGAAAGATGGGTCATCTGGACGATACCATGGAGCAGATGATATAAGATAGGATCGATCTGTGCGACAACTCATTTTAGTTTGTTCTCCAACATTGTTGTAGGCACCAGCAACAGTAAGGATAGCAGCAAAAGCCCAGACAATTCCAACACAGAAAAGCAAGCCAAACCTTTCAAGTATAGGACGGCTCCTTGGATGGAGATGCTTCAAATACTACAGAAAACACAAGGCTTTATTACAATCACATGGAGTAGAATTTTCGTAGTTAACTTGATATTTTCAAGAAGTATTACCTGGCAAATGACTAGTATAATCAGCATAGGCAGGCCAATCTCCACGCAGTTAGCAAGCTGAATAAAATGCACAGGGTGAAATGTGGTTTTTATTACTAACTTTCAACAGCACAAAAATTACAGTCTTGTCAAAAAGAAATTACCAGTGGGAAGCCCCTCATGAACAGACCAAGCCCCACCACACAAGCCACTGGTACTATAACAATGGGGGTAAATAAGCTGGGGAGATTAAAGCAAATGGAAAGAATTTTAGGATCTCATTTTTTTTAAGAAAATGGAACTCACAATAAAGATGAAGTACTATAAGAATTAGAATAAACTCACAATCTGAAATTAAGTTACCATATCAAATTGGCCCATGCAAAACTAAACCCAAGGATGATATTGACGAAGGAAGAAACAATTAACGATCCTTGAATAGTTCTCATAGTGTGGGTAAATCTCTGCGACCGCCATACCAATGTGATCAAAAGTTTTGGAGAATAATAAAGAACAATAAGGATATGTTGGTAGAAAACCAAAAAAAAGGCAAGCTGGTTTACTTTGGCCAACCCAAGCATATGAAATTTACTACCACTTGCAAAAAATGCAGGAATGAAATTTTTGTTTGAGTTTCAATTATATCTAAGTTTAGTACTTCATACATCATGCTCATCTGCAAAGTTTTCATCGGACAAATCCTTGATGATCGACAACACTGGTAAGGTGAATGCAACTGATGCACTCATCACAGTGGGAAGCCTTGTTCCAATGAATGTTTGAATCAGTGTATTCACCCCCGCCATGAAGAGTAATGTTTGAATCACACGGGCTTTATCACCCTGTTCATAGTAATACCAAATTCAGATTATTAGATATTCTGTGGTCCATCAATATGTGAGTAGCTAAGAAATATTCTGATGGTGGGTAAAACCTACATGGTCCCCACCCATTCGCGGCACAAGATTGCTGGCAATTAAAACTATAGTTCCAAGCATCACAATATAGTGTTGAAATGCCAGAAAAGCTGTCTGAGCTGCAAAATTCAATAGCTTAATCGGGATTAGCTGCAGATGAACATAAAGAAAAGCATAGCAAAGAATCGAGATCAAAATCTTTTACAATTTAAAAAATGGCATTTCAAAGGCAATAATTTAGCTCGGAAATGTCAACAAAAAGTACATTAAAAAAAGTTCTATTCATACTATCATTGATTCAGATTTGCTCTATTATAGGAATACCATGGGATCAGCCACGGGATCTACATATACCAATGGCAGAGAAAGCACCGAGTTTTCAAAATCAAAAAAGGAATCAGAATCCAGTATATAAGTCACAATAAAAAAAAAAAAAGAAAAAAAGATAAAGCATATGATAAAATTTCAAGATCGATCTCCAAGCGTCAATCCCATCAAAAAGATGGAGACATGCACAAACTAGGATAGATATATTCTATCCCACTCTATGAAAAGCATCCTCCTTTCACATAAGCCTAAACTTTACCCAAATTTTTTCAGAGGATTGAATAGCCGAATATATATATATGTTTGAAGTATTAAACTATCAAAAAGGAATCACCAAAAGCAATAAAGACAGTAACAGAGGGAAAAGAGATACTAACGCCAGGAAGGGTTGGAATGGATGCAGTACTGGAGCTGCTGGAGCTGCTCGGCCGGAGTCCAAGTGGGACCCCTTGAAACGGCAAGAGATGGAGGTGGAGGTGGTGGGGCCGCCGCTTGAGGTGGAGGTGGCTGTTGGTTGTTGGCTGTTTCCACCATATTTATCGTTTATTTATTACTCTTCGCCTTCCCTGCTTAAGTAGATAAACTATGCAACTTCAAATGCTCTCTCTTGTCTACACTTCTCTTTATCTACTGAAAAGCTAGAAACAAATCACCGACCGAAACAAGAGAGAGATAGACAGACCAAAACCAAGAGACTGAGAAAGAGAAAGAAAATACAACAAAAATAGAGCAAGAAAAGGAAAGAAGGGGAAGAGAGAGGAAAGCCTTCCGGAGATGTTCCAAGAAACGAAAACAAATAAATGACCTGAGAGAGAGAGAGAGAGAGAGAGAGAGAAATTAGATCAATGGGTTGAGGTCATTCATTTTTCTATTGGAGAACAGAGAGATGAGCTATAGAAGATAAATGGGTGATAATTAAAAATAATACTAGTAGAAGAAAGGAGCGAGTATTGGATTTGCGTTAAGGTTGTCGTGTACTGAGAAGCATAACATAACTCTGCATAAACATGAACGCTTTGGTTTTTGGATAACGTATAAGCAGAAGAACGCGTGATCCTCGAGTTCTTTGCACTTGTTAATAAACAAGCTTTTGCTCTTTACTTGCAATGGCTTTCTACTTGCATTGTATTCACCATTATGCCCTTTGTTTTATTGGCATGGCCACTGTTTTTAACGACTCTTTAAACTCTTATCCTTGTCAGGACTTAAGAGTCGGTTACGTCCCCTCCGTTTCCATTCCCATGCCATGACAACCAAATCACTATTTCTTTACGTCTTCATGAGGAAGAGGGGAAACCCAATTGCCATTTCGCCAAGCACATCACTTTAACTTATTATTTTTTTAATTTTAAAAGTTTAAGAGGATTTTGCTGAATTTAGTGAAATTAATTAATGGCAGTGGCGAAGCTACGCCATAGACATGGGAGGCAATTGCCTCCCTTACTTTTGGCTAGAGAAAAAAAATTATCAAATTTTTTGTTAAATAAAATTGTTCCCCTTATTAAAAAGGTTTGCCCCTGAATTATTCTTGCTTTAATAAAAATTTAAATACTGAAATTAAAAAAAGTGAAATAAAAAAAAATCATTTTGTTTAGAACAAATGTTATAAATTTTTGTTATGTGAATTGTAACATTAACTCATTTATTTACCTTTTTTTTCCATATTTACATCATTTTTTCTATTTTTTTTATTTTTAACCCCAATAAATTTTTTATAATAAATTTATTCAAGGAAAGAAATTAAATTTTAATAACACACATATTTTAATTTATTAAAATCATGGATAAAATATGTGATATCAACAAATTTTAATTGATATTTTGTTAAAAAAAAAAAACTGACACTGAGTATATTTATGAAATGAAGTCTCAAATTTAAGTTGTATTCAAAGCCAAATAAAAAGAAAGTTAAATTTGTTATTAAAAATTTCTCAATTTTGCAATTATCTAATATTATGTTATTGATCCTCGTAATAATTTATAATTATTAATTATAAAAATTCATGAAGTAGGAGTAAATTGAAGTATTTTATATATTTTATTATTTAAATATTTTATTTTTAAATATTATTATTGAAATCATAAATAATTATAAATCTTAATTTAAACTTTCAAATAATTTTATTCTCTTAATATGGTTTTCGATCGTGAAATTTGTTTTGGATTTAATTGTCAATATAATAAATTATAATTTAATATGTTCATGATTTATAAATTAATATATAAAATATTTTTATAGAAAAATGTTAAAATAAGATCAAATCATTTAAAGTATAATTCAAATACTAATTATTTTTAAGAATTAAATACTTAGAGAATTATTTTTGTTCCCATTTTTAAAATTATAGCTTCGTCATTGATTAATGGGTAATTAGGAATTCGCCATGTTTTTGTTTTATTTTTCTCTTCTTCAGGAATACCAAAGCGAATTCAGCTTTAAGGCATTGATCCAAAAGCAAGTTTTCCATATGGTCCACTGTAATTTTATAAAAGAAACAGTACTTGCTTTCCATGCCATGACCAAATTCTCTTTAATGCACTTTGATACTCCATGATTGCAGTGAACCAAATGATCCATGCCTTTTTTTAATGAAAGGACTTGGCCTGCCTTCTTTTTTATGAAAGGACCCATGGTTTATTCACATTCATAAGCCGCTGTTTCTTAAGGATGTCGCCAATGTATATTCTCATGGAAAATGCTTCGCCATACCAACCTGGCAAGTTGGCGACCTCACTTCCTGATTATCAACAGAGGTCAAAATCCAACACCCTAATCTTATCCAATTAGTCCCCACTTAAACTAATTATACATAATTGATAAGATTATTATCTTTTGAATAAAGGAAGGACAGACAATGGTCGGCACCCTATCCAAAACATTGCTGCCTGCCTACAGATGTAGTCATGCCAATGTCATATGTCACGATTTAAAATTCTGAATTATGATCGATACATAATTTAAGTATTCTTAAATCATGCAAGTCTTATCAAAGTATCTTAAATTAATATATTGTCACTTACTAATCCTAAAAAAAATAGACAAAATTCAAATAAACAAAAAGTTGAATAAACATCATAAATATCTTATAAGTAAACTATAGAGTCTCTACAGATTTCAAATAAAAACTTAAACTGTTCAATAAACTAAAATAATTATTAGCTCGAGAAAACATGAATTTGGGCATACCATGAGAACAAATCAAAGATTGTCACTCTCCAGAAAATGGACTGAATGTAACATCCCCATTGCACGTGTTCTGTACGTTCAATTGCTCCAGTAGTCAAATAAACTACACTTCGGTGATAGTGAACAGACATATAACGATGAAATAAATAAAAATAAAATACAAGAAAAATGAAACAAAAATGAAAGAGAGAAAATGATGCTAAGTTAAACGAGCCGGCACCATAGCGATGGGTGACCGCACCGAGAAGGCCATTACCGACACCAGGACCGCGGGGAACCCTCTGAATATAATTTTGAGACATAAATAAAGATTTATTGAAATATAATTGACACTAGAAATATCAAAAAAAAATTAATAAATTAGTACAAAGAAAAATGAAAAATCGAAAGCAGACAAAAAAAAAATCAGGAATATAAACCGAAGTGGGGTATTTTGGTCATTTGACACATAGTGTTGCCTTTTGACCTCAATCTCCATTAAAAATAAATGATATTACACTTAGAAAATGTCATGAAAAAATTAAATTGTAATACATTATAAGAATAGTGAAAGAAATGGGGGATAAAATCCAATTTATGAAACTTTGAATAATTAACATTAAAATCCAAGTTAGTGCTCCACTAACTTGGATATTGGGACCCTTATCACAGCCTTGGGACAGCAGATAGCACTCACCATCATCTTCTTCATCAGCCCATTTTACTTTGCCGTAATGAATTCCACCATGGAAATCACCATGGCCACCCCACATGCAATCTCCATGGGTGCATGATCAAGCCATCCTTTCCACTTCTTTCCTTCATTAAAGCTTGCCTACTTACCTTGGGGAAGATATTGGCAACAAGAAAAACCAGATTTGGTGAAGTTTTGATAAGCATCAAAAGTTGTAAGTGTCCAAAATCCCTCCCTTGCTTTGGTAAAGCTTGTGTTTAGGTTGAGGTGAGTGTTTTGGTGAAGAGAAATAAAAGAAATAGTGAGAAATGGACTTGTCCATTTTTGGCAGCCATGAACCCTTGTTGAGCTTGAGTTATTTTTACTTCTAATGAATGAAAATGAAGGTTGATTGATTCAAATGAAAGTTAGAGTAAGTTTGTGCATAAATATGCACATGTAGTGTTTAGATTTAAGGTGTGAAATAGAACCTTGAAGCCTTGAGCAAACTGCCATGTTTGGCAGCCCCTAATAGCATGAATTTGTGTGTGAATATATGGTTATTAATGATATATGTTAATGTCAATTTGTGGGCAGCAAGTGTAAATGATATTGAAGTATGAATATGTTGAAGTATATGTGTAATATTAACATTGAAGTATGTTGAATTTGGGTGATGTAAATATTGAAGTTTAATGGTGTATTGTGTGCCTTGTGGACTTGAGTATTCTGCCCAGAATTTTTGATGGAATTGTGTACAATATATGTATAGAAGTGTTATTGATTGAATATTGTAGTAATGAGGAGGAGGAGGAACATTAAATTGGAAGTGTATGAGCTTTGTGCAGGTTGTGTATTGAAGGTAGCACCTAAATGAGGCCATAAGTGCCAAACTATGAACCCAATTGGTATGAGGCCAATATGGGGTGAAACTAGACACCAAATAGGCCAACTTTCATGTAGAAAGGTTGCCAAAATTCTGCCTAGAAACTGACCTTAAAAAGTGACCAAATCCGGATTAGTGCATTTGAGGCCTGAAAACTGACCATTTGGGCAGCAGTTAGTGTTTAGGCCATAACTCACTCAAAACAGGTCCAATTGATCTGAAATTTTGACCATGAATAGTTAAGACCTATATCTACAAGTCTTATGAAGACACCAAATCCCAGAAATGACCAGAACCAAGTCAAATGGCTTGCAAAGTTTGGGCACAAAAACTACCGAACCAAAAGTGACCTAAAAATTGACCAAATTGTGCACCAAAAGTGCAATCTGTCCAGCTTTAGCAAATTGACCATATTTTGGTCTACACAACTCGGAATGACCTGAAATTTTGCCCCACGTGCAATAAGACATAGAGCTACAATTTTGCTTCTTTGACCCGAAGCTAAAAACCAAGGTAAATAGGACTTTAACCTAGACCAATCTAGCACACAAAAATAAAGAATGTGACATTTTGCATACAATGATGCTTGAAGCATTTTGGCAATGAATGCCAACTTGTAAAAATGGTAAATTGCACTACATTGGCAGCATATTGAGATTTAAATTGTGACATATTGATGCTAGAAACAACTAATCCATATTACCTAAAAATGTCAACACATGCATTGACTTGTGAATTATATAATAGTTAGTAAACTCCAAAGATTGAAGAAGTAAACAATTAATTTATAATGTGCCCTAGTTTGCCTAGTTGACTAATATGGATAGGTTGGCATGCCAATAGGATTCTGACAGCTATTCTGTAAATGGCTTTTATGCCATACTGTGTTTTTACGGCCTATTATGCCGCACTGTGACTTTAATAGCCTACGGCTATACATATTGTGTATTTATTTTTGGCTTATCGCCAGATTGACTATAAGGCTTTTTAGCCACGCTATTTGCATACCGGGAGACACTTTGTGACCGATGGTGTGACGGCCCGAGGTACTAGGTACTCAGTGCCAGTATATCCGTTTATCCAGTCTGGTCAGTATATAGGCTACACGGGCAGTAATTCAAGTACTATTAAATTCAAATACCTAAATTCAATCTACTGACATACAACACCACCAAAAATTTGTAAACACTTTATTTACCTTATTTTAATGTATATTTCTTTACATTTATCACCACTAAGTAAAATTGCTTAGCGCGTTGCTTTTGTAATGCGTAGGTATTGGAGACACAGCTGGGGAGCCCAGCAGACCTACTATCGGGTAAGACATCAGATCTGCACAGGAGTCCAGAGTCATCTGCACTGCATTGCATACATGGTAGGACTTAGGATATCTTGTATTTTGTACTTTTGTTGTATATTTGAAATTTGGCCTTGTATTTTGTAATATTATGAAAGCTTTAAAGTTTGTAATATTTTGTACATATTAAATAATATGGAGATTTTCTGTATATATTTAAATTATTATGGACTGTATTATGGAACTGTTTAATGACTGTAAAAGTCTATTGACTTTATTGAGAAATAGGGACTGTGAAATATTTGAGATTTTGATATCATAATATTAAATTGTTTTCAACAGGTTTGGAAGGACAGTTAGTCCTAAATATAAACGGCACCTTGCCAAATTTTTATTACCAGTCTTGAAACACTGATTTTAACAAAGTATGATAATAGTATCAACATGATATGAATATTTCATAAATGACTTCTTAAAATCAAATTGAGTTCAAGAAATGAGATAATCACAGACTAGGTGTTCTGGCACGCCGTGTAGCATGCCTCGCTCGGCTATCTTTGTGCGGGTGAGGGGTGTTACGAATATTTGGATCAGCAGAATTCTCACGATCCAAAGCAGATAATGACAGATAAAACGTGGTTTGAGCTAAATGCTCAGTGAATGATAATTATAGCACACAACGGAATAGGAACAGACAGACGCTTGATTAATTTCACAATAAATTTTCTATTCAATAAAATCATGTTAATGCTGTCAAAATCATTAATAAAATAATTTCATAAAACATATATATAAAATAAATTCATTCAATAAAAATTTTATAGTACAGTGCACCAGGGCGATGATACTCCACATCATCAAAGGCCAGATGGTAAGCGCGCTACCAGATATTAGATACCTTCCTCCTCCTTCACAGATATCAATGCATATGATACTAATGCAAACCATAAACTACAATGATGCATGACTCGACAATGCAACCTAATATCGTGATAGTCCATATGGCGGGGCCAGATAATAGAAACAAATACTGGGCATAAGTACCAATTCAAAATAGAAAATTAATTTGTACAAATAAATCAAAATCAATAAAAAATTTCAGATAACAAATAATAACTGATAGTGCAATTCTAATAGTGTATTTCAATAGTTTCAGAGAGTCAATAAGATCAAATCAATATCAAATCAATACAGTGTAACACATCGGTAAATTTTATAGTCAAATATCAATCAATATAAATACATTAAAAGGCTTATTCCCGGAATCCTAATGGGTCTAATGCAGAGATAGTTGACAAAATCAATTATTTAATCAAAATCGAAATAAAATTCAATAATAAAATAAAACTCTAGAAATCACATAAAAAATAATTGTTAAAATATTGATTTAAAATTTTTTTTAATAACAAACTTAATACTAAGAATTTTTAAAAGGGACTAAAACGGTGTCATCTACTATAATTACCACTCACTTGGAACCTCTAAAATAATAGCTAGATTCAATAAAAGAGAGACAATTTCAACTGACAGAATTAATATTTGAATATTCTACATACCCAGAATATAAAAAAAAAATAATAATAAAATAAAATAACTTAAATATATGTATATATATATTTCCGGTGGAGGACGAACAACTATACTTTATTTTCGGTGGGGGATGAACAGTTTTATATATATATATATATATATATATATATATATATATATATATATATATATATATATATATTAATAACAATTAATTATTGTCTAACAGTAATTATGATCAACCCAATTTAATACCAATGATCAAAGAAAAAAAAAATTTATAGAGTAGTTGTAATAGATCAATGAAAGAAAATAAAATTAGATTCATCCATTATTGAATAAAGAACGTAAATTTTTACCTTGAAAACAGAATCAAAGGTGATGAATAGAGAAGTAAAAATTTAGAAATTCTCTGTGCACATCAGATTATAAATCGTATATATATATAACAATAATTAAAAGATAATGAAAATACCTGTTGAGAGTATTTGGTAGAAAAATGAGGTGACAAATAGGTTTTGAGAGCAAAATTTAGCATAAGAGATGATTATGGTGTATATATATATTTCAACAGTTCTATTAGGTGTAGAATGAGATAAGAATTATTATTAAACTGGGTTGTTCAGATTACAGATATATATTTAATTTTAAAAATAATATATATATCTAAAAATAAATAAGCAGACTATCCAATAAAATATATATTTTTTATAAATATATTAAATTATTGTTAATAAATTAAAATAAAATAATAATAAATAATAAATATATATGGGTTTCCACATCATATCTCATCTGTCTTTTTAAATCTCCAAAAAAATTATGAGATATATTATTGATTATCATCAACATCTACTGTTTTCTTTTTAGAATTATCATGATTATTAATTCTTATAGAGGTTAAATTAAAAATGGAGTTAATATTTTATAGTATATGATATCTAACTCGCCCTTTCAGCAATGGAATTATTTTCTGCCTTACAATGGAAGAATCTTGGTAGCTGCTGTAATAATGCATCAGGCGAAAAATCCTGCACTGTAGAAGATAAGATAAGGTGATCATTGTAGTAGATATCTTATACGAAATGAAAATTTATTAATAAGTGAGTATATAAATTTATGTAAGTCTCAATAAATAAATATGTATATGAGTGGATTTTACAATTTTATAACTATTTTATAATTTTTTTTAAATATGATTATATTTATATATTTATTTATCATTTTATATTACATATTGACATTAAATTACTGTAATAATACTATTCTGATAAAAAAAATTACTATAATACTATATAATTTCCCAAAAAATTGGTATGCTAATTTTGAACTGAGGCCAGCAGGGAGCCTCTTGTTCCTTCTTATAGGAGTAGAAATTATAAAGTATCATCATAATAAATAAATAACATTTAAAAATGCATGTAAATATGGTTATAATTAAAAAATAATAATAATATTAAAACTCATATATATATATATATAATTTTATTTATTTATTTACATATTATTAAATTACATAAAATACCTTATATAAATCACTGATTTATCCTATAATTTCTTCCAGAAATGGCGCCTTGCCGATCGTAATTTTAAATTGAAAACGGAGCTCCATGTGGCATTGTAAGTAATAGTAGTTTATAAAGGAGATGGAGATAAAAATTCGAGCCAAAACCCACACGGCGCGTTAGAACGAGTGCTCTAAATTTATTTTTTCTTAAAATGAAATCTTTTTAAACTTTTAACAATTACTTAAAATGAGTTGTTATCGATTTTAAGTATTTAATAATTATTTTTAAAATTAAATAAATTCTTAAATTAATTTATTTAAGTTTTTTTTATAATTATTATTAGAATTAAATAAATTTTTATTAATTTAATTAATCCATTTAAATTTTCAATAATTACTTTTAAAGTGAAAAATTAAAAATTTAGATTAAAAAGACCTAATATCTATCATGTGACTTACGTGTTAGATATATATTTAGTTGATATCTATTTTTGTTATATAATCTATGAGTTAATGTCTCCACTACTTTCTCACACACTCTCTCTGTGATTTAATTATATCAATAGAAGACAAATAATTGAAAATATAGATATTTTGCACTATTATCGCAATTCAATATACCAAATATTGAATTTAATACTTTTCGACATGTCTCGTGTTAGAAGTAAAAAAGTAATTTTATACGCCGTAAGATTCACTGGATATACTAAATTCATATTTAATGAAGCACAGACAGCGTCAAGTGGAGCTTATAAAAGTAAATTTTTTATTCATAAGAGTTTAAACATATCAATTAAATTGACATTAACTTATTTGATTCTAATAATAATTGTTAGGGGCTTAAAAGGATAAATTAAAATAAACAAGAGCCTATTTAATTCTAAAATAATTGTCAATGATTTAAAATAATTAATTAAATTGATAAGAATTTATTTAACTAAAGATTTAAAAAGGTTTTTCAATTTATTTTTTTTACTATAAATATGTTTTTTAAACTAAATGCACTCCATAGCATGTGTTATGCTGAATTGTGGGGGAAAAAAATTGCTGAATTATGTATTTTAGGCTTGGCCATGTAATTATCTTTATTTTTAATTTTTTATTTAATGAGAACACAATCAACTAATTATAAAGATAGATCTATTTCTTTTTCATTATAATAATAAATAATTTTAGAAAAATTATATAAAAAACTCAAATTTACCTCTTTATTTTTTACGCCTTTAAGACATATAAAGTTAATCAGATTATTTTTAATTAATTATGTTTATTTAATAAATTTTATCTAGAAAAAAAAAAAGAATAATTTCTCTTCAAATAGAGGCGTCGGCACTTCTTTTCCGTTGCACAAAAGAAGAAGGAAATGGGGCGTCGGCACGGCACCACCACGGAAACAAAGGGCCAAAAAACCTCCGCGCCACTCTCTTCAAGCACATAATACCCTAATAGTTGTAATCCTTAAAAATGACAGAAAAATTAAATAACAAATAAGAAAGAAATTTAGATTTTTTTATATTATTTAATAAATTATTAAAATAAAATATAAAACAAACGATAATAAATATTTATTATACTTTCATTTCATTATAAAATGATATTTAAGAATTTAGTACAAACAATACTAATTTTTCTCCATTCTCCTTTTTAGTTTTAAGAATAATATTTCAAGTTAATTACAATGAGTTAATAAATGAAAATTTTCTCATTTTCTTTATTTCTCTTCTCTATTTAATATCTAAATATATATATATATATATATATATATATATATATATATATATATATATATTTTTAAACTTTCCCTCCTTTCCATTTTTCTTAATCCAACAAAAGGCAACAAATCATATTTGATACAGTAGATGGCAAAAAAGAAGATGGAAAAAGTAAAAAAGCATCCAGTTCAAGATCTAAATCTTTAACATACGCTATAATTTCAGCCCAAAGTACATATTTCTCATTTCTCTCCGACCAGCATTACTATGTAGCTCTTTCGAAGCATTTGTTTAATAAGTACAATTAGCAATAGAATATTGTAATTGTGCCTAAAATAGTAAAATGTAGATCATATCCATGTGCCTTATAACTCTCCTGTCAACAGAGGACTGCTAACACAAATCAGGAACTTGGGGCTTTTTCGTGACTGCGAAGCTGTACAGAAAAAAAACTAATAAAAAATAAAATAGTACTTTACTTCAGAACAAGGTGGGAATTTCACTCTAGCAAGGGTAATTACACAAATATTAACGCCTCGCCGTAAACAATTCCCAAGTTACCATCGGAACAGCAAAATACAATACATCAACCAGACATGAGTTAACAAGACACCTTTATGTTTATGTTTTATCTACTTCACATGTGTTCTCCAGTACATGAGGCTTATTTGGCCTGTGAGGGATCAAGCACCTGGCCAATGAACAGCACCATTCCACTAATGTCTTCTCTGATCAGGAACAAGAATGGATGGTCAGCTACAAAGTCCAGTTTATCAGCAAGCGTAAGACTTTCCAAGTTTACAACACCAGCAGAAGCCGCTGCAGCTTCTGTGCCTTCTTCATTTACTTCGATGAAGGATTTATGGAATATGCTTGAAACATACAGGTTCTGACTAATGGAGGAGTCCACCATCTCTGTCAAGTCTCCTTTGTCGGAGAATGGCAACACCAGTCCTAATCCTTTTAGAGTTTTGGAAGCTTCAAATCCAAAGGAAACCTTAAACCTAGGAATCCTGAAGTCACCCACTTCCACTTTTTGCTGTGGAAGGTGGTGATCTAAAAACCCAGAATCAGAACCCACTTTCTCCACCAAAGCAGGCAGCCCATTTTTCGCATCTGGAAGGAAGAAGTACATGGAGAATTGGCGTTTAGCTTCACCTTGTTTGTAAGGAAGCCCTAGGACTTTGAAACCATCAAAGGCACAGATAAATTGCTTCTTCTTGCTAGTCATAAAGGACACATGAACCGAGCTACCATTCAAAAGGTAAAAATCATAGTCTTTTGTAGTTGATGCATTAAATTTTTCATTCCAAGCTCCTTTGAAGTAAAGTGCATTTGCAAATATAAGCCTGGTTGTATTGTCAACTGATCCAAAAGGAAGAACCTCTTTGATAAGGCCACTAGTCTCCTTCTCCGCCCATGCATTTACTTCATTAGTCACTTCAACAGCCTTTCATCACCAACACAAAATTAAAATCAGGGCTATGCCTATTAGCATCAATACTAAAGACAATTGTGTGCCATGCCATCAATACTAAACTGTAGATTCAAGCCATTGATGTTTATGAAATTATATATGGTGATAGCCTTTAATCAGAGACAATATTGCCATGGGGGAAGATATTACAGTTCTATGTTATAACAAAATAAAAAGCTATAAGAATTGAGAATTGAGAAATGAAGTGGACTCTTTTGATGCTCACATAAGCCTAAAGAACCTAGAAATGGAACAAATCCTAATCCACAACTTCACTATGCTCAAGCTCAAGAACATATAAGATATGAAGGTTCCAAGATATTGTTCTGGTGCAACAAAATTCAACAAGGTAGAAATTCATCTGCAAGAATGCTTTTCCTTTCAGGTGAATGTTGTGCATAGTGATAATTTGATATTATTAAAAACCTGTGCAAGTTTAAACAAAAATTAAATTCCCTGCACATGACAAAGGGGTATCACAATAATGTTTCATAGTTGAAATGTTCATATAGACTTCCATGGCTATTGTTCAATCATCCGTGCAGAGTGGTTCAAAAGTACGCATACTTTCAGAAACATTGCCCTGTTTTGTCTCTTTGCCTACAAAGCAGAGACTGCTATAAACTAGAAAAGCAATCTATATATTATGAAAATAGAGAAATTATTAGGTGCATCATGTACATATACATCTTCTCTTACATATATATACATCTTCTCTTACAATCAACCTACTATCTTAACCATATTATAAGGAGGGTTTTTCTGTGAGAGAATGAGCACCTTCTTAATTCTTTCCGGTGAATCTAATAATTAGCCCTGAAAATTAGTGGATAATCATAGAGTAGTGGAAAATATACCTTGTTTTGGAAATCAACTTGATTAGAAGCAGCCTTATAGACATTTTCCACAACCTGTTTGAAAGAGGGCTTAAGTAAGAGTGACCTGTCCACCCAAACGCCGTTGGCGAATGACAAGCGTGGACCACCGCTGGCACTTCCGTCCACAAAAACCACAGAAACGAGTTCGGAGAAGAAAGAGCTGAGGTGGTCATTGGACTTGGAGTTGAGGAAAGAAAGCAATTGATGGAGGGTAGGACCCTTAGATCCAGCAGCAATGAGGCCAAGCACCACCTGGATAGACAGCGGCGACAACACTGAATTAGAGGTTTTGGCTTCGGTTAAGAGCACATGCTTGGAAAGGCCCAAAGTGACGGCGTTTTGATTCCCGATCGATTCACGGAGGTCCATGTTTGTGGTATTGCGGAGAGGAAGCAGTAACTATGTGCCTAGAAATGCTACGGCTGCTTTTAATATTTGAATAAAGTGGAAGAACCGACAATAGATTTTGCCCTTTTTCATTTGTTTTGAATATTAGATCAATGAATGAGGCGGCAACTCTGTGGATAATCCCCAAAGCATTTTAATCGGTTACCATCATTTAAAGATTAAAAATATTTTTTTTAATTATATTAAAAAATAAGTTAATATATTTTAATCTTAATTATTATTATTATTATTATTATTAATGTTTAAAATAATTTTTTTCTAACAATCACTTTTTTAATTTTAAATCTCAAAACTAAATAGTAAATTTATATTATATATAAGTGTATAAAAGAGAAAGAATATTAGCTTTACTTAAAATATCATTCATTCTTAAAATTAATTATAATTATATTTTTATTATTTAAATTAATTTTAAAATTTATATAAATTTTAATTTTTTAATTTTAAAATTTATATAAATTTAAAATTTGTAATCTTACTTATACTTAATTTCAATTAAATATTAAATTTTATAAAAAATAATTAATTAAAATAACAAATATTATTACTCTACCTATTATTTATAAAATATAAAAAAAATATATTTATAGTGACAGATAAATAATTTATCGTTAATAATATATAATTAAATAATACATAACTAATATGCATTGCTAATAATTTTAATAATTAAATATTTTTTAAACTTTATCATCCCTAAAAAATTATCACTAAATCCTTTATGATACCGACTAATAAAACATAAAAAATATAATTTAATCGCATTACAGTATTAAGTAAAATACTTTATTAATATTTAATTTTTAAATTTATATTAACAATTAATTATTTATTATATATATTTAAAAATATTTTATTAGTTGCATATTATTTAAATTCAAATAATTTTTTTTTATTACAAATGAGACAATATATTAATATTTATAAAATTATGAATATTAATTAAAATTAAATATTTTAATTACTATGATTTATAAAAATAAAAATAATATAAATTATTCAAAAATTATTATTAATTTCCAAATTTATTAAATGAACAATTTAAAAATAAAATTATTTAATTTTAATGTTAGATCAATACTAATGAAAAAATCATTAAAGATAATTAAATTTAAACTAATTAATTTATTCATATATATATTTATATTATTATAAGCATAGTTTTTTTAAAATTTATTATTATAGAGCTAGATTGTATCACTTATAAAATATTATTTCTTGCATTAATAATAAATAAATAAGTAACATTAATAATATTTTAATTAATTATATTTCTATTTATATTATTACATTATTAGTGTTTTTCTATTTTTATTCTTTTTAGCATTGAAAATAACAGTATTCATACTTCTTAATTCTTTTAAATGAAAAAAAAAAGTTGATAAGAATTAAAATAAAAAAATATATTGATTTATTTTATTGTGTTGATATAGTTTTAATTTTTTATTAATAACTGAATCGAAATTATATTATACCCAATCATACTAAATATCAAATAAGTAAATAATTAAAGCTAAAATAAATTTTATAAAATTTTTTTTATCATTTTTTTAGAAACATAATATAATTTTAATATAATTAAAATTAAAACATGTAACACATATGAGGCGTTTATAATAGTAGATTATCTACGCTGTAATATATATATATATATATATATATATATATATATATATATATATATATATATATATATATATGAATAAGGGACTAACTTTTTAAATTAATAAAAATATTCTTATAAATATTAATAATATAAATTTATATACTTTCTTACAACATAAATTTTATTTTTTACAAATTATTTTACAGAAATTTTATTATAATTTTTAATTTAGAATTGAAAACCTATATATATATATATATAGTTTTAATTAGAACATACATAAGTAAATTTATATTTATATTTTAATCAATAATGTATTTATAACATATATAATATAATATAATATATAATTTAAAAAATAAAAATCCTTATTAAATATATTAAATAATTAAATAAATTTTAAAAATTTTTATATGAAACAATATGATAATATAAAATTTTAAGATATCTATGTAATAAAAATAAAAATTTTATAATGAGAATATATTAAATTAATAAAAAATTATTTCAAAAACTATTCAATTTTTTAATTTTATAAATAGTTTTTTTTCACACTAATCTAAATATTATGCAAGTTAAAATTATTTCAAATTATGAAAAATATATACAAATCAATTTAAAAAAATAGAATTTAAATAAATTAAATTTAATGTGTTAATTTATATTTATTATTGATTTATTTTAATTTTTAAATATTTTTAACTATTTATATTTTTAAAACTTATTATTATATTTTTTTATTATAATGCATTTAAGTTTATAATTAAGTTAATATTATATATTAATAATACAACACATAACTTTCATCAAAATGTCATCGAATAAAAAATAATTTTTAAATTATAAATATTTTTATTTATATAATTAATTAAAATAACATTAGAATTAATATTTTAATTTAAATAATTATACATAATATTTAGACTATTATGTAATAAATAAAAAATTATATGAAAGAAAATTAAATCACGAGCTTTTAAAATGAGTATAATGATGTGTTTTGAAAAACCTAGTAATAAAAATATATAAAAATTTGAATTTTATTTTTTTTTAAATATAATATGAGTTTGATTTATTTTTCAAATAGATTTATAATCATTTTAAATAGAGAGAGAAGCATTTATTTGCGTGGAAATTAAGCTCAATGTGGCTTGGGCTTTGGGCGTCTATTTCCTAACTCTCGTCTGGATTATAGGAGCATACTGGGCCTGGTGGATGGGTGTAGGCCTTTTGGGTTACAACAACAATCCATAAGGCTCATTCGATCATTAGGCGAAGTTTCAGACTCTTTTTTAACGAGTAAATATGAAGCAGTGCTCAAATGGGGTATCACCATACAAAAAGGCCTCCAAAGCTACGGAAGGATTAATTAAATCAAATAAAGAAAATTTTACTATTTAATTTTTATATTTTAATAAAATTAATTATTTAATTTTTATATTTTAAAAAATATATTATTTAATCTATTTATTTTTAGTCTATTAAAAGGTTTTTATTATAATGTCAGATAAATTATTTTTTAATATTTTAATTTTAGCAAAACTAATTATTTGACGTTAAAATTTTAAAAAACATATTAATTAATTTATATAATTTGATTTCGTTAACTCTTTAATTACATTATTAATTTTTCATACTTAAAATATCTTAATCCTCTTCTCTTATTTTTTTCTTACCCTTTCTTAATTATTTCTCCCCATACAAAATGGTATAAATTGTTTACACAAAAAGATTAATTAGTTCCATCTCCAAGTAATCAATGCATAAATCAAGGAAAATTATTGCATAATAAAGAAAATATAAAAATAATGATCAAGAAATTGAATAAAATTACTTGGACAATCTAAAAAACAAAGAGACAAATTTAGATAATTAGTCTATGCATACAAAATTTTTATTTTTACTTAAGAATATATTTTTAAAATATTATATTTTTTAAAATACAGTGACAAATTAATCAGTTTTATTAAAATAAAAAATTAAAAAATAATATTTTTTTAAATATATAGATCACTAATTAATTTTACTAAAATAAATAAATTAAATAGTAATTTGAATGATATTAAAATATTGACTAATAGAAAAAAATATACAAAGAATAAATAATATATTTTTTAAAATATAAAATTAAATAATTAAATTTATTAAAATATAACGAGTAAATAATAATTTTTCCTAAAATCAAATTTAACGCTTCAAAATATATAGCATGGCAAATTATAAAATGGCATCCCAGCCGGAAGCGTAACTCTTGTACAATTAAGTTCTAAAAAAATATTGGGCAATTAATTAACAATGAAAAATCTTGATTTGAAAATTAATTATCCTCATAATTTATAATTTGAATAAATTTTACACAGAAATGCTGATAAAATCAATTCAACTGGAGTAGTTGGAAGCTGATTTCTGTTGCAGAAGGAGAAAATATATTAATTACTTGTTTTTTTTATAAGATCATTTATATTAATTATTGGCTGTGTTAGGCAAAAATTTAATAAAAAATAAAAATTAAATTTTTATATTTAATTTAAATTTTAATATTTTATTTTATTAAAATCATGTCTAATATTATTTTTATATAATTTCATTATTAAAATTTATAGTATATAATTATTATTGTCACGACCCAACCTATGGGCCGGACCGGCACTAGGACCTGGGCCAGCCTAAAGCCCCCGAGGGCCGTAGTAAGCCTAACTGTTCATTAACCCAACTCTAAGGCCCATTGGGCCTAAAATCAAGAAAACAAACGGACAGAGTCCGGCCATAAAATGGACTTTCCAACGGGGAGTTTTCGACTCACCCGACTTGTAAACACAATAAACAATCCATTGGGGAGCTCAGCTCACCCTCCACATACTCATCAACATAATAATAAATGGGAGCTCAGCTCCCTCATCCAATCCATCAAAACAGACTTAAAATATTAAGTTTACAGGTCCAACATGATAATAATATTACAGACCAAATTCAAATAATTACTGCTAACACATGCGGAAATTTTAGGAGTAATTAAAATTACACAAATATTAATAAACAACCTGCGAAGTAGAAAAAGCAGGTTAACCCAGAACAAAATATCCTCCTGTGGCCTGTAAAAATTTTTGAACAGGAGTGAGCGTTCGACTCAGAGAGTAAAATATCAATTTTAACCATAATCTCTATAACTATCTAAAACTAATGCACCCTGTAGAGTGAAATGCAACATCAATAACATTTTCAAATCATAACATCAAAAAGGTAATTTGGAGCACTCACGCACCCTGTAGCATAAATCATAACATATGGGAGCTGATCCCCTATACAGCTCTCTTAAATCCAACCTGGTGCCAGCGAAGAACTCAAGCCGGACTTTCGCTTAATAAACCAAATCGAGGGTCCCAGCGAAGAACTCAAGCCGTGACTACCCCTCGAAGGATCGGGTTCCCAGCGAAGAACTCAAGCCGTGACTACCCGTCCTATCCATAGTCCACACCACATCACACGCACACCAACGCACGTACACTGCTCTAAATTACCACAACAACATCATGGCACTTTAACAGTTATCAATGCATCATAAATCGTGCCTAGAGTTTAACTACATAAATATATGCATATAAGTGATGCATGGGCATGCTTGAACATATAATAATATCGAAATTACAATTAAAATTAATATTCTACTCACAGACTTGACGATGGTCACTGAGGCGGCTGGGCGGAGGAAGAAGGCTGTCCCGGCTCACCTGACAATTATATTATAATTATTTAATACAATCTGACTCAATACAAACAAAGAAAAAGACCAATTACGTCATAAGTCGTGCTGAAAATCCGGCAGAGTCTCCCCTATACCTAGGACCTACCCAACCTGCAAAATGGCTCAAAACGCACTTCTATATTCACAACCCATACATCCACAACTCAATCACATCACATAGCCCCTCCTGGGCCCATCAAATCAGTCATCCATCACAATACGCAAAATTTCAATTTAATCCTTATAATTAACCATTTTTACAAAAACTGCCCAAACAAGCTCTAAAAATTATAAAACTTTGCCCCGCGGTCCTTAGCAATATTACTAAGCTATTGCAAAAAGAATCGTAATTTTCTAAGCTACCACGAATATCTTATGGATTTTTAATCCTATTTAAGCACTAGAAAATTACGTAAAAACAAGGTTCGGGTTTACCTTTGCCGATTCCGACTTCGGGGACGCACTCGAGACGTCTGACAATGGGGGGGTAGCCAAAACCTCGGTCCAATTTGGAGACTTTTCCGGTATCGGGTCTGTCTGGCCGGAATTTCACAGACCTGGTCAACTGTCGAATTTCCGCGAATCGAGGATACCTACACGAAGCCCATAACACGGGGGTTAGTACATAAATTTTTCAGAATTTTCTAAGCTCATTTAATGCTCGGAAAAACACTGCGAAGTTCCGTGGGACCCACCGAAAAACGGTGTCGGAAAAATTCAAAATTTATGTTGCCGTGAAGCTCTCGACGAGTGGAGCGTGCTGGTAGCCTCGGTTTTCTCGTGGGATTCACGGTTTTCGAGAAATCTAACCCAAAAGTCGAAATGGGCTAAAATTTTCCCGAGCAAAGATCGGACAAACCGCTCGATGGATTTCGGCGTTCTTGGTGTCTATGGAAAGCTCTCGCCGAGTAGATGATTTTCACACAAGACCCGGTCCAATCGGTGGCCGGATCGGCCGGATTTGGCGGGAAAGGCTAACACGCGCGTGGGGCGCATTTTCGCGTTTTTGGCCGTTTAGGCGGCCAGCAGGTGGCGTGCGGCCAGCCGTGAGAAGTGGGCTAGTGGGCTTCTTCTTTGGGGGTGGGGAGGAGAGATCAACGAGAGAGACACGGGAGAGGGCCATCGCGCGCGGGAGGGAGGAGAAAAAGAGAAGAAGACCGGTCCGATTCGACCGGTCCGATCCGGTCCGGTTCGATTCGGCCGGTTCGATTCAGAATACAAAATTTTGAATTTTTACTCTGCCTCGGGACCGAAAACGAGGTCCAAAAATTCCGAAAAAATTTCATAAAACTCAGAAAAATACGTAGACTCCAAATATATTTTTAGTTTTGCCACGTGGTCTTTAAATTAATTTTTAAAAATCATCAAAGTTTATATTTTCGGAAAATCGAACCCGATTTTTAAAATCCGAAAAATCTCAAAAAAATTCCTAAAATTTAAATAAAATTAAAATACCAAAAATGCTCATAAATTTTAAAATTTTGGGGTGTTACAATTATACCTTTACTTTAATACTTTATTTTTAATCTTTACCTATTCCATTTAAATTTTCAATAAAATTACATTTTCTTATCACTTTTTACAATTATTATATATATATATATATATATATATATATATATATATATATATATATATATAAGGCTTGTGCTAATGCATAAGTTTTTTTAAAAAAAATTAAATTTTAATATTTTACTTTTTATTAAAATCATTTCAAATATTTTTTTATATATTTTTATTATTAAAATTTATAGTATGAATAATTATCACTTAAATATTTTATTTTTTAATTTTTAAATATTTCATTTAGATTTTTCAATAAAATTATATTTTTTTTATCATTTTTATAATTCATTTTTTTATGAAAAAATAAATTAGTTAACATATAAAATCAAAATATATTACTCATGAAAATAGACAAATGAAAAATATTAAAAAATATAAAAATAGTCAAGATAATAAACAAGGGTTCAAAAATAAATTTAATTCAATCACTAAATAATTTTAATTAAAAAAAGTTACACCAGTAACTTTAGCAAGTTAAACTTTTCTTAGAAAGTAATATATTGCAGCCTCTAATGAATGTTTGACTTGATTTATCTATAAAAAAAAATAGATATATACAGCTTTTACTTTTTATAAATATAATTTTCAATTTTTTTTATTAATTTTAATATATATATATATATATATATATATATATATATATATATATATATATATATATATATATATATATATATATATATATATATAAATGAAATATTTTTACAAATTATAATAAATCATAAAATTTTAATTTTAATTGTATTTAATTATCTCATTTTAAATTAAATTATTAATGCTTCCAAAACTAGTTCAATAAAATATAATAAAAAAATATCCATAATACGCATATTATGAGATGCATCAGTATAAAAAAATAATAAAATTATTATTTTTGATAAACTAAAAATAATATAATAATTTTTTAAATAATTAATTTAATTGTGAAGGTTGTGAAATTTTACAATTAATTATTAAAAAAAAAGAAAATATTAATTACTAAGCATAAAAGATAATAACTACTATAATGATAAAGCATAACAATTTTTATATAGTAAACAACCAGTGACAATGACCACATAATAACACCTATAAAAAAAGTTGTCTACATTATATATATATATATATATATATATATATATATATATATATATATATATATATATATATATAAAAGCTTTTTATAAATTTAATTATTAATTTTTTTTGATAAAATTTAAAATTAATTGAGACAAAAAAATATATTATGTATTTAAAAATTTATTTACTTTTAAAATCCTATTGTAACTTTTTCAATAATAAATTTTATCAAAATAGAATGGTGAATGACTTTTGATTATTTATATATATATATATTTGTTAACATTAATAATAACTTTTTTTTTTTTTAATTTTTAAGGTATTAGATTTCTTTAAGTGTAATCATAAGATATTAATATTATTTTTTAAAATTTTTAATAATATTTTATTATTTATTTTTATTTATTGATCTGAATTTTTTTTTTTTCTAGATGTGCTATTGCTGAGCTCATAACTGTATGGCCATGGGCGGAGGGAGGGGAACTAGGGGAGCCTTGGCCCTCCAATCTTTTTTAAATTTTCCTATATATAAATATATAGAGAGAGAATATTATTTTATTTTAGTTATTAACTTTTTAAAAAAATAATTATATTATTTTATTAAAATATAAGTGATGTAAAATATTAAAATTATTTATTTCTTATTGTATATTTAAAAAATTTTTGAAGTAGTAGCACCCTTAAAAAAATTTTAGCTTAATTACATTTTATTGTGATATTTTTTTCAAATATATAATATTGATCATTTAAAATAATATAAAAAATAAAAAATATATAAGAAATAAGTGTAATTAAGTGATATATTAAATTATTTTTATGTATAATATTAATTTCTTAAAAATAATTTTCTGACTTCGCTCTATGTATGATCATTTAGAGCAGTACAAAAACTGTAATTCCTCAATGTCGTCTTCGCCATGGATTCATTTCTAGTTGAAATAAGCATCTTTTAATTACACAATGATAGCCCCTTGCCGTAAACAATTACCAAGGTACCATCACAACGAGTAATTATATAATATTCCTCCTATTATTTGCAAGATTAATATGTGAAATAATAAATTAATTAGAAAATAATATTTAAGTATGATAGTTATTATTTTAAAAAAATATATCTTGAACATATGAAAAAATTAAATATTATAAGACTCATTTGTATTTATTTATATAATTTTTATTTACTTATCCTTTTATGTAGGATAATTTATATGAAATTACTGCTATATTATATAATTAAATAAATATTTGTGCTTTGTATATGATTAATAGTAATTTTAATCTATAAGATATGTTTAAAATTAAATTAAAGAACAATTATATATTACAACCATTTAGAGAATTAAAAAAAATTTAAAGTTGATATATTTTTTTTAAATTTAAAAATTAATAGAAAATGAACTCTTTTAAATTGTTAAGGTTTTGAATTTCACCATTTGAGTTGTGAATAATTAATTTTAAGTTAGAAAAATATAAAGGAAGTAGTTACAATTCTCAATTTAGCAACAGTTACTGTTGCCATATGGCTCAAGAAGAGGATTATATATTTATAATTTTAATTGGCTGGTTATAGCGGTTGTCAATTTTTTTTAAATTAGTATAGAATCAATAAAATTAAAAGATCAATTATTAAAATTGAAAATAGATGTAAATATTTAAATTTTTAGTCATTATAATTATAATATATAAATTTTTATAACATAATTCTTTAAGAGATTGACCAAATTTTGATGAAAGTTTATATTTTTTAATAATTAACCTTTAATTAATAAAATTATTGTTATTTTAAGAAAGTTTAGATTAAAAAATTGTGCATTTTGAAATTTTGATAATTATTTTGGTAAGGAGACATTATATTTAGAAAGTAATTTTTACTTATAATATTTTATTTATTTAGTAAAATACCCAAAGTCACCTTGATATTACAATAATTAGACATCTTTAAAAAAAAAAATTCAAGTATTAATTTTCACAAAAATTTGAATATGTAATTTTCATGAATAAATGGTAAGATTGTTTAAATTTAAAAGGAAAAATTAATTAAAGAGTTATATATTAAAACTGTTTATGAAATATAGCAAAAATTTATCGTTGACCTTTCTTTTTTTTTTTTAAAATTTAAAATTAGTTAACACAATTTAATGTTGAAATTAGTAGATAGTCAACTAACAAAATTAAAAACAATGAACTCTTTTAAACTGTCAAAATTTCAACATAATTAATACTTTTTTAATATTTAAATTTAAAAGATTAAATTAATTAAGAGTAAAATTTAGATTATATTTAGAAAACTAAATTATATAACAACTATATATTACAATAGTTTAAAAAATATAGAAATAATTTATCATTAATTGGAGTTAAAAAATCAAAATTAATTTAAGAGTGATACTTAAATTTTAATTGACTAATATTTTCAATCATTTAATCATAAAAAATGAGGTAATAATGATAAAAATAATAAAAGATTATATAAAAAAAATTAAATACTTAACATAAAAAATAATAATAATTACTATATTTATAAAAGATAATAATGTTCCTTCAAGCGCCACTTGACAAAACCAAGAGAAAACTGACAGCAAAATAGCATGCATCCACCAAACATTATTTAATAAGATAGCTTCATGTTTATGTTTTATCTACTTGCAACATGCGACTTAATCGGCCTGTGAGGGATCAAGCACTTGGCCAACAAACAGCACCGATGCAGTAGTCTCTTCGTTGATCAAGAACAAGAATGGATGGTCAGCTACAAAGTCCAATTTATCCGCAGAGGGCACAGCACTCGCTATTGTAATATTAGCAACAGTAGATGTTGCAGCTTCTGTGCCTTCTTCGTTTACTTCGATGAAGGATTTTGGAATATGCTTGAAACATATAGGTTCTGACTAAAGGAGGAGTCCACCATCTCTGTCAAGTCTCCTTTGTCGGAGAATGGCAACACCAGTCCTAATCCCTTTAGTGTTTTGGAAGCCTCAAATCCAAAGGAAACCTTAAACCTAGGAATCCTGAACTCACCCACTTCCACTTTTTGCTGTGGAAGATGGTGATCTAAAAACCCAGACTCAGAACCCACTTTCTCCACCAAAGCAGGCAGCCCATCTTTTGCATCTGGAAGGAAGAAGTACGTGAAGAATCTGCGTTCGTCTTCACCTTGTTCGTAAGGAAGCCTTAGGACTTTAAAACCATCAAAGGCGCGGATAAATTGATTCTTATTGCTAGTCATAAAGGGCACATGAACCGAGCTACCATTCAAAAGGTAAAAATCATAGTCTTTTGTGGTTGATTCATCAAATTTTTCATTCCAAGCTCCTCTGAAGTAAAGTGCATTTGCAAAAATAAGCCTGGTTGCATTGTCGACTGACCCAGAAGGAAGAACCTCTTTGATAAGGCCATTAGTCTCCTTCTCCGCCCATGCATTTACTTCATTAGTCACTTCAACAGCCTTTCATCACCAACATAAAATTAAAATTAGGGCTAATAGCATCAATACTAAAGACAATTGTGTGCCATCAATAAACTGCAGATTCAAGCCATTGATGTTTTATGAAATTATGTCAACAGCCTTTAATCAGAGGCAACATTGCCAAGGGGGAAAAATAAGAAGATTTTACAGTTCTAGCTTATAACAAAATAAACGGCAATGAGAATTGAGAAATAGAGTGGACTCTTTTTGATGCTCACATAAGCCTAAAGAACCTAGAAATGGAACAATTCCTAATCCTAATCCACAACTTCAGCATGCTCAGGCTCAACAACACATAAAATATGAAGGTTCCAAAATCAAAACTAAATGTTAGCACTTGGATCAGTAGTATTGCTTTGGAACAGCAAAATTCAACAAAGGTAGAAATTCAGCTGCAAGAATGCTTTTCCTTTCAGGTGAAGACTGTGCTGTGTATATTGACAACTTATGCAAGTTTAAACAAAAATTAATTTCGCTGCAAGTAACGAAGGGGCATCACAATAATGTTTCATGGTTGGAACAGTAATACACAATGGCTAGCAACTTCCACTGTTCTTGTTCAATCATCCACGCAGAGCGGTTCAAAAGTACACATAATTTCATAAACATTTCCCGGTTAGGTTTTCATATATATATATATATATATATATATATATATATATATATATACACACACGAGTGTGTGTGTGGATTAGATAAAAATCCTTCACTTTCTTGATACAAATAGAGGAAGAAACCTAATAAGATCTTAGCTTAAATGGTTTGCAAGATTAATTCTCGAGGTCCCCATCACCTTTTTCGGAATCCAACCATGCACATAACGGACTTTGGTGAAGCACCAGCATATCTTAATCATATTCATATATATAGAAGCAGAGATTCCATAGACAAAGCAGAGACTGCCATTAAACTAGAAAAGCAATCCATATATTCTAAAAATAATTGGATAATGGTAAGAGTAGTGGAAAATATACCTTGGTTTGGAAATCAACTTCATTACAACCAGCCCTGTAGAGATCTTCCAAAATCTCTTTGAAAGAAGGCTTAAGAGAGAGAGACTTGTCCACCCAAACGCCGTTGGCGAATGAAAAGAGAGGACCACCGTTGGCACTTCCGTCCGCAAAAACCACAGAAACGAGTTCGGAGAAGAAAGAGATGAGGTGGTCATTGGACTTGGACTTGAGGAAAGAAAGCAACTGATCCAGGGTAGGACCCTTAGACCCAACAGCAATAAGGCCGAGCACCAGCTGGATCGACAGCGGCGACACCACTGAATCAGAGATATTGCCTTCGGTTAAGAGCACATGCTTGGAGATGCCCAAAGCGACGTCGTTTTGGCTCACGATCTCTTCACGGAGGCCCATCTTTAAAGTTGTGTTGTTGTGGAGTTAAAGCAGTGAAGGGGGTAACTATATGGTAAGAAATGCAACTGCTGCTTTTAATATTTTGTTCAACTCGAAGAATTGTTTTAACATTTCGCCAACGCACTACGCGACAACTCGTCTATAATCTACAAAGCATTTTAATTAATTATGATAGTTTATTCGGTTACTGTTTAATCATTTTAAAAATTAATGATAAGAAAAATGGGAATTTAAATTTTTATTCCTTTAAAAATACAATATAAATCAACAATGTGGGTATAATACGCAAAGTATTTTAATTGATTATTACTATTTAAATATTAAGAATGTGTAGTTTGAGTTTCAATTAGGATTATTTATAAAAAAATATTAATAATATGTTTGAAAAACAACTGCATAATTTGCATGGAAATTAGGTTTAATGTGACTTATTGGGCTTTGGCGTCAATCGTTTAAACTTTCGTTTGACTTTTAATCACAAGGACTCATAGTAAATCCAAGATCAAGATGACAAATAATCAACAAGGAAAGAGAGGAAGATACCTCCCTGCAAGAGACCAAAAGAGAACTCCAACCCTTCTAGATCCCACGTTTTTCAGAAATCTGTAAAATCAATATTATAACCAACAAGAAGATTTCCTAAATCATGCTAACGTTTGACGTCCCTTTTCAATACCCCACATGTTGAATTCCATGATCCTGTGACCTATATCTTAGCTTTCGTGAAGATATTTGACAAGCACTTGGAGGTTTTCTTAACCAAGAAATTAATAATTTTTTACTATTCACGTCGTCTATCTATAATGACTTTGTTATAATTAAAACCGTCCTTTTAATTTAATCTTTAGTATAAATAATCTGGTCATATTTTTCTGATTAAAGTTCAAGAGAACCTGATAAATGTGATGATACATGAACAGCATTCTCAGCTGTCCCTAAAATTAATATATTTTTCTAGTTCCAAACCTTATGCCAATTCGTTTCTCAACATATACTTAGTACCTACAACCTCCAGGGAGCCCTGATGATGGTCGTTCAAGGATCATTAAATTAACTGCTAGCTTTAGACCTACCTATAATTTTCCATGATTTATAATCCTATCTCATAAGTTCAACTTAATTTAATTCATTGGGGGCCAGGACATGTGTAGCAACTTGGGAAGAAAAAAAAATAGACCAATAGATGTGAAGTAAACATAAAGGAAAATATTTATAAATTGAAAATATGGGAACGACATGACATGATGGACTCTTCTACAAAGTCAAAGACTTTCTTTTGTTGATATTAAAAGTGGCAATTGGCAAACCATGCATCGATCGATTCATCATAATTAAGCATGTTCCAATTAATGCAAGCCTTATATTACAAATTTCAATATTATTATTCTAAATATGATTAGAGTTTTACACTACGCTAAATAGGAGGACAAGGAGCTTATAGAAAATAATACACATGCATGTTGGACTTTAGGGGCGTAATTTATTATTATTAATTTATTAAGAGAATTATGAATTTCTTAGACGACACTTAAGCACGCCTTTGCAAGTTTTTAATTCAGGATTGTGATTGTATTGCTGGGTTGTTAGATTTAATGTAGAGTTTGTATTTTTAAAGTTATTGTTAACAAATTTGAAGACTTTTCTCCGAAAGGAAGCGATTAGGGTTATGCTTAATTAATATGAAGGATTACATTTTTTTTAATGGTGGTAAAACCAATGCCTGTAGGAGGATTTGATTAACTTGTTTGTTAGTGAGAATATGAAAGCACTTGTGCCACGAAAATGAACAAAACCAATCAAATTGTGTGCAACATTTAACTTATCCAGCTTTGATTCTTTATATGGCCATAAAATATTACAAATCGTTTGACTAGAATAATAAAGAGATAGAGAAGTCTCATGAGAAACAAACAAAAGCCACACAAATGAGGGTTAATTATTAGATATATTGGAAGTACTAAAATAATATTTTATTTTTTATAAAAAAGTCAACCCTCTTATAATATAGAGAATGAATTTCATATAATTGTGAGAAATAGTTGATGTGCATTGGGTGCACCTAATAATTTCTCCACAAATGAGTAAGACGCCATTTGATTCCTTCTCACCAGTATGTCTCTATATATACTCGTATATTTCCTTGCTAGTAACCACGCATACATACTAGCAACAAGCTTGGAAGGTTTTCTTCTCCCTTTTCGGGTCACAAGAGAAATAAAGCTCTCAACAAAATGGTAAACCCATTTCTAAATTTTTCTTGTGTTCTTTGGACCACTGAAGAAAGGCGGTGGCCGTATCCCCAACTTTCTCAGTCGACCAAAGAAGTTCCTTTCTTCTCAAACTCTAGTGTTGAATGCACCCTTTGGACTAATCAATTTATGTTTCATATGCTGGAACACCAGGGCATCTGCAGAGATGTTAAAACCGGAGGCGAAGCCAAGCAAGAAAAGAGGCTAGGTGGAAATAGAGCTGCACTTTTCGTATATGGTACTCTACTGATAGTTTCCTTTCTTTTCATGTTCATTATTATCTCCTATTCGGATTCAAACCCAAGACTCACAATTATGGAAACATTTGGAATACCATTGAGTTAAAGTGTGTTGGTTTCATTTTCTTTTTAGTGCATGCATATGATGAATTTAGGATCCGTTTTGGTGAATTTATGCAGCTACGGAGGGACTGGAGAACATGGCATTCGTCTCAAATGCCATAAGTCTTGTAACTTATTTCAATGGGTACATGAACTTCAGCTTAACAAAATCTGCCACTTCGCTTACAAACTTCATGGGGACTTCCTTTCTATTAACACTGTTTGCAGGCTTCATCTCAGACACCTTTATGTCGAGATTCAAGACTTGCTTCTTGTTTGGATGCATAGAATTATTGGTATGTTCATGTCTTGCCTTCTCCTAATTAAATTTCTAAAATCACAGGCTCACAGCTGCACTGATACGGCACCATGGCGGTGATATTTTTAAAGCCTTCCCAGTTACTACTATATAAAAGAGGAGAGTTATTGCTTGCAATAAAATGATAATATATATATATATATATATATATATATATATATATATATATATATATATATATATAATTCACAATATAAAGAATAAAAATAGAAAATGCTTACGATTCTTGGGCCAAGGATCACAGAACATGGCCAAACGTTTTCTTATTGAAAAATGTATGTGCCCGTCCGTTGACTTGACAATGAGCTGAATAATTCCAATTTTTTATTTGCTTATATATACATAATGCATTAAACAATCATAGTTTCAGCATGTCACCCACAACGTCAGAGTTTTGATATGCATCTGTCTACTCCATTTTTTTTTTTTAAATGTATCTGTCTCCTTTTTATTCATCAGTTTTATCAAAATAAATTTACAAAATTTCCTTAATTAAAAATATTGTTTATCGATAACTAATTACCTAATTTTTTTTGAGTAAATAAATTAATTAATTATAAGCAAATAAAAGTGGTCTGAGCCTAAGGAGACCGTGTACCTCTATCCTATTTTGTATCATAATGAATATATTTTTGGAGAAAATATCTCATCCATAGTCGTATTCTTTGTCTAAATCACATATTATAATTTGAAACATTTAATCAAATAATTGGTTTAAAAAAAATCATCATGCAATAGCATAATAAGTCCTAGTCACACATTTGTATGTTTGTAGCTTTTTTTAATTAAAGTATATTTACAACTAAATTAACTAATGATCTAAGTTAATCTATCTGATGCTGCATTTTCAGGGATATGCCATCCTAGCAGTTCAAGCGCACTTCCATCAGCTAAGACCAATGCCTTGCAAAGGTGTTGCACCAGATGCGATGAATCAATGTGAAGCAGCAAAAATTAGCCAAGAGGCAATTCTTTTCACTGGTCTTTACCTTGTTGCACTTGGTACGGGTGGTGTTAAATCTGCCTTGCCAGCCATGGGGGCTGACCAGTTCGATGAAAAGGACCCTAACGAAGCAGTTCATTTGTCTAGCTTTTTCAACTGGTTCCTGTTTAGCCTCAACGCTGGAGCTTTAGTTGGTGTCACTTTTCTGGTCTGGATAAGCACCAACCAAGGTTGGGAATGGTCATTTGCAGTGTGTACTATGGCTGTCTTATTTGCTATACTCTTCTTGTGCTTGGGGAAGCCCCTGTATCGAATCAATGTGCCGAAAGGAAGCCCCATCATTCGCTTTGCACAGGTAATTACTAAACAAGTATCCTTCCTTTCTATTAAGGTGTAGGCACACCTTAAAATTTTACATCAAAATATATAATTTCTTGCTTATCTTTTTTTGTATCTTTTTATTCGTAACTACAGGTATTTGTGGCCTCAATAAGAAATGGAAACCTTCCAATCCCAGAGATGACAGATGAATTACATGAAATTCATGACAAAGAAGCAGGGAAGCAAGAAGAAATCCTAGGGAGGACTGATCAATTCAGGTATTATATAAAGTTGATTTCAAGTGCTTCGTCGTAACTTTTGTGCAGGCTCAAGCTGATTGCTTGCAAACAAATGCACTGCAAAATTTCCAAATTTCAGGTTTCTGGACAGGGCTGCAATTGTAAGGACCAATAATGGCGTATCAACATCGATCACCCCTGGACCCTGGAGCCTATGCACAGTTACACAAGTTGAAGAAACAAAAATCCTACTTCGCATGCTTCCAATTATACTTAGCACAGTCTTCACGAACACATGTTTGGCTCAACTGCAGACTTTCACAATCCAACAGAGCACCACAATGGACACAAGTTTTATTGGCTTTCACATACCTGGCCCCTCAATTCCTGCGATCCCCCTGCTTTTCATGTTTGTTCTGATCCCCATATATGATCGCATTTTTGTTCCATTAGCTCGGAAGATCACAGGAATCCCCAATGGAATTCGATACCTCCAACGCATTGGAGTAGGGCTAGTGCTCTCAGCTATATCCATGGCAGTTTCTGGCATTGTGGAAACGCACCGCAAATCTGTAGCAATTGAACACAAGATGGTAGACTCTGTTGAGCCTTTGCCAATGAGCGTGTTTTGGCTGGGGTTCCAATATGCCATTTTTGGAGCAGCCGATATGTTTACTATGGTTGGTCTGCTAGATTTTTTCTACGCAGAGAGCTCAGCGGGCATGAAATCATTAAGCACAGCCATCCCATGGTGCTCCTTAGCTTTTGGGTACTTCATGAGCTCAGTGGTGGTGGAGATAGTGAACAAAGCTAGTGGTGGATGGTTGGCTAGTAATAATTTGAACAGAGACAAGTTGAACTATTTCTATTGGTTATTGGCAGTGTTGAGTGTTGTGAATTTTGTATTTTACTTGGTATGTGCATCTTGGTATAAATATAAGAAGGTGGAAGTGAAGAAAGTAGAAAGTTCTGGCGAAGATGAAGCCAAGGTTGAACTGGTAGGAGTTTAGAAATGTTAGCCAAAAGGGTTTCTTTCCATGTTGTTGAATTTGCAAACACTTGAAGTCTTTATTTATGTAAAGTATTATATAAACCTAATTGTGAGAATTTAAGTTATCAAATTCCAAAAAGCTAAATTCTAGACGTATTCATCATTTTAGCTCAATGATGAATTTTGCTAATGTTTTATTATTTCAAAACTACCAATTTAATTTTTTTAAATATACTAAAATTATTATCTATCCTAATTATACACTATAAATATAATCTTTTTATGTTTCTAAAAATTGCTATAAATATTATGCTGTAACACATAATTTTTTTAATAATTTCTAACTATTAAGTTGCTAGTATTTAAAAAAAAATAAAAAAAAGGAAAAAATATATAATATCTGATTAATTAGTAGAACAGAGGAAGTCGTAGAATTTTCCTCCATAAATAGATTTTGAAGATAAGAGAACAAACATTTATTGGATTTGAACAATGGACTTGAAGCTGGACGAGCCCGAATTAGGTAATTAAAAATGGGCGTCTTGCCTGTCTGATTAATGATAAACAATAATACACTATGGACAATTAGATTCATAAAACATTCAAGCTCGAGGAGGCCCAATTGGGTAAATTAAAAATGGGGCTCTACGGAGTATGATTAATAACAGTAAATTACCATAACAAATTTGTTATGGGGACATTACAGTAAAGAGCATATCGTAAAGTACTTTTGAAAGAGAGAGAAAACAGATTTGAGATCGCAGTCGGTGTCATCGGACAAACAATACAAGGGTGTGAATGTGCCACGATCACAACAGGCCATTTATTTGCGGGAAATGGGGAAAATTTTGTTGTCATCGTTTCCAAGGAGCGGAGCAGGAAAATGAAAGGGGGTTTTGATAATAGCCAAACAGTCAAGTCAGAGAAAATAGATTCGTTCGTTTCTCCCAACTACACTCATATCTATCTCATAACTTTGAACAAAAATAGTCCAATTAGTAATACTAACACCTAATGCTAGTCTGAGAAGTATGAAAACGTCTCTTATTTAGGAATTAAATTAAATTAAATTATAAATTTTAAAAATTGAATCCAGTTAAAATAGATAAAAAAAAATTAACTTTATTTTAATTCGATTTAAATTCATCGATTTTAAATTTTAATTAATTTTAATTTAAATTTAATTATCAAATTATTTAATTTAATTTTACCTTTAATTTAAATTTAATAACTATTAATGAATAAAATTAAACATTATATATATAATTAAATATAATTTATAAATTTTTTATTAAAATAAATCAATTTAAAAATCAATTAGATTCGATTTGAATATATAAAATTATTATTCTGTTCGATTCGATTTAATTAATTTTTTTCTTTTCAAAATCGAATCGAATTAAAATAATCAAAATTTTTATAATATAAAATCGAATCGAACTAATTAAATTTTAAAACTAAACTGATTGAATCGAATTGATTTAATTTAATTTAATTTTTCAATTTAAATCGAAATCTACTCATCCCTACTCTTATTTGGCCGTTCTCTGGCTCAAAACATTTTGAGGCAGTGTCCGTAAAATTTAACAGATGAAAACGCATTTCTTTTTTGACGCAAAAGGCCACAGATCATTTGATTTGTTTCTATCCTGGTTTTTGGGTTTAAATTAAAAAATAAAAAATTTAATTTATAAATTTTAATTTTTAAATTAAATTAAAAGTAAATTAAAACTTTTCAATTAATTTAAACAATAAATTAAAATTAAATTAAAATGAACTTCTTCAATAAATAAAAAAACAAAATAGAACATTTTTACCTGAGATAAATGATCATTCTTAGCAGGCACCGCCGTGATTCGGGTATGAACTCACTTTGGATCAAAATCTACCGTTTAACATTGTGACTCCTTAATTATTGTGATAACTAATTAATGTGAATGCACCAATTTATTCATAATTATTGAAACTTTACAATATTTATCACGATTTAAAAAAAAAAATGTTTCTTCTGTGAACACTTCTCTGTTTTTTTTTTTTAATAGATATTTTTATTTAGTGCAAATTTCACTTTCAAAAGAGAGAAAATCTATTCAATCTGAACAGAGTAAAGTGAAAATTTAATTACATTTGAAATTTAATTTTTATTTAAGAATAATTCTTACTTTTATTTTGCTCAATCAAAATTAAAATGAACTATCGGTTAGTTTTTTTTTTTTAATTTTAATTAAAAATATGATAAATTAGCAATAAAAAAAGTTACAGATGAATTAATATTGCATAAAAAGACTCATTTTGTATACGGCTTAGGTAGAGTTAAAATTATTAACTTCATTGAAATATTATGCTAATGTTTGATTAATAACATTTGAAATTACCATAAAGGAGTCCTACTAAATATACTGATGTTTAAACTAGGTTCGGTATGGGGACATTATAGTAAAAGAACAAACAATAAAATTTTTATTTTCCCTCTTTCCAAACACAACTCATAATTTTAATTTAATAATATTTAAATTATCTTTAAAATTTTAAGTTCTTGAATTAAAGTCAAATTAAAAAAATAATACAGATATGGCTTATATAAAGTAAATTTGTGAGTCACGTGGTTATTTAAATTGTTTATAGATTTTTTTTTTAAATTTAATTTATCATTGACAAAGATATTAAATATATTAGTATCTATTTATTAACATTAGGTTTTACGTATTTATATTTTATTCAGTAATTAAAGTCTTATAATTCGACTTAATTTTTATTTTTCACTCCTAAAAAAATAAAAAATTAAAAAAAAAAATTGTTTACACTTTGTAAACAAGAATTTTCATATATAAATAGCGATCCTCATCTTGGTAATATTCCCATCTGAAAGCCAGGGAGAAAAAAAAAACAGCAGTGCTCTCTTCTTCTGCTACAACATGGATGTCAAAGAATCGATCAAGAATCAAACCGACGTCGCTTTGGGCCTCTCAATGCACGTTCTCACGATCCAACCCAAGGACCGTAACGCGGTCTTCTCACCACTCTCTGTTCAAGTGCTACTGACCTTGATCGCTGCCGGTTCCAAAGGCACCACCTTGGAGCAGCTGCTTGCCTTCCTCAAGTCTAAGGCCACCGAGGAGCTCTGCTCCTTCTCCTCTGAGATCGTCTCCAATATTTTAGCTGATGGGAGTGCCAACGGTGGACCTTGCTTGTCATTTGCAAGTGGTGCCTGGATTGACAAGTCTCTCACTTTCAAGACTTCTTTCAAAAAGATTGCGGACAAGATCAAGGCAGCTTCTAATCACGTTGATTTTCGAATTAAGGTGCGTAGAAGAAATTCACTTTTTTCACCTTTCCTGCTGCATGCATGTAGCTGTTTTACTATGTTATGTTAATGGCGATATTTCGATGCTAATAAAGGGTGCTCAAGTGGCTACTGAAGTGAACCTGTGGGCTGAAAATGAAAGCAATGGCCTTATAAAGGAGGTTCTTTCCTGGCTCAGTTGATGTTGATACCAGGCTCATACTTGCAAATACAATCTGTTTCAAAGGAGATTGGAAACAAAAGTTTGATGCATCAGACACAGAGGACCGTGACTTCTACCTTTGTGATGGCAGCACAGTTCGTGTACCTTTTATGACAAGCAAGAAGAAGAACCAGCTTATCCGTAGGTTTAAGGATAAGGGCTTCAAAGTACTAGGACTTCCCTATGCCCAAGGTGAGGACAAGCGCAAATTCTCCATGTACCTGTTTCTTCCAGATGCAAAAGACGGGCTCCCAGCTTTGCTAGAACAAATAACAAGTGAATCCGGATTCTTGGACAGCCATCTTCCTCATGGACATGCATACATGATACCGCATGATTTGAGGATCCCAAAGTTTAAGATTTCTTTTGGATTGGAGGTTTCCAACGTTCTAAAGGGTCTGGGTTTAGTGTTGCCTTTCTCTGGTGACGAAGCAGATTTCACAGATATGGTAGAGTCCTCTGCTGGCGAACATCTCTTTGTTTCGAGCATATGGCACAAGTCATTCATTGAAGTTAACGAGCAATCAGCTGCTTCTGATGGTAATGAAATTCGTACTAGGAATTTGATGGTGGACTTCGTAGCAGATCACCCATTCTTGTTCGTAGTAAGGGAAGACACTACAGGCGCAGTCCTTTTCATTGGGCAGGTGGTCAATCCACTTCAATTTTAAAGACAATAATTTTCATAACTGGATGCTACACTACGTCTATTAAGTGTCTGTGTGCTTTGGTTCTATGTATGTTGTATTGGCTTGATCCTGTCTCGTTTTGTTATCTGCTGGTGTTGTTGGAGAGTTTTTTCCACCATTGGCTTTGCTTAGGTTTGTTAGCCCTGGCTTTGGATGTATGGGTGTGGCCTAGTGCTAAGCGTCTGGTTTTTTCCCTCCCCTATCTTATTCCTATTAATAAATTTCATATTATAAAAAAAAATGGGTAGCATGGAGGTATTTAAAATTCATGTTTGAGATACTATTAAAAAAAATAATAATGTCTTAAATAGAGTAGTTAGAGATATTTAAAATTAAATTTAATATATTTTATTTATGAAAACTATAAAATATGTAAATAAATTAATTTTTTAACAGTATTGAAAATAATTTTTTTTCAGAAAACATTTTTTTTCTTCCCAACTTCAACCTCAAATAAGACCTTAGTAATGTCGTCATTATAGCTCTAATTAAGTCTAACCTGTCTTTTGAAAGGATTCATTTTAGATGTTAAAAAAATAAATAGAAAAAATTTTCAACTTTTTTAAAGTTATTAATTATGACTAAAAATGTTAAATATAATTTAAAATTAATTCTTTAATAATTTTAAACTATTATATATTTCATATAATATTTTTCTCAATAACAATTTAAATAACACAATATTAAACAAATTTTTTTAGAATAATATTAAACAAATTTTTAATAGCACATTTTATTATTATGTGAATAATGATGTGCTGCGTGCCACATTTACTTACAGTAATGGGGGAAAATTTTCAATGACCATGAAATTGACCGGAAGATTTGATCATAGCCAATTAGTCAAATGCATTAATGAAAGAAACGAGCAATAAGAGTTGATAGATTCACATGTCTCCCAACTACGCTCGTTTTTTAAGAAGCTGAATCATAACTTTGGACAAAAATAGTGTCAATGAGCAATAGTAACACCCGATTTTCAAAATGTTTAATACAAGTAACGGAGTTTTCCTCAAGATTTGAGAATTGAGTAACGTCAGCCCAAAATTTTCACTTCTACAAGTCCCAGCCTTCTTGGAAAGTTTTTTCACTTTATTGTCTGATCTATCGCTGGACTTGGCATTTATTAAGATGAGATTCACAGCTTAGATGAGCTTCCTTTTGATCCACGTGTGTTCTATCAAGCACTCAACCGTCTAGACCATGGTAATTTTCTCGCCCGGTACTCAAATCAAGTAAGACCTGTAATATCGCTGCAAGAAGTTGAAGAACTCATCCCCACAGAACATTGAATTTTTTTTTTGCAGGACACTGTATTTTTTGAAGAGAGCATTGTTGAAAGTTAGTCATATAAGTTACTGCTAACTGTAGAAAAGGAACGAAAGCAACCCTTCCTCTTGTATGATTTTTTAACATTATGTACAACTTCAGTATGGAAATGATTTAAGGACAGGACATAGATGACAGGTACACAGCTTTGATATGTAAATATTTTCAAATCAAAACTGTTTACAAGAGTTTCGTCCTACCATTTCACATCCAGTGTTAAGGACTCAGGCGGTACAAGAATAGATGGGAATTTTGTAAATGAAATATTAGACATTAAATTACTCAATGAAACTGAATCTACTGCAATAAAAGGTCTGACTTTCTTAACCATTCCGAGCATCAACTTTTCAGCTTCAATTCTTGCCATTACTTCAAACCAAACCCGTTCAACTGTAGGCCTTGTTTTCCAGTCTTCCAGCACATCATCAAAAGTTTCATTCCTTGCAATATTCTTTTCTATCTCCAACTGAAAACGAATGATGGTTGCTGCTTTAGCATTTGCTCTAAGAGAGCCTGAAACCCACTTTTGCCCCATTCTGTTACCAAGAAAGCTCCTCAATAGTTTACCTAGCATATTGATCTTCAAACTTAAGGAATGACTGAGCCTAGCTTTGTTCTTGTACACATTGTTACTGTAGCATTTTGCAGGTAGTAATTCAATAGTCTCTTCAGACAAGAAAGTTGTTTCGACAGATGCATCATAATTCCTGGTCCTGAATGCAGTAAGTGATGCAGACCCAATAATGTGTATGGGAAGTAACGGCATACACAACGACTGCCAAAAGGAGCAGAAGCCAGTTCTCCACTTTTTAATCTTAAAACTTCTATTCACTGTGAAACTATGGTCAAAAGTGTCGAAAAGAGAGAGTTCTTGAGCTCCTTTCACTTCTACTGTGATGCCTTCACCCACTAGTATCCTTTTCAAACCGCTGTGCGAAGCGTTCAGCTGATAGCAAGCAACAAAAACATTAAGAAAATGAATTGAAAAATACTCACCATGGATAAGCCAAATAATGAAAATCACAAAACACTAGAATGGATGTCGATTGCAATATAGAAACCAAGTCATAAAAACATTAAAATGGCTATCTTTCATTTAATTCATGAGTGGTGAGGTAATCTCCTAATCATAACTTCAAGAAAATCATATCACCATAAACAGAAGAAAAAGAGAAAGGGTAAAACATGACAATTTGAACTAAATGCATGATATGCATGCTCCTTTCCTTACTTTGCCTTCTAGCACAATTACTTTAGTATCATATTGCTTTTTTTTCCCCATGTATAAACATTCAGTGAAGAATTATGATGTTCAAGAAATGCTATACAAAGTAATGTCGTTTAGATATCAAGAAATGATTGAGAAATTTATGTTCCGGTCCCAGTGAAAACCACAAGCTTCTCAAACCCAAAATCAGAGTAAAAGGATGCTGCTCAAGCAAAAGTTATCACTTAATAGTCAATGCTACCAGGACAGTGATAAAGAGAAAAATGCAGGTAGAATATAATAATATATAAATGATATTCAACTCAGGGATTAGTAACTTTCAAATAAAATTACAGGTACTGCTTTCACTCCAAACATGTTCCAACTACAAGGATACTAATACAAGAGCATTTAGGGATTAGCTACAACACTTGATCAGAAAGAATCGGAATTTCTCAAATTTTATCATAAGGAAACACAAGATCATCAATTGCCCAACTAGTATTATCTGTGCATAAAATTCAATGGGTGAGGAAATTATCGGACACATACTGAAACTACGCAAAAAGACGTATAGAGAAGCAATACGAGTTACCGGTAACAACAAGGAGAGCTCGTCTTGGCCAGCGACACGCAAATCAAATGGACCCTCCACTATGAAGGTGTCAAGTACAGCTGAGGAACCAAGCTCCCTAACAAAGTTTCCAAAATCATTCCTTTCTTCGTTGAACTTGTTCCACGATCCCATTTCGTCCGGGAATTTTAGAATCAAATCATTCGTCCCAAATCGGATCCGGAACTCGTATCTCTGGGCAATACCAAATCTAACCTTGCTCAATTGCAATTTGGAAGACGTAATTCCATCAAAATCCCAATTTTGCCTTTTGGATATCTCATTCAAAACATCCTGTAATGGGTAAATCGAATTGATTAGCCAATAAGAGAGATCGAGACATAGAAAAAAGAACAAGAAAAAGAAAAGAAATTTGAGGAACGCACCTGGAGGATGTGGGTATCGTTGGGGTGGAGAAGAGCGAATGCCAGAGTAAATGATAGGGTATGGAGTTGGAGGAACTGGAAGAGGAAGAGGAGGGGGGCACAGGTGAAGGGTAAACGACGACGAATTATCGCCATGGATTCAACGTCAACGACCTAAGTAGCGGGTAATTAATGAAGTCGGGGATCTCAAACTTTTTCTGCTGCATTCAGTTTGTGTAAAAGTCAAGTGTTGCCCAAAATCTCTGTGTCTGCCACGTGTATCAGTAGCACAGAACGGGTTATTATTATCTAAAGTTTTCCACCTTTTATGGAATTATTATTCTCAGGCTCAATCGCAGCACTTTGCACTGATACTCTCCTTCCCAAAAGTTTGTTTGGCTTTGGTGGAGGGAGGACTAATAAAATAAAGTTAAATATAAAAATTATAAATTATTTTTTTTTATAAATTTATTATATTATAATAAAAAAGATATTTTAATTTTTTTTAAATTAATATAAATAATATAAAAATTAAAAAATAAAATTTTTTTAACCATCTTTAATCTATCAAATTAATGAGTTAAAAATTAAAAAATTTTAAAATATTTTTAACTCCTCAGATAACCTCCTAAAACCCTCCCTATCATCCAACCTCCATCCTAAATAAATAAAAAATTTCTTAAAACCACCTTTTCCTCTTTCTTACCAACGTAATTCCTCTGTCCCAATAAAGGAAAGAAAGGAAAGGGGGGGACAGCTAACGGTACATGTAAATCTGCGAACGAATCCCATTCTACATTTTATTTTTCTCTCTCACTGAATTTTGCTTGGATTGCTTGTTACCACGGGAAGAAAGAAATACCTGAATGTCATTTAGCTGCACCTATTTAGATTCGAGTTAATCCATATGTAACACTTCTGAGCAGATGGCAAATCCAATTCCATTGGGGCCAAGCAATATGAATATTGTTCTCTTTTTTGCATCCTTCTACTCTTTCATTCCACTAAAAAGTAAACCACCGAAGAAAAAAACTTCTCTCTATATCTTTTAGAGAAAGACCTTTCTTTCTCTATACTTCTTTTGCGTTAGAGACATTAAGCCTCTGTTTCTTTGCCGGTTTCACCGTCCCCCCTATCCCTCCTTGCAGGAGAGACATCCCTTTCCCTTGTCCTGATAGTGGGTTTTGCTTTCCCCCTTCCGGATGGGTGCTGGTGTGCATAAATAATATCCTTCTTTTTTTTTTTGTGCTAGACTGTGCTTAATGAAGAGAGAGCTTGCAGATCTACCGTGGTTGAAGCTGCTTTGGTGGCCTTGGGTCTTGCATGCAGATCTAGTGCTTCCTATCTGTTCTTCCATTTTTTCTGGCTCTGCGGGTTTGTTCTTTTATGGGATGTTGGTATCTCGGGGGTTCTTTGCCGGCAATGCCATCTATGGCCGACCCCTTAGCTAATAGGCTATTGAGCTCTGCCTCATCGCCCTTTTCGAGCTGATCTGTGTTGTTTTCTTTCAAGCTTTGTCCAGCTTCTCTTTGGCCTAGTTTGGTTCTTTTTCAGATCTGTTAGACTATTCTGAGATTGTCGTCGCTGGGGACTCTTCGATTTGATGGCTAATCCATGGATGTTTGCCTGTGTACTTCTTTTAGCGTGATGTCTTCCTTGGGCGGCTGGCTGGCTGGCAAAGAAGATGGTGATGCTCCTCTCTTTCCGGGTCACTTGGCTATGGGTCGGATCGTAAATTTCTAAGATTTTGCTTAGGTGACTTGGGTTGGGTTGCTGGTCATCCTAGCTTGACCTTTTCCTAGGTTTAGAGCTTCTTGTTGTATTTTTCTCTTGTTGGACTATGCTTGTATAGAGCCAAAGCCATTTCTTTTAATGAAACTATAACTTCTGAAAAAAAAAGAAAAAAAAAACCACCTAAGAAAAACAAACTCACAAATTGTTAAGACTAATTTATGTTTTACCGACAACAAAAGTTGAATAGTACAAGTTCAAGAATTCATTTAAAGATTAAAGCAACAATTCGAGATAAAGTTTGATTTTATTTATCAAACAAAACAAATTCCACTACTATTAATCAGTTACAAGCTCCTGCAGATCCTGAGCCACCTGGATGAGACCTAAAATAAGGATGAGTCTCCCCTTTTGCCCTACCGATGGTTATCAAGTCGTGCAGTCTTCAAGAATACCACATCACCTGAACTTATATCACAAAGCTTCCTCCACTCCTTAACCACAGCAATGAAGACCATATGAGCACTAAGGCGGCCAGTGCAATAAACTTCCACATAAAGAATTAGAAGCGTACAGCCTGTAGTTCTCCACACCTCAAATCTACAGCCTGTAGGTGCATCTCAATTTCCCAACACAAATGAACAATACAAGATGATACAGAACTAGAAATGTCTGTTTGTTCCTTTTTTTTTTCCTCTTCCAATTTCTTGTTTGAAAGATTTTGAAAAGAAATGTGTTTTTGTTCCTTTTTTTTTTTTTCTCTTTCCAATTTCTTGTTTTGCAAGATTTTGAAAAGATGCTTTCAGTAAAGAATGCATCAGTGATGCAGTTGAGCGATCTAGAAGCATACAAACTGATTGATGACCATGATGAAAAAGATCTACATATTCACAATTGCTCCATAATGAATCAGAAGATTGCAAAATGCTTTATCAAATCACCATCAGGATGAATAAGTTATCTGACATCCTCCCTCTGCAAGAAGAGGGCAATGCATCAAGCTATTTCAGCAGTATTCTTTTCTGCATTTGGATCATATATGGTGTTGGATACTTTGGAGGGAGGCCAATAGCGAAACACTGACCTACCAACAATGTTTTCGACAGGAAGCGGACCCCTGAAAATAAGGTGAACCACTAAATGTTAGAATGCAAGATAATCTGAAACAAAAAAATTGATCGAGTGTTTACAGACACTACCAGTTGTGGGAATCAAAACTGTTATTGCGATTGTCTCCCATCACAAAGACATAACCTTCTGGTATAAGCTGCATAAGCAAACAAAGCAATTATCTAAATCAATAGAATGCAAGTAAATGGAATAAGACAATACTAAGGTACAAAAATACAATAATCAATTGACAGAAAAAGAAATGATGAATGGAAAGCGTAATGCATTACCACTGGTTCCATCTCATAAGCAAGTGGCTCTAGAATGAAATCCTCATCTTGAACAACTCCATTTATATATAACTTGCCCTCACGAACCTGCAAAATACAATGCCCACGCATAATGACAATCGTTCATGAAGAATGTCAATCTTCTTTTCTTACCTAGAACGTGTCAATTGCAGACATAAAGGAATCACATAAATAACAAGTGCCAACAAAGAATAAGTAGAATCATTAAAAGAATATAGAACCTTACTTCAACAATGTCTCCAGCAGTTGCCACAATTCTTTTTATAAATGCATCACCAGAACTATAACCAATTTCCTACACATTGCACAGAACACAAGGAAAATATCAGTAACTGAAGTATTGGAAACAGTCATGTTCACCTGAAAAGTTCATTCCATAAGATACCTGCAAGATTGGAGGTGCCTTAAATATCACTATATCTGAAACTTCAGGCTTCCTGAAAATATATGAAACCTAACACACAAAAAGAGGGGGAAATTTCATATCAATAACAGGAAAAAGAAGAGTTTCTTATTTCCAACACTAAATCGCAATTTTAATTTCTTTTAGCTTGATTCAACATAAAAGAAGAGCCTTTCCAATCAATTTTATCTTCTATAGATAACAATTCAAAGTGCAGGCAATCATCTAGCACCAATTTTTCAATAAAACTCCTTATCATAATTCAAAAGCATCATTGAAAAAGAAAATACGCTTATGACGTTAAGCATTATATCAGTTATTACCAAGAGGTCAGAACTTTAAATAGCTTTTCAGCTGTTTGAAATAATCAAAGGTGTTAACAAGATTGAAGAAAAAAGAATAAATAAACAAGGTATAAAGATTCCATCTTAGGCGCATAACAGTCAGTCTGAAAATCCGTCTACGTAAATAACATAGATTTCTTCTCCAATCTCCCGATCATAATAGAATGCTAGGCTATCACGATACCCATTTTCTAGTTCTTAAGAAAACCACAAACAACTGCCACCATGAAGTAGAATGTATCCATAACGTTAAATCGTCATTGATTGCAATAAGGTGGATTTGATTCCCGGTTGTTAAGCACCCTATATTTCATACCAAATATGAATATTGAATTAAACTAAGGGCGTACAAATTTTTACCTTTTCTGCGAGAATGCGATCACCTACGTCCAGAGTAGGGTACATAGAAGTTGAAGGAATGGATCTGGGCTCTGCCAAAGCCGACCGGAACAACAAGCTAACAGCGGCAGCTGTAAAAATGGCCTTGGCATCCTCCGAGCAAAAACTGAACACCTTGGATAACCAGCTTCCACTCTTGTCAAACTCCTTTCCGTTAATCTTCAACGTCACAGTATTACTCTCATTCCTTACACAGCTTACAGTCCCACCTTTATCCACATCGCTACTCTTCGGCCCAGGAGACGACTCATTACAAGGAAGCCACCTTGATCCCTGGAAAAAGGGAAGTATCGAGGAGGCTTTAAGCGGCGAAATTCCAAAAACGCCCGTGCAAGATGAAGAAGCTGAAATCCCAACCGTTGACTTCATCAGCGAGACCAGCCCAACGGCAATCGGACTCCTACAGTTATCGCCGAATATTTCTCCGGCGATGGTAGTGTACAAAGAAACCGAACTCTTAGTCCAGGAATTCAGCTTCTGGCTTGGGCGATGGCAACCGGATTGGAAATCGCGCGTCCGCGGTGCAGGGGGTTCGAGATCAGAGTTTTGCACAATAGGAGAAGCGAAGATTCGAGAACGAACCCAACAATCGCGGAGGGAGCGGCAATTTCCAACCCGGAAGCCAGCGCAGGAGGCGACGTTTTGGGCAACATGGCCAGAGTAGGTGAAGGTAACACGAATAGCCATATCAGCAATTCTGATAAGCTTGACAACAATCTGGTAAATAGTTGCTTCGGAAAGTGAGAGAGAAGATCTAGGAAACCCTAGAAGCAAATAAATGCCATTTCGATTGAAGAAATCACTGAATCGGAGACGGAAGGATGGAATTGAAACTTTGAACTAGATTAGTGGGGTAAAAAAAGGTCGCGATTAAGATTATTGACAAGGAATGAATAAGGTATTGGATTACGAGACGGGAAATGGGGTGGGTTCCTGAGCTATTTGAGTCTCTGATGGAGAGAGTACAAAAGCTCAGGCGAGGAAGTGAGGACTTACAAAGACGAAAACGGTGAGAATCGGGGGAGTCTTGGGTTTAATACAGCGCGCTGTAGTAAACTAGCAAAAGTGGACCTGTTTCCTTCCGTATTTACGGAATTGCCTGCAATTGGCAGGTTCAATCTCCATATTACGAATTATTCCATTTGAGGCTAAAGTATTTCATTATAGTTTAAAGATTTTTAGTAAATATTAATATCAAACTTGCAACGACGACGCAGCTTCCCACGTAATCCAGCGAGTGACGGAAGCGCTTGCATCAGCATACAGAAATAGTTGGGTTCGTTAGGTGGTCCCTATATGCCTATTTGAATTGTGGAAACGTGGACAAAAAAAAAGTTATGAATGAGTTGTGAATGAGTTGTGAATGAGTCAATTCAGTTAGTAGATAGAGTTGAAGATCAGACCATCTATGGAATCTATAGCTTCCATCTTTCAACTAAAACCTCATTACATATCTTACATATTAAAGGGAAAAAAAAAAAATGAAAGGATATATGAGAGGGTTGGTCCGCTGGGAGACTCTTTGTATATTAATTTCTTGGTCAAAACTCAAAGGGGGATGGAGTTTGAACCCAAAAAGCGATAAATGCAATCCATCGTTGTCAGATTCTCCAAAGTCAAAACCTAATTCAATATTGGATAATAGATAAACTGTCATATGCTCCCATTTATTACAATGTTGTATAAACGGGAGAAGACCCAAATAGTAGGACTGGACCGAACTTTCTGGAATTTAAAAAGGTGATAGTTACCAGGGTAAATGCTTTTATTGTTGTCTGAATTTTTCATAAAATGCTAATTTGTTTCTGAATTTATAATAAATTAACATTTTATACAAAATTTAGGAGGTGGCGAATGTATTTGGCCATTATATTTGTAATCATTGTTTAATGTTATTGTTAAATATTATTATTGAAAATAAAACTTTTAAAAGTATTAATTAAATATTTTTAAAATTAAATTTAATATATTTTAATTATACATATATGTATATATAAAAGCGGGCCTTAAATGCCCCAGTCTGGACGTCCATCTCCATCACCCAAAGAAACAACTGGGCCCATGATTCTTTGCGTCCTTTTTCAAGACTTGGGCTTTCGTCAGTTTTAGTTAAGATTGAAACATCGATTTTTTTTTTTTTTTACAGTTTTAATTTCTCAAAATAACAGATTTTCTTTTAAATATTTAAAAAAATTATAATCACTAAAAAAAGAATCATTTTCTTATTGCTATTAATAACTGATTTAATGACTAATTTAATCAGTTCAAATGAAATTAGTTGCTAATTTATTCTACAATCGAATGAAAAATTAATTTTTATTAGCTAATTAATTGAATTGATTGTTAAATTAATTAATTTTTAAGAAAAATAATATTTTTGACAAAAAATTGATTTAGTAACTGATGCATAATTGAGTGAAAAACTTAAGTGTCTTTAATTTTATAATTGTTTTATAAATCAATTACTATTTGTAATTGATTGTCTATTGTTAATTTAAATAAAAATATAAAAAGATAAATTTTAAAATAAAAAATAAAAAAATCACATAAATAAAATTTTAAAAATTTACTAAAATAATAAATTATTAATAAAAATTTAGTATAAAAATATTATAAAAACAAATTACTAATAATAACTAATAACTAAAATACTAACAAAAAATTTAATATAAAATATATTTATAATACATATTATTAAAAAAATTTCCAAATATATTATAAAAAAAACTAAAAAATTAATTATTACTTAAAATTAATACTACAAATAAATTACTAACAAAAAATACATTGATAAAAAATTTCAATTTGATGATAAAAAATAAATAAAATAAAAAAGATAAAAAAAGATGATAAAGAAAAAATGATAAATAAGAGAATAGATTAAGAATAAAAAAGGTGAGAAACAAATTTGATTAATAAAAAATAAAATAGATAAAAAAATATAAGGAAGAAAATGAGAGAAAAAGAAGAAAGAGAAAAAGAAAAGAAAATAAAAAAAAAAGAGGTGAGAATAGAAATAAATATTAGTTTACATAAACGAATTAGGAACTAATTTAGTTGATTCTAATTTTTAAAAAATCAGCATAAATTTTTCCTTTAACAAATAGCAATAAAATTCAGTTGATTATAAAAATGATTGTTTGTCATGATCCAACCTATAGGCAGGACAGGCATTAGGACCTGGATCGATATAAAGCCCCCAAGGCCTGTAGTAAGCCTTACTGTTTCCAAACTCATGATCAAACCCATAATTTATGCCCAACATGCATATAAAAATAATTTTAAATTAAAATATTATAATTTTATTTCGAGCCAACTTAATCCAATAATTATCAGAAACTTATATTAGTGAGCCCAGCTTAACCCAGTTACATCATTTATAAATTATTTAAATATTATATAAATATTTATTTATTAACCTCAATAAGGTAAATTAATACAATTTCCAAATAGAGTCTATACTACTGTTAAAACATATGGAATTCTAAATTATAATTTTAGAGAATAATAATACAATTAAGTAATTATTGATAACCTACGAGAAAAGAAGCAGGTTATTATGAAAAATGTCTTATTCTGTAGCCTAGAAAAATAAGGTGAATATGAGTGAGCGTTCGACTCAGAGAGTAAAATATCAATTTTAACACAATTTCTATAGCTATATAAAGTTAATGTATCATAAGGAATGGAATGCAACATCATCATACATTTTATACAAATCACATCATAACAGTGAAAAGGCAATTTGGAGCACTTACCCACCCAACACTGTTCAAACAATATATATATTGGAGCTGATCCTCTATATAGCTTTCTTAATCTAACCTTTGCCAGCGAACGTCTCTCAAGTCGGATTTTCGCTTGATAAACCAAATGCGGGGTCTCAGCTAGTGTCTCTCAAGCCGTGTCTACCCCGACTTATCCATAATGGACCGGGTCTCAGCGAGTGTCTCTTAAGCCTTGTTTACCCGTCCTGTCTATATCCAATGCCATACCACACGCACGCCAATACACGCACACTACTCTAAATTACCACAAACAGCATCCATGGCACTTCATCAATTATGAATATAATATAAAACGTGCATAGTATTTAACTACGTAGATATATATTTATAAGTGATGCATGAACATGCTTGAACATACAATAATATCGAAATTATAATTAAACTTAATATTTTACTCACAATACACCAGTTATTACGGTAGAGATTGGGTGAAGAAAGAAGGTTGATCCTGATCACCGACATAATTTTATTGTGAATTTATTAGTGCTAATTCAAATAAAAAATAAATTTAAAGAGGTAAAACATCAATCATAATATATAAAATCCTACAGAGTCTCCCTATACCTAATACCTACCCAACATGTAAAGGGTTCAAAAGACACTTCTATATTCACAATCCATATGTCCACAACTCAATCACATCACACACCCTCTTGGGCCTACCAATTCAATCATCCATCACAACATGTAAAATTACAATTTAATCCCTATAATTGATCATTTTTGCAAAAATGCCCAAATAAGCTCTAAAAATTTTAAAACTTTGCCCCACGGTCCTTAGTAATATTATTAAGCTATTGCAAAAGAATTATAATTTTCTAAGCTACCACAATTATTTTATGGATTTTTAATCCTATTTAAGCACTAAATAATTAAGAAATCTTAAGGTTCGGTTTACCTTTGCCAATTCTACTTGAACGCAATGCTCGGGACGTTTGACAATGGGGGCTAGCCTAAAACCTCGGTCCAATTCGGAGACTTTTCCAGAACTGTCAATGCAAATTTCGCAGATCCGTCATCGAATTTCCGTAATCGAGGATACCTACACGAAGCCCATAACACGGGGTTACAAAATGAGCATTGATTTTGATGATAACAAAACTTAAAGAGAATCTATCTAACCCAACTTTAAAGTGATGTGTAGATTCTTTGTCTTATTACTAAAGAATTCTTGAAGTTGCATCTAATGAGAAAGGGTACTCAAAGGCATTTCAAGACAAATACAAAATGAGAAAAGAACAAGACTATGGAAGCCAAGACTCAAAGAAAAGGTAGTGAGTCTTTTGTGAAAAGAATGAATGAGAATTTAGTCATATGGAGCTCAAAAATGAAAATTTATTTTCTTCTCATCATGACCTTGAACACAATTATTGAAATATTTTTAAAGGTCTAAATCATTTTGCCTTGCAAGTTGAGACATTGACTTAGTTTTTTGCTAAAATTTAATATGTTTGCTAAAAACATTAGTTTGCTAACTAAAATTTTATTAGAAAGGACAAAATATACAATTGAATGAAAGCATTTGAACTCAACATTGATTTTTCATTCATTGCTTTCATTCAAGAGCATTTAAGATTTTGAAAAGCTGAGAAATTGTAAAGAAAAGAGCAAATAGTGGAGAAAAGACTCAAAGAGGGGAGAGAGTGGATGTAGGCTAGCTAAGCCGAACCACTATAAAATCCTTTTTGATTTCTCTAATTATCTTTACTTTTATAATTTAAATTTCTTTTCTCATATACATGATATTGAATGTTGGTTAAATAGATTGAGTTGATAAATTTGTGGACATATAGACTAAAATTAGTTGATAAATGCTTTATTAGAGATATATACATTGATTTTTTCATTTTATTTATTTATTTTGGAAAGTAAGAATGAGAAATTTCATATTATTAATATTGACATGGAGAATTATTAAAAATATCTTTTTAAAAAAAAATTTTTTTTGAACAAAATTAGCGATATTTTCCCTTGTAAATTTGGCAACCAATTTATAGTGCAAGCACCGGTTGCTAATGATAACATATTTTATTTAGTTGTAAAAAGCAGTTACTAATCATATATATATATATATATATATATATATATATATATATATATATATATATATTTTGCAGTTGACTTAACAAGTAATTATATTATTTTTACTAATAACAATTAATTTATGCATCATTTATTAAATTTTTTGCTTAGTATTATTATAGTTAAAAAGAAAATTAAAATATTAAATTAATTATAAAATCGATTGCAAATTTACTTTTTTTTTTTAGTGAATGCAATGTAATAAAATCAAGAAAAATTATTATATATAATCATTCATATACAACGGATAACTTATAATAAAATTTATTACAATTTTTTTAAAATAGTATAAAATTTATTATAATGAATAATTATGATAAAATTATTATATATATAGTGGTTGTATTTTAAAATTTCTCTTCAACAACCGTCACAATATGAAAAATGTTGTTTGGCATTTTAAATTCAATATATGTAGGCAGGTTATGATATATTTAAAAGATTTTAAGATCCTACTCCCTATATAATTAAAATTAAAAAATTTTCCGGTATTTGCCACTCCATCCCATTGCAGATGAAAATAGCAAAATGCGTTGTGTCTGGGATTTGCCATTTCTAAGACAGCAACAACAGACTTTTCCTTCCATGTTCATGAGCCACTAGCTTACTTGTGCCAGAATGGCAAAGATTGTATATTGCCCCTCCCATCAAAAGGAAAAACATAGCCTGGGGAACATGTATATGATATATGCTGGTTTAGGATCCATTTGAATGAAAAAGGGACGTCTGAAGAGCTCAACTTTCGGCGGATAAACACTCAGTGCTGTGGTCCATTTGCTGAAAATTTCTTTTAAAAATAATAATAATCATTGTCGATTTACTAATAATCGTATTTGATCAAGCAAATAATGATATTGTTGAACGCTTGCACGCCTAATTCAGCTGTAACTGTACTCACCGGCCAAACTTTGAAACGTCTGCATCCAAGCAGTGGATACCCTAAATGCTTGTTTGACATTGTATTTAAAAATTAAAATTATTTTTAAAAAATATTATTTATATATTTTTTTAAAAATATAAATTTTTTAACACTGATTTCAAAAATAATAGTAAACAGACAATAACTGTATCCAGTAATGGCATCGGCATCACCCGCGACAGGAATGGCACGTGGTGGTGTCGGGTTAACCTACCAATGCCTAACTTCCATCTCGTTTTAACCATTTTTCTTTTTGCAGCATCTCTATCTATTTTTCAAAGTTACCGCCGCACAGAAATCGATGACTGTGGGTCCATCTCATTGGCTCTTTGTTCCTGCACGCCATAACACCTCCCTCCACGCGCTCCGAGTACAATTTTCACTCTTTTTTTTTTTTTAATTAACTGAAAACATTAAAATAAATCAATCAAGTTTAAATTTACAATTTGATTGTTCGATTTAATTTAATTAATTAAAAATATATAACACAGATATTATTATATATTTTTAATATAAATAATTAAATATTTATCAATAAAAATAAATAAATAAATATTTAATTAATTAATAAAAATAATTATGGATATTAACACGATTAAAATAATATTAAGTTTTTGAGCTACAAATTTTAATTTACTTTTCATTTAGTTTTATTTTGAATAGTTTTAATGATTAATTTTTTAAAAAATATATTTTAATTAATAATTAAATTAAATAATTTTAATATAATTTAAATTTAATTTCAATTAATACTAATCTAAATTTTATAACTCTATATATAGAATAACCTATATAAAATAACAAATCAACTAAATATATTTAGCTTTCAAAAAAAAACCTAAATATATTTAAGTGAATTTCATAAAATTATAAAAAATTATAACTATATAATAATGGAACTCATAAAATAATAATTATTAGTAATATTTTAAAAAAATTAATAATATTTAATTATTAATATAAATTATCTAGATAGAATAACGAGTTTACAATATAATTTCTCTATGGCCATAACCCTACTAACTTGTGCTTTCATGAAGACGCGCCGGTCACAGCATTCCGCAATTGAAGTGTCGAAGCGAAGCGGAAATTCCGGAGGCAGACCTTTGGCCCCACAAGAAAACGATAATACACGAAACAGACTCCTGATGGAAAGTATTGGTGTACAGTGTGTGCGCTTTCACCTACTCTCTGCGCCGTACTATGACCTCTCATGTACCATCCACCACAGAACCATTGCCTTCTCTCCCCATGTGTGTGTGTGTGTGTATATATATATATATATATATATGCATAGCAAGCACCAGAGCACGTCACTCGAGTAACAGAAGAAATACAAACCACAATCTATCGATCAAAAATCGAAAGCAGTCAACTTTCACGCAGCTGATTTACTGTCGCACATCACGATCGGCTTCCATGATAAAAACATCGTGGTCCAAAACTCATGTAAGATTAACGGTCGTGATCATAAGTGTGCGAACTTTCACGTTCACTGCTACACCAATCTCACATTCCTCTTCATTGTTCAGTCTCTGAGTTCTCTCCCTCCAACAATCAGAAACCAACGAATGAAAAAGCAGGTGACGGAGCTGCTTTTGTGAATATTTCTTCCTTCTCTTACTTTTTAATTCAGACGCAAGCATTTGAGTTAATAGTGATACTAAGAGAGAGCAAAGAGATATGGATGAAAGGCCAGAGACGGAGCTCATTTCCATTCCGGCCACTCCGCGTGCCTCAACGCCGGAGATTCTAACTCCTTCGGGTCAACGATCGCCTAGGCCTCCTTCGAAGGAAGCGAAATCGTCGACTGCGTGGACGCCGACGTCTTTCATATCGCCGAGGTTTTTGAGTCCAATAGGGACGCCCATGAAGAGGGTTTTGATTAACATGAAGGGATATTTGGAGGAGGTGGGGCACCTCACCAAGCTCAACCCACAAGATGCTTGGCTACCCATTACCGAGTCTCGCAATGGCAACGCTCATTACGCCGCGTTTCATAATCTAAATGCTGGTGTTGGGTTTCAGGCCCTGGTTTTGCCTGTTGCCTTCGCTTTCCTTGGATGGTATGCTATTTTTCTCTTCCCGAATAGCTCCCGCATTACCTACTTTCTAATTCCAGCTTACGGGTAATGCTTGCCTTGCTTTGTTCTGCTCTTTTAATTTTATTTTTATTTTTATTTTTATTTTAAACGTTGAGTTTTGCTGGGTAGCTTCAGTCATATTTTCGTGAATGCTATTATTACTATTAACCTTGTATAAAAGCTCTGATTTTCACTTCGTTGTCGGCATCTTCTCCTGTTATATTCTTTTTTTTTTTTTTTTTTTTTGTAGAATCCTGTTATATCCCTATAACATGTCTAATGGTGGGGTTTTCTTGCCTGTTCCATTTCTCACAGTTGGGTTTTTTAGCCAACTACTATTTATTTTCCATTTATTTTCTCTGTTGCACTCCTAATTTGTATATTCACCAAGAAAGTGACAGGGCTCTATGCTAATTCCTTTCACAAATAGTCAGGAAAATCTGACTAAAGTTTATGGATGTGGGTCTCTTCTTCTTTCTCTACGGTTTTACCAAATTCTTATCGCAGATTTGGTTTGAATAGAAATCAAAACTATCCTCGAAGAAAGCCACTTCATTCATTTCACTTTTTCGCTTTTATACAATTGGAATTATTCTAGAGAAGAGATGCCACCTCTGGAATGGGGCCCCTCATATTTCTGTTTTTACTTTTGGCTTGATTCAGACCGAGGGACCCCCTTTTAATTGATTATTATTTATTACCTGTGTTGCTTTTTCCATCCATTCATGATCATAATTCATAATACACGATCTTCAGAATGGTAACACATGAGCACTATGTAAAGTTCCAGCCTTTGAGATTGATGCTTATTGTTTCCTGGAGATATTTTTAAACATGATATACTGTTGCCATTGTTTTGAAAATATCTTTGATCTTGACAAGAACTCTTATGCTCTCTGCAACCATTTTGACTGTTGATTTTTCCAATTCAATTGCCATGTCAAAAAACCGGATACCCTTCTTTCATATTTCCTGAATGTGAGTGGACTGGATGCTAGATAGTCTCTTTGGTCATTGCCAAGTTATCCACCCCAACTACTGTTAATTACTTTAAAACAAGGATGTAGCTAATTTGGGTATTTTTAAGAGCACTAGAAATTATTATTTTCCAATGTATTAAAAAAAAAAAAAGAGGACTCTAAATTATGGCTTATTTGTTGAAATTTTTTATTGATAAATCCACCAATTTCTGATTTTTAGCAATCAGGCATCGAGGTTAACTCAGTGGTCTTACTACTCAGTGCTCCCTGTCTCATAGTTCAAAGTTGTATTTTATCATGTACCTTAACTACGATGTGATGAAGATAGCCGTACTTTCTGTAGCTTCCAGAAAGAACAAGTGGATTGAAATTGAATATTTCCTATTAAGATTGCAAACTGCCTCACTTAGTCAATTTTACTTGCTATTGCAACTCTCCTTTGTATCTTTCTGGTACTAAAGAATGGGGGGACACTAATCGTAAGAGAAATAAATCAAAACCACAATGGTGAATAAATGAAGAGTAGCTGTTATATTTCTTATCACTTCATTCAGAGCTTCTGCAAATCTTACAAACCGGAGAAGAGAAAATATCCGCTGTGTTTAGAAGAAGGAAATTGGAGTTCACGTTTTGCCTTGGGTGTTTTCTGCAGGAGTTGGGGAATATTGTCCTTGACCATAGCCTACTGTTGGCAACTTTATACCTTGTGGGTTTTAGTTCAGTTACATGAAGCTGTTCCTGGGAAGAGGTACAACAGATACGTCGAGCTCGCACAAGCTGCATTCGGTGAGGATACAACCTCCACTATTTCTTTTGAAAGTCAACATAGATTCCCTGCTTAATAAAAAATTGAAAAGGCCGTGTTGAAGCTGTCTATTATGACCTTTTTTAATAATTGGGTGTGACTGGATTTTGAAGTGGATACCTCACTCCAGTATACCTTTGCCTGCAAGCTTGAATATTTCCTAATTCCTAAATATGCCAGTTTGTATGGATTGGCGTTGGAGATGTTTCTCTATGATTTACAATTCCAAATTTAGTTTCCATAACTGCTCCTGTATTATTTTGTTTGCAGGGGAAAGGTTAGGCGTTTGGCTTGCTCTCTTTCCAACCGTTTATTTGTCAGCTGGAACTGCAACAGCTTTGATTCTTATAGGAGGAGAGACGATGAAACTCTTCTTCCAAATAGTTTGTGGGCCTCTCTGTTCGTCGAATCCCCTAACAACGGTTGAGTGGTACCTGGTATTCACTTCTCTGTGCATTGTACTGTCTCAGCTCCCAAACCTTAATTCAATTGCAGGACTTTCCCTTGTTGGTGCCATAACAGCAATAACATATTCCACCATGGTGTGGGTGCTATCTATTAGTCAACAAAGGCCACCTTCAATTTCCTATGAACCCATTTTTTTGCCATCCTCTGCTGCTTCTGTCTTTTCAGTACTGAATGCGCTTGGAATTGTAGCCTTTGCTTTCAGAGGGCATAATCTAGTCCTTGAGATTCAGGTATCCACTGTGTGACTTTCAAAGTGACAGTTCTTCCTCTGTCTAGAAAAAGGTCAAAAATTATCCACATTTTGAGGCCTTATTTTTGTCTTTTAATGTGGCTTTTTTAGGCGACAATGCCATCGACCTTTAAGCACCCAGCTCACGTACCCATGTGGAAAGGCGCCAAAGTTGCTTATTTCTTCATTGCCATGTGCCTTTTCCCTATTGCCGTTGGAGGCTTTTGGGCTTATGGAAATCTTGTAAGTATCCTAGCACTCTATTCTCTCCAATGCACAAGTACAGGACAAACTATGAACACCAAGGCAGCAGGATATTAACCTGTAGAGAAGGAAAATGTGACAAATTCAGTGATGAGATAGAAACCTCAAAGCATTAGTTTGCTTGTTATGAGTAGAATTTTACGTCCGTGTATAAATTTCTCACATGTTGCAATGTAATGTGATAGAACAGCCCTTGTTTTGTTCGTTATGTAGTTCCAATAAGGAATGATAGAAGATGGCAGTTAGTGTGGGAAGAGAGCCTCTTAAGTAGTGTGTTCCCACAGTTCTGCTACAAGCTTATAATTTTGTACCGTTGGAGCTAGCTAATACTACTATAAAAGAAGAGAGCATTGAGCATTAATGAGGGTTAAAGCATTTTATGTTATTCACAATCGCAGGGTTTCATGTCCTTTGCAAGTTGGAAACATTTCCATTTATGTTGACTTAAATGTTTATTTGATTTACATCAGTAGGTGGAGCATATGTCATCACTACTGCATCTCTGTGCCTCTAAATAATCAATAAATAATTGAACATACATCATTGACTCAATAGGTCAAACTCATTATTCATGTTCATATACTTTCAGTTGCTTTCTTCAAATTCCTTATATGAATTTATAAACCATACCTTTTATTCTGCCATTGGGTTGTTAATCATTGCTTGATTTATATGTGACAAATATTGTTTCTTCTCTTTTTGTTATTGATTATGTTTCTTATGTTGTTTCAGATGCCTTCAGGGGGAATTCTCAATGCTTTATATGGTTTCCACAGCCATGATATTCCTCGAGGACTTCTGGCATTGACTTTTCTGCTAGTTGTGTTCAATTGCTTAAGCAGTTTCCAGATATATTCAATGCCTGTTTTTGACAGTTTTGAAGCCAGCTACATCAGCCGTACCAACCGTCCATGCTCAATCTGGGTTCGGTCAGGATTTCGGGTTTTCTATGGGTTCGTCTCTTTCTTCATAGGGGTTGCACTTCCTTTCCTATCTAGTTTAGCTGGTTTACTGGGGGGACTTACCCTTCCAGTCACATTTGCATACCCTTGCTTCATGTGGGTTCTCATTAAAAGACCTACAAAGTACAGCTTCAATTGGTATTTCAACTGGATCCTGGGTTGGTTGGGTATTGCATTTAGCTTGGCCTTTTCCATTGGAGGGGTTTGGAGTATCGTGAACAATGGTCTGAGATTAAAATTCTTCAAGCCACCGAATTAGGAAGCAGCAAGCTTTTGAATACTGTGGATCAATTAATTTTGTATGCTGTCTATGTATTTGCTTGAGGAATCAAACACTCCATGTATGCATGTGTTTACTGTTTACATAACCTGTCTTTCCTTTTTTGGTCTTAAAGAATCAGCGTTGGAATTTGTTATCGAGATATGTAGAGTTGATGGTCTTTATGTTATAAGTATACCTGGGATCATGCCGCTTTTTCGTCTTTCTCATGCATAAGAAGAACACTGTTTTACTGAAAATTTTGTCAAGAATTGCGGCAATGAACTATTTCTGTAAAATGCAAATGCAAGTTCTTGTGGGCAGAGACTTATGGGCCTGGTATCCATAATGGGGATAAACATTTAAGAGAACTTGAACTGTGATTGAAGGCATGCTTAGGACCTTTTGGACTCCCTTAAATATATATATATATATATATATATTGGAGCAAATGGACCCAAACGGTATTGAGTTTTACACTGGTTGCGAGCAAGGACTGCTTGTGCTCAAGGGTCAAAATGATTGATGATAATTGATTTAATTGTCAATATATAGGTCTAAAAATAAAATCTTGATCTAGGCGAATAACAATTAACAAAATCCAACAAATCAAGAAAAATTATATTATACAATGTTGATTTTATGTAGGATGACTTACATAGAATGATAAACTAATAATAGAGCAAATAGATCCTATAAAATTTAATTTTATTTATATATTAAAAATATTTTTTTAAAATGATAACTATTATTTTATGCTTAATTATTATTTCTTGATTGATTTACAATTTTATATCAAATATTAACATAAAGTCACGATTGTGCTGTATAATCACTTTGTGAATTGCAAATGCTAAATATTCGGCTACCATCAAATTAACCAATCCAACGTGGCCACAAACTTCATGACCACTGATGCTTAGACAATTCATTCTAAGAAGTTATATAGGCTTCCTGTGTGGTGTGATTTGGGGTTAATTATTAGGTATATCAAAGACACTAAAAAATATTTTTTTTCTTATAGAAAAATGTCATTTTTTTTATATATAAAATGAGTAATGTATGATGATGAGGAAAAAGTGTACACCATATAATAAATAATCTTATGATTTGAATGTGTGATTTTGAATATAATGATACAAACTCCGCTTAACCAAGATGCATTTTGGGCAGTTAAAAAATCACTATTAATTTTAATTAAATTTTACATTTAAAATCTCTTAATATCACTTCATTAAAGTGAATTGGCCGTAAGTGATCATGTAGTCTAGATTTTTATATGTACTTTAAAGACCATTAATTATTTTTACATTTGATTTCAATTAGAATTGAAACTCAATTATGAAAAAGCTATAATTTATTAGTTAATCATCATTAATTTAATTTCATAATAAAAATAAAAATAATTGAATAAAAAAAAAAAAGAAAGAGGGAAAAAGCAAGTGCGATCCGAGGTCCAATCCACTTTATTTAGAACCGATCAAACAAACACCTTCTAGGCTTCAGCTTCTACATGTGTGTGGGTGGATGCATTCAAAATATACGCTTGCGCCCAGACGTTAATCCACAAAATAAAAACAGCGGTTGAAATCTCCACAGACGACTCCCGCTCAGTCCCAGACATTCTTTCAAAATCGAAAAATCATCAGCTTCTCCTATTACTTTGTCCAGATTTACCTAGAATTACACAACCAAAGAAAACCAACACATATCCACATTCCATGAACAACAGGGACAAGAAAATCCACCAGAAAATGTAAATTTTTTTTCTTTTTCCATTCCATGGATTTGTTCAAGAAAAGATCCAAAAAGCTTTACAGAGCCATTAGAACAGAGAAACCACGACCTAACCAGGAGACTTTTGATCCCAGTCATATTCTATACCATATCATCCTATCTATACGAACCCAAAAGGAAAAGGACAACTGAAACTAAAACAGAGCCTGCAATAAAGCTAAAACACAACATCCAAAAGCCCCACCCACAAAGGGAAAAGCGTTCAAAGAAAACCTTTGCTTCGATATGGGAAAATAGACAGTCACTTCAAACTTTTGCCTGCAGTGGAAATTGCTAGACCAGGCCAAGAAAAGCAATCTTCATCCACCAACCCACCTCCTCCTTCAACATCATCCACCTGCCACGTGTTGCACCCAGAAGTACCACCTCCATTCACATACCCCAGGCCAGAAAATGGCCAAGTCCCTCTACCCCCAAACCCATGCCCCAATTCGCACAATCCGTATCCAAAACCCGACTCGTAACCTACCATCCCCATGAACCCTGGTCCCTTTTGCGAGTTCAGAAGCGAGATGAAGTTTCCATTCTCGCTTACAGGAAGATTCTCATTCAGATTCAGATTATCCGAAAACTCGACCTTTAACAAGGGTAACGCCGAGTCAAGATTAGCGAGCACAGGCAAGGACTCAGGCTCATGAATCACAGTGGACAAAGTGGAAGTTGAGGTACTAGTGGAAGAAGAAGTGGAGTTGGGAGAAGAGGAGGAACGAGAGCGTTTGGAGTTCTTGCGTGTCCCACCGCCAACGGGAACGTTTCGAAGTGTACCACCGTGAGTCCAGTAGCGGCGGCATGACTTGCAGAAATGGCGAGGCTGGGAGAGATTGTAGTTGTTGTAGTAGCAGAACTTGGTGTTTGTGGACTGGCACCTTGGGCAAGGGAGTGGCTCAGCCAGCTTCGGCGGTGGCTGTAACCCCAAGTTGTTTTGGGGTCGCCTGTCGCTGGATTGCGATGGCATTTTTTTGGGTTTCGAGAGAGAATGATGAGAGCTAGGCAGTGAATAGAAAAGGGTTTTATCTGGTGGGGGAAAGAGATATATATATATATAAATTTTCATGTTTTTAAAAGGCGGTGGTTTCTGGCTTGCTCCATTTAACGACGGCTCGAGTCGACGCGTGGCTTGGCTCTGCTTGCTTGTTTGAAGGGTGCACTGCAGTGCAGGGATGATTCAGTGCAAGTGTTTGCAAATGGGATTGCTGTTTCTATTGACTAGGCAGGCGTATTCGGTTTGTGAGTGGACAAGCCCCTGCAAGATTTCTTGGACCCGTGCATGAAATTGTACAGTGTAAATATTATCATTACAATTTATTATTAGGAATTAATGATGGTTTTTTTATGGATAATGACAAATTAAAATGCTTTGCTTTTTTTATTTATTTAATTAACTTTAAATTGGAAAATTTACAATTTTAAAAATATTATAAAATTTATTATGTCAACTATAAATAATAATCCATTAAAGAGCTTTTTGTAATTATTTTATTAAAATTAAAATATATTTTACATCATCAATAAATAACTCTTCAAATTTTATAAATAGATAAATAAAATAAAAAAATAATAAAAAATAAACAAAGAAGACATATTTATTAAATAATATTATTATAGAAAATAAAAAAGAACTTAAATTTATAAGCCAATACTTGAATCTGAATGTGCAACCAAATCAAGTTTTAGAAGATTTTAAAGATGTAATTTTTTTTAGAACACATAAATAAAATTTTAAAACATTTTGAAAGTGTTCATTAACAAAATTAAGTATTTGTTTTTTTATAAAATAAATTATTTTCAGTGAAAATTTTATTTATTTATAAAAATTAAATAATTAATTATATTTAAAAGTTAAAGTCTTTTACCACTCATGTTAATTTTATTAATAAATTAATTTTTAATTATTAATAATAAATATATTATCAATATAAAAAAAATAATTGTAGTAGGATAAAAGAGGGCCGACCACATCATTGATGTCGGGCAGCGTGGGAAGCAATAATTGGGTAGCATTGCTTGCTCTGCCACCACTATATTCAGATTCTCTTCTTCTTTCCCCGATATCTCCGTTGCCGCGATCTCTGCTCCTCTGATTTCGCTTCCCTTCCCGCTTTCATTTCCACCCATCCACCCACTCTCTTTGGGAACTTTGTTAAAGATAAAAAAATAATAATAATAATAATAATAATGATAAAGAAAGGGAATAAGAAAGAAAAATAAAAATATGGAAAAGTTATTTTCTTATCTTTATTTAGAAAATTTTATACAAGTAATTTTATATAAAATAATAAATAAATAAATTTTAGATAAATAAATAAAAATGAATCTTAAAAATAAAAAAATAATCTCAAAATAAATAATTATCAAATAATTATTTTATTATAATTAAATTTATTTATATATTATTTCATATATGCATCTTACACGAAATCATTGGGTTACTGTAAAATTATTTTTTTATTTAAATATAGAAAAAATTAACATTTTAAATAATAAAATATTTATTTTATTTCTTTATTTAAAATTAAAATAAATAATTATATAGATAAAAAAATTAAATTTATTTATTTTTTATTTACTTTTTCTTTAAAATAAAATAAAAATAATGAAATCCATTTATTATTATCTATCTTCATTTTCCATCCTTCTCAATTTTCTTTCCTTCTTAAACAATAGAAAAGAGAATATATATATATATATATATATATATATATATATATATATTTGTTAATAATTTTTCTTCCCCCTTTATTTTTTTTTTCCAATCCAAACACAACTTTAAAAATAAATTGTTAAAACTCTCCACTTTCTAGTGCATGGGTAAGTGAGTTATTTCAAAAAAAAAAAAAGGGAAGATATTGGATTTCTTAAATCAAATAAGATAGATTTATTTGAAGTTTCTAGGTTAAATACCTCAATTAAATAAGGCTTAAAAATATTTAATATTTTATGAAAATATTTATAATTTTATCTATAAAGTTTAGTAAAAACTATACCTAGTCCATTTATTCAACTTCATGATAATTTTTGTCAATTTTATAATTTTTATAAAATATAATATATAATTTATAAAATTTAAAGAATAAACAAATGTAAATTTAAATACTAAACAAAATAAGTTCAAATTAATAAACTGAAAATTTCTGCTTAATTCAATTTGATTTAATTTCTATTTTGATTTTTCTTATTAGTTTTTAATTTAAAATTTTTAATTATTTTAATTTGATTCATTTTAAAATTAAATTTAGGATTTCATAGCCCAATTTTTTTTTGTACTGGTTTAAATAGGGGTGATGCCAATTTATGACTAAACTCTACGAGGCAAAGTAAGATATTTTTTTTTAAGTGAAATTTTCATAATTTTTGAATTTTTATAATTTTTTTATTATTCTTAAAGGTACTTAAGATTTTTAAAGAGAAAAAAATTTTAATTTACTAATTTAGAAAGTTAGAAAATAATTTTTTTAAATAAAAAACTATACATTCTTTTAAATATATAATTTTAAAAATCGTATAAATAATGTTATTTTATAAAGTTTGAAGCATAGCGGAGTTAGGCACGCAAGCTGCTCAAGCCTACAATCTGGACGAAGCAGTGAGCCGAATTTTGGTCACACGACACGCCCACACACACTCTTAGTGGGTCCAAAAATTGGGGCAAATTCTGCCGATTGACGGTCTCCCCCAAACCCTTTTCCACTCAAACCCACCAAATCACCCGCCTCAAGCATACCCTTGTCACTTTCTCAATCAATGAGATTCAGCCAATAGCATTGGCCTATAGCATCTAGTGGGCCTATTGCTTTGAATTTATGACACTTTTGATTTTTTTTTTTCTAATAATAATTTTGAATTCAACTAGTCCACTCCCACAGGGTTCCCTTTCACTCAGGTGGAGGGTAGCTATCTTATCACTCTGAATTTAGCTTGTGTACTTGTGTTTTTTTCTTCTGCAATGGATTCAGATTCAACAACTCACCTCGTATGAAATTTCCCGGAACAATCTATCATGCAATGCACCTGTTACTTACATTGGGGTGTGAGAAATTTGGCGTTCATGCCGGTTGGGGCGGTGTGACTTATTGACCCCTTTCTTGGCTTTTTCGTTTGCCAACCATTATTAGCCATTTTCCATTGGCTTGGCACTGCACATCACCAGAAGAAGAGCACCCACTAATTCTTACTATTTTTGTCCCTCTCTGTTCTATTTTTGCACCCCTCTTAAGACGATTCTGCCAATTCCTAAACATAGTATGAGAAACAGAAGTCCACGCGCATGATTGATATATTAGGAAACATATGTAAGATTGATTCATGGAGAGACCATCACTAATCACTATCAATCTATGACAACGAGTCCTTATGTTCTTGGCTTTATGATGGCATGCAATGGTTGAAGCTTGCGAGTGGTAAGTCCAACAATAGCCACATTGTCTTCCTCTCCATCTCTCAGTCTCCACTCAAATTCTTGAATTAGTCTGCCAATTGATGTACATCCTACCAACAATGCCTGAAGAGCACCTGCACATGCCCTCTTTCCAGCTCCAAATCCTATTGTTTTGTGCAAGTCCTTGGGATCATATTTGCCATCAAGAAATCTCTCTGGCTTCCACTCTTCAGGTTTTATCCATTGCTTTTTGTCCATATTACACCCATAAATATTAATAGCAATCTGCACATTAAATTTCAAGTTAAATTTGCCAACCATTATTTTTAGGAAACAAAGAAATTGCTTTGTCAAACTTGCAAACCTCACTTCCAGCAGGAATGTAGTAACCTCCTAATTCTGTATCTTCATGCGCATATCGCAAAGGTATAACTGGAACCGGACTGTGTTTCCTAATAGTTTCATGGAAAACAGCATTCAAGTATGGCAATTGAGACAAGTGTTCCTCTGTGGTCTTTTCAGACCTACATACAATTTGGATTTGCTGAAAGAGCATATCCTATCAAGTGAAAGGGGGAATCAATATAAGGTTTTACATGCAACAGGTATCCAGATATTAAAAAAAAAATGTAGATTAGCAACTGAAACAACCTGGCAGTTTGGATTCTTTGCAAGTTCATAAATGGCCCATTCATTAGTGATCAGAGTTGTATCTGATGCCTCAATAATTGCCTCCCAAACCAACATGCTGATTTGCTTCTCTGTAAGCGTGCCTTCCGATAATAAGAAGTCGAGATAACTATTTAGCTCCTGTACCAAATCTGAAACAAGTTACAGAACTCATAGTTTCAAAAGAAATTTGGAGGCAAAGAAAAGACTTACCTCTCCTAAGGCAATTCGTTTCTTTTGCTCCTTCATAAGGGCATTCATTACTGCCTGCCTGCGTAAATGCATTTGCTGGATATTCAGCTCCCATCTTTTATTGGGAATCCAACTCAAATATGGGAAGAAATCTCTCCAGTCCACATCAATTGCTCCCTCCATTGGATCAAGCACTAAAACCTTAAAAATCTCCTCTCTTGACAGACTGGAACCAAATTCATCAACATAAACAGATTGCACATCTTTTCCCAACGCCTGCAAATTTCATCTCACTTTTTTAATTCAGTACAGAAGATTATATTCCTAACTGGAAATTGAAGAACTCACTTCTTTCAGTGCTATTCCGAAAAGTCCAGACTCAAAAATTTCCCTGAAGTTCACTGCTTCGTCTGGAGAGGTGTCTACATGAGCATGCAACCGGTTTGAAATATTTTCAATCAGGGTGTCCCTGTGGCACCGGTGTCGCCTCTGCAAATTGAATTCAAAACAGATTTTTGACAAAAAGTGTAATGTTAAGGCAGAAACTCACAAGGGGAATTTAGAAGTTATAGCAGCTAACCTGAGCATTTGTTCCTAATACACTTGTAAGTATACATCGTTTCACCATCTTATGAAACTCATCATAATCACTTGTTGCAACCATACATTTATCCTGGGTAAGCACAGTCAAGGCTTTTGATAATTTTCTTGTTGAGATGGAAGAATATCTAGTCACCATGGCCTGAAATAATCAAGAAAATATAGAGTTGCAGCCCGTCTGTGCATTTGCATAAATGTATTCCATTCTTCATTCAGGAAGAGAAACAGAAAGGACTTACATTTTCAAAACATTTTACAGAAGTTAACAAAAAACTATCATCCAAAGAATTGTTTTGGAAAAATCTCTGAGAAAATTAAACCAAACTAACATGTCATACACCTGAAATAGCCCAATGGTTAATATAGCACCATCATCAGTATGTTATATAACATTCCATGGCCACTGGCAATAATAATGTGAAAACTAGGAAATTCATATTTTAGAAAAGAATTCTTTCTGCCTGCAATCGCTAGAATTGGACCACAACTATGAAAGCATAGTCAGAATTCATCTCTGGTATAATTTGAAGCAAACCCAAGGAATTTGTTGACAGCAGAATAACTACAGTATGCATCCTTTAGTATAAGAAATTAAATTAATGGCACTAAAGGGATATTAAAAAATTACAAAGCTAAGTTTCATAAATTTTTTTTTTATAAATATAGGCTCGTTCGTTATGAATTCATTTATCCTAAATTTAAAATATAAAATATATAACATTTATTTATTAAAAATATAAATCTTATATAACTGTGTATAGAGTACATGATGAATCGGATTAGGGTTGAATTTCCAAGTTCCATTAAAGCCAGCAGGTATTGACTCGTGGACTCTCAGACGACCAACACTCTTGGACTTATCCGAACTATCTGAAGTCGAGCGGAACTTTCTCGCAAACAGCCCTTTTCACCAAAAGACAGAATTACCCTCTCAAATTCGATGCGGAATTTTTTTTTTTTTTTAATCGAAGGTAGATCTCAGGGAGGCACCAAATGAGCGTAAAGTTTGGAGTTTGGGAGCTAGAAGATCATGTGTAAACCATAAAGAAGAGGAGAAAGAAAAGATAAAAGCACACCTCTTTGGCAACATCATTTGAATTGAGAACAGCAATGGTGGAAGATCCGGTTCTAATTGAATAGATTGGTCCATGAATCTCAACCCAGCTAGTGAAAGTCTTGTGGAGTTTCTTCTCCTTCAGTTGCAGCAAATTCCCTATAACTGGCCACCCAGGTACCTCTGCATCAATTCCACATTTGAAAGTTATTTCAATTCTTGAAAAACTCTATCATCGCAGTTAATTACATAAACCTCTATTGATTTCTCTTTTTAGCAGAGGACAAAACGAAGAAGAATACCCATAAAAGCACCACACCTGGCACAGAAGGAAGTCTGGCATTTCTTTTCTTATTATCAGAGATGAATTTTTTCATAAAGAACATGGAGAAGGACAAAACACCAATAGCCGCAGGGGTGGCATAGGGCATTACTTGAAAACTTGGAAGGATAGTAGTTGTGAAAACATCCATCGCTTTAGATCAAATATTGAGAAAGGGCTACTGTTGTTTTAGATGCTTCTGCTTAGAATACCCACGGCCACTATATATAGTGACACATCTGCCAGAGTGGGAAAGATGAAATATATCCACTTCCATCGCCTGATTGGGAGTGGCAATCAAGATTTATTTATTAGATTAGATTAGAAAAAGATGGGGAAGTTTATTAACTTGATAGGCGTTTAGTAACGCCCAGAAACCAGATCAAATTAACCTGTCTGTCGAATCGTAAGAATGGTTGAGGCATCGAATATACCCACTAATTCACTTGTGATGAGGGTGAATGGTATAATCCTCTTGAAGTGTCCCTTTCTGTTGGTTTTCTGAGCAAACGAGTAAGAAGGCAGGTCCTGGCTGATTCCTCTGTTGGGTTTTGCTCTGCCATAGCTTATGCTTCTTTGGCGTTTAGGAAGTAAGCTTAGGTAAAAAGGATGAAAGGATGGGCCACCACGACCAGCCGGCATGAGCTTAGTGAATTTTTTTCTTCCGAGAGCTTAGCGAATTCATGTCAAGAATTTGGCTATTACTGCGCACATTTGGCATTTGAAGTTGCTTTCTTTGTTTGCCACAAAGATTGAGCTCCACTGTTAAAATTTATGGTGGAATCTGCGGAGGCAGATTTTGGTATGCATTTATGGGAGGACAAACTAAATTTAAGAGCTGGTTTTTTAGATGTTAACTATCATCTCTTATTATTAATTATTTAAAAATTAAAAATGAAAATAGACAACCCTGTTTTTAAAACTACAGCCACAATCAATTTAATTAGCAAAAATAATATAGGCTAATTTATCCCGTTCATAATTAATATTAGGCAGTTGTCCAGGCATTAATAATTAATATTAAGAAATTATCTATATTAATGTATGTGATTATTAATCATTTTAATATATATATATTTTTTAATTTTTAATATATAAAAATAATATAATATTTTAAATTTTTTATTAATTATTTAAATATATTTTTATTATTTTTATTTCTTAAATTTTTTAATAAAAATTTTATAATAAAAATAATTAAAATCTATCTATATATAATATAAATATAAATATATATATATAATTAATATATTATAAGTTACATTATAATAATAATTATTTATTATAATATTAATAAAATAATTATTAAATAATTTATAACTTACATATAATAAAAAATATCACATGATAATACTATGAAAAAAAAAATCATATGTTAGTCATGTAATAATATTATAAAAGAGAATGTCACATGATAAACTCTTAAAAATACATTCTTACTTTATATATATATATATATATATATATAACATTTCATATTTAAAGTTTATAACTTTTCATATATATTGTTTAATAAGAATTAAAAATAAAGAAAAATATTTAAAAAGAAAATTCAGTACCCAACTAAGAGACTAGGTCGACAAATTACTGATTTAGCTAATGGATCAATACTTCAATTAATGAATCATTAAAATTAATTAAATATATAATAATTAAATATTACACTTATTAATATAATTTAACAAGTCTAATCAACTAAGTTTTATTTTCAAAATTAATATTTCAATATTTATTAAGTTATGTTTGCATATATAATATTGATTTAAAAATTTATAATAAAATATTAAAATATTTAAAATTTAAATATTTTTTATTTTCAATATTTATAATTAATATATAAAATAAAATATTTTATAAATGAAAAACTATCTTTTTAATGTTTATAAAATATTAATTATATATTAAAAATAAAAAATAAATATATCAGTTTGAAAAAAAAAATTGTAGTACTATAAATATAATATATAAACTATTCATTTGGAGTGAGTCCTTGGTTGATCAACTATTCATTTGAAGTTAGAGTTCATAGGAAAAAGCGCTTTTATTTTTTTATTTTTAATTTTATTATTTAATATATAAGAGAAATTATAGGCTACAAATATGAAAAGTTAATTAAATTATGATACAATTAGTGATTATGGAAGGGATAAATTAGTCTAATGAATTGTACTAGCTAAATTAAATTAGTTGTATTATTAGTAAGCATAGTTACTTAAAAAGAATATAAAAATAAATAAATTTATAGGTATAAGACATTTTTATTATACTAAAATTTTTATTAGATAAATTTAATATAAACCCTAAAAATCAAATATATAAATAATTATATTAATTGAAAGATGCAAATTGAATTGATGAAATATCTAAATCATTAAAGGCTTGATGGACAAAAGCTTATGAGGAATTTGGATATCCGTGGAGTCGTGGTGGGCTTGATATCCGCTAAGTCATTAGTAATCGTTAACTTCTCATCAATAACTAATTAAGGATTAAAAAAAAAAAAAAGAAAAACAGAGATAATAGGAAAAAAAAATATATAGAGAAAAAGAGAAGGCTCTCCCTAAAAATTAAGGCTCTCCCTAAAAATTATAGTATGAGTTATCTATATTAATTCAATCATTGTCACACATATATATTTTTATTTATTATCTAATTAGGATTGCCATATTTATATACTACATAATTTATGTATTATAGATATATTTTGAGCCAGATAAAATCTATCTCAATCTCTTTATAAATTCATTTGTGTCATTTTTTTTTTTAATTTTTAACTTAATTTATCAGAATAAACCCTAATAAAAGTTATGCTTTTTTTAGTATTTAATATTAAAAATAACAAATCTTTTGTCATCAACTCTTGAGATTATTAAAATATCTTTCAAATAAAAAAAGGAAAAGAACTCTTTTATGTTGAGCTAACTAACTCTTCAAATTATTTATAAAAAAATTTTTTATTATTGTATGACTTTGAATTTTCTTTATTCCACTTTTTCACTAATTTTGAAATACTGCAATTGCCCAATTGGAAAATTTTCAATTATTTTATTTTTCACTATTTTTCTTCACTTTCCTTCTATCAAAAAACTTTTTTTCTTCACTATTCAAATAGGATGAAATCAATTTTTTTTTTCTTTTTTTCGCCCTTTATCTTATTTTTTTTTATTCAAAATTAATAGCTTGAAAAAAATATCCCATGTTTTATTTGGATTATTGTCCAATTTTATTTCAATGATTTGATATTAATTCAATTTGTGTAAACATATTTGTGTGTGTTTTCTATAAACATATTTGTGTGGCGTTTAAAAATTGATGCAAAGGCCAAAAGTCAAACTGAATAGTATTATATTTGATTATATATCTTATATTTTTATTCTATTATTAAAATAATTGCAATCTAATCCAAGTAAATTACTAATAATCTATTACTAAAAATTGTCTTTTTTTTTTTCCTTTATAAAAGGAAAAAGATATATATTGGTGACATTACAATGAAAATTGGGAATTAAAAATGTATATTACTACAAAATGTATAATCTTATATTAAAAAAAATTCTATAGTTATTTAATTTTTATTATAAAAATAAAATTATTTTATTATAAAAAATAAGAAAATTTAACGAAATTTTATGATTAATCTTATGTGATTTTAGTAAATTGATTTTTTTTGTATAAAATTATTAATTATTAAAAATTTATTAATTTAACATTTTTGTAATAATTATTTTTTAAATTAATAAAATTTTAATTAATTTTTTTATAAGAAAATATTAATTTATAAAAATATATAAAAAAATTATAAAATTTTGCTAAATTATCTTACGCTTTAACAAGGTAATTTTATTTTATATGATAAAAACAAATATCATGTAATACAACTAATAAACTATGAAATAACCGAAGCGCATCTATACTATGAGCACAAATCTATTGAATTTCGAGAAGAATAAATGAAATTATTTTTAATATCCTGGAAACATCGGTGGTGGCGGTGACGAGTAGTGGAAGCCGATATTGGGTGGAAGTACGACATCGAAGGTTGGGGTAGATTTAACTGGAGGAGGGAGTGAAAGAGATGAGGAAGGCGGAGACGACTGTGCTGGAGGTGGTGGTGAGTAACTTGGAGGAGGGGAGAGCACACGTTGAGGTGGGGATTGGACGGGAGGAGGTGGGGATTGAGTTGGAGGTGGAGATTGGGCAGGAGGGGGTGGGGATTGTTTTGGAGGTGGTGGAGATTGGGCAGGGGGTGGTGGGGATTGTGTTGGAGGTGGGGATTGTGTTGGAGGTGGTGGAGATTGGGCAGGGGGTGGTGGGGATTGTGTTGGAGGTGGTGGAGATTGGGCAGGGGGTGGTGGGGATTGTGTTGGAGGTGGGGATTGTGTTGGAGGTGGTGGGGATTGTGTTGGAGAGGTGGTGGAGATTGGGCAGGGGTGTGGTGGGGAGGTGGTGGTGTGGTGGGAGGGGTGGTGGGTGGAAGTGGTGGGTGGAGGTGGTGCAATGCTGGTGGTGGAGATTGGACGGGGGGTGGTGGAGAGTGCACTGGTGGTGGTGGGGATTGTGTTGGAGGTGGTGGAGATTGGACGGGAGGTGGTGGAGAGTGCACTGGTGGTGGTGGGGATTGTGTTGGAGGTGGTGGAGATTGGACGGGAGGTGGTGGGGAGTGCACTGCTGGTGGTGGAGATTGGACGGGAGGTGATGGGGAGTGCACTGCTGGTGGTGGGGCTTGGACAGGTGGTGGGGGGGAGTGCATTGGGGGTGGTGGGGATTGGACAGGTGGTGGGGGGGAGTGCATTGGGGGTCGTGGAGATGGGACAGGAGGTGGTGGGGATTGTGTTGGTGGCGGTGGAGATTGTTTAGGGGGTGGTGGTCGGGATTTCACTGGGGGTGGTGGAGATTGGACAGGAGGTGGTGGGGATTGTGTTGGTGGCGGTGGAGATTGGTTAGGGGGTGATGAGAATTGGACAGGTGGTGGAGATTGTGTTGGAGGCAATGGAGAAGAGAAGGGAGATGGTGTAGGTTGTGTTTGGGGTGGTGAAGATTGGACAGGGGATGGTGGGGAGTTGAAAGTCGATGGAGAAGAAACAGGAGATGATGGAGATTGTGTTTGAGGTGGTGGAGACTTGACGGAGGATGGTGGGCTTTGTTTTTGGAATGGTGGAGAGTGGGCTTGGGATGGTGGTGATTGTATCAGTGATGGTGGAGAGTGGATTGCTAGAGGTGGAGATTTTCTGCGACCATTGGGAGAGTGCTTGTGAGGATTATCACTAGGTGTGGGCGCCGAAACTGGTGTTATTGTTATAGGTGGACTAGAAACCTGCCTTGGTGTTGGTGGTTGTGCCTTAGGTGTGGATGATGGTGGTTGTGGCTTAGGCGTGGATGGTGGTGATTTCTTAGGTTTTGGTGATAGTTGCGGTTGTGGTTTGGGTGCTGGAGTTCTCAAAACTGGAGGATTTCCCGATGATGATCCTCCACATTTCGCCTTACTGCAATCAACCGGTTTGCTTACCACTGGATGACAAGTTTTCTGTGGCTTTTGCTTAGGCCTGTCCGGTAAACAATTACTTGTATCATCCCGAACGATGTCCTTCCCACTTGGTTTTTCGCATACTGGTGCCTCTCCATTGAAATAATTATATGAAAATGTGAAGTTCCCCAGGCTAGGCAAGCGACAAATGCTTTCAGGAACAAAACCTGTCAACATGTTGTGGGAAATATCAAATCTCTCCAGCTTGCCAAGATCTTTGAAAGACTTGGGCAATACCCCACTAAATGCATTTGAAGAAACGTCAAGAACTGTCAAATTTCCAAGCTTTCCAATCTCAAATGGTAAACAACCCGAAAGATTATTGTTTGAAAATATTATTTCATTCAATGTATTAACCATATTGCCTATGCTGCTTGGAATGCAGCCTGTGAGCTTGTTATTGGCAACCACCACAACCGAAGCAGTAGATGACCCTAGAGTTTCAGGAATAGTTGATGTGAACCTATTGTTATTCAAGAGCAAAGCATCAAGTTCCTTCTTAAAAAGCCCAGGAGGCAATTCACCTTCAAAGTTGTTGTACCTAATGTCAAGGAACTTAAGTGAAGGCAATGATATAACAACCGTTGGGAATGGACCGACAAATCGGTTGTTGCTAACATCTAGTTCATGGAGAATGGTTAGCTTGGAGAAGCTTTTGGGAATAATCCCACAGAACCGATTAGAGTTGATATGGAATAATGAAATATCTGTCAATAGACCCAACTCCACAGGAAGAAAGCCAGCAATGTCAAAATGGTTAAGATCAATCCCAGCAACAACTGTTTGTTTAGGATCATCAAGAGCCTCTGCACAAAATACACCATTGTAATCACAAACATTGGGACCCACCCAGTTTGCTGTGGAATTGAATGGGTCAGAATGTATAGCCTGTTTCCATGCTTGAAGAGCAATATATGCTCTTTTAAGCCTGGTATTTGCAAAGGTAATGTTAAGTTTTATGGCATATTCATAATCATCAGGCAAGTTATCATTCTCTTTCAAGGTCAAAAGTTGGCGACGAGCAATGTTCGAAGCTTCAAGATCCGATAAAGATACGGAGAGATACCAAAGGGAAGAGAAATGTAGAAGATAGAGTAATAAGCAAGAGCTAGAGGCCTTCATTTTTGACATAAAATGCATGAATATTGACTAAGCCACCTTGGGAGACACCCAAGGCTGCATGCAGAGTTGAGATACAAAAACAAGGGTGAATTGAGGGTTGATATATTAAGAGAGAGCCAAATTGATTGAAGATATATTTGGGAGGCCAAGCAACAATCTCTCTATCTATAGCTGTAAAAGAGAGGACTTTTCTTTTGTGAACCGCAAGATTGGATGGTCATTCCAAGTTCCTCAACTATTTGGCATTGATATTGGCTCCTAAATCTGGAAAAAATTTGATAACAGAACAATAAAATTTGCCTATATTTACACAAAGACTGGATGGTAGTTCCGATAGTGTCAACTCGTTAGATTCTGAAGCTTTACTGGCTCTAAATTTATGCATGAACCATAGCTAAATTTAGGTTTGTGACCAAGTCGTCCTCCCAAGACTTCTGACTTTCGAGGTCTCTGTTAAACAGCGTCATTGAGCAAGAGAGGACTTTCTCCTCTATTGGCTTTCCTTTTCCGAGGCCCACCTTGGCCTATGATGGGAATGGCTCTGATTATCTTTTGGGCCTGTAATCTTAAAACCCCATTAAGATCAGATGATTATTATGATTATTATTACTATTATTATCCAACCAAAGACAAATGGGAAATGGTCAAAAAGCTATTCAGTACTCAACAATTGCAATATCTCATATGTAGCCAAAAAAACGGAAAAGGTTTAGTAAGGGAAAAGACATCGCACCATGCATGGGTTTCCCATCCCGAGAAACAATAGTCGATGGAAGATGACAAGATGTTTTAAAGCTCGCCTAGATATTATTATTATGCCTGAATGCAAATTAACATCACACAAAAAGCCATTCAACAATCAACAAAGAGCGGAGAGACCAGACCCTGCAACATTACTTACAATTAGATTATAATTATTAAAAGATTAAAAAAAAAAAAAGTGGGTTCTTGGTGCTTCGTGAACTCCAGTGATCCAAGGAGAACATGATGGACCACCACCATCCCTGGTGAGGAACAGCATACGTTACAATTATTGATTCTCGAGCCATGTCTCTTTTTTTTTAAAAAAAAAATTGCAGTCATATCTCGTTGTAAAACTAAAATCTTTTTCATTATTATATAAATTAATTAATCAATTATGTAAAAAAAAATATTATCTTAACTAAAATTTATTTTAAAATTGTATAATCGTAAAAAATATTTTAATTTGCTGCTAAAGAAAATCACAGCACTGCAAAAAAAAAAAAAAAAAAAAAAAGAATCCACGACAATTGCTAGAGAATAGTCGCTATTACAATTAAAAATTGCAGGTGTTACCATTTTTAAAGTGACTAATTGCTGGATCCATGTCAGATCGAAAGTACAGGGATTAAACAACACATATATCATTATCACATTTATGAATTTACTAATTCTTGATTGTCTTAATTAATTCTGCCGGCTTTGAATAATGGTCTATTTTATATTATTATTAAAATTATTAAATATTTTAATTTGAAAGTGTAAAAAAAATTAATTTAATATATTTTAATTTTAAAAATATCACAAAAATAAACAATATTTTAAAATTATTAACAAATTTAATTTTCTTAATCATCAAGATTTTTTTAATTAAATATTTTAATTTATTTATAATTTATAGTTTTTTTTTAAATCCATGACTACCTCTCTTAATAATATATTTTTTTAATAATTAAATCTAAATTTTTTCGTTAAAAATATAATAAATCTTATCAATATATTCAAAATTTATTAATAATCATTATAAATTGTAGAGATCATTATTTTTCATTTCTCAAAATTAAAAAATTGAAATCTCATAGCACATATTAATTGGCAAAATATGCACGCTCCATATCCATCAATAATTAGTATTTAGTTGTTTCTTTAATTATTATTTTTATAATGAGTTTTAATGAAGATTTAAACTTAAAATTTCATAATTAAAATTTTTTTTTCATATTATCTGTCACGACCCGACCTATGGGCCGGACCGGCACTAGGACCTGGGCCAGCCTAAAGCCCCCGAGACCCGTAGTAAGCCTAACTATTCACTAACCCAACTCTAAGGCCCATTGGGCTCAATTTCAAGAAATCAATCGGACAGAGTCCGGTCATAAAATGGACCTTCCAATGGGGAGTTTTTGACTCACCTGACCTATAAACACAATAAATAATCAATTGGGGAGCTCAGCTCACTCTCCACATACTCATATCAGCATAAAAATAAATGGGAGCTCAGCTCCCTCATCCAGTCCATCAAACATGCATGTGATAAAAATTTTACAGGTCCATAATAACAATTTATATTACAGACCTAAATCAATTAAATATTTCTAATACATGCGAAAATTATAGAAGTTTATAAAATTACACAAACATGAATAAATGACCTGCAAGGGATAAAAGCATGTTAACCTAAAAAATATACTCCTGTGGCCTGGAAAAATATTGAACAGGAGTGAGCGTTCGACTCAGAGAGTAAAATATCAATTTTAACCATAATCTCTATAACTATCTAAAACTAATGCACCCTGTAGAGTGAAATGCAACAACAGCAATAATTTCACGTCATAACATCAAAAAGGTAATTTGGAGCACTCACACACCCAGTAATATCAATCATAATATATGGGAGTTGATCACCTATACAGCTTTCTTAAATCCAACCTGTGCCAGCGAAGAATTCAGCTCGGACTTCCACTTAATAACCAAATAGGGGTCCTAGCGAAGAACTCAAGCCTTGTCTACCCCGAAGGACCGGGTCCCAGCGAAGATCTCAAGTCGTATCTACCCGTCCTATCCATAGTCCACACCACATCACACGCACGCCAACGCACGCACACTGCTTCAAATTACCACAACAACATCCATGGCACTTCAACAGTTATGAATGCAACATAAAACGTGCCTAAAGTTTAACTACATAGATACATACATATAAGTGATGCATGGGCATGCTTAAACATATAATAATATCGAAATTACAATTAAAATTAATATTTTATTCACAGACTTGACAGCGGTCACTGTGGCGGCTGAGCGGAGGAAGAAGGCTGTCCCTGCTCACCTGACAATTTTATTACAATCATTTAATAAATTTGACTCAATATAAACTTAAGAAAAGACCAAATACGTCATAAGTCATGCCGAAAATTCGGTAGAGTCTCCCCTATACCTAGGACCTACCCAACCTGTAAAAGGGCTCAAAACGCACTTCTATATTCACAATCCATATATCCACAACTCAATCACATCTCACAGCCCCTCCTGGGCCCATCCAAACAGTCATCCATCACAATATGTAAAATTTCAATTTAGTCCTTATAATTGACTCTTTTTGTAAAAACTACACAAATGAACTCTAAAAATTATAAAACTTTTTCCCGTAGTCCTTAGCAATATTACTAGGCTAATGCAAAAAGAATCATAATTTTCTGAGCTACCACGAATATTTTACGGATTTTTAATCTCATTTAAGCACTAGAAAATTACGAAAAAGTAAGGTTCGGATTTACCTATGCCGATTCTGACTTCAGGGACGCGCTTGGGACGTCTGACAATGGTGGGGTAGCCAAAACCTCGATCCAATTCGGAGACTTTTCTGGTAATTGGTCTGTCTGGCCGGAAATTCACAGACTCGGACAATTGTCGAATTTCCGCGAATTGAAGATACCTACGCGAAGCCCACAACACGGGGGTTAGTACATAAATTTTACGGAATTTTATAAGCTCATTTAATGCTCGGAAAAATACTACGAAGTTCCGTGGGACCCACCGAAAAATGGTGTCAGAAAAATTTGAAATTTATATCGGCGCGAAGCTCTCGACGAGTGGAGCGCTTTGGTACTCTCGGTTTTCTTGTGGGGTTCACAATTTGCGAGAAATCTAGCCCAAAAATCAAAATGGGCTAAAACTTCCCGGGCAAAAATTGGACAAACAGCTCGATGGATTTCGGTGTTCTTGGTGTCTATGGAAAGCTCTCGACGAGTAGATAGATTTAGACACAAGACCCTGTCCGATTGGTGGCCGGATCGGCCAAATTTCGGCCGGGAAGATGAAGCGGCGCGCTTGAGCGTTACGTCTCTTCGGGCGCCTTTTTCCGGCGTTCCAGAAGGCGGCCGACGAGGGGAGGTGGCTGGGGAGGGCGCCGGCGGGTTGGGGTGGTAGGGGAGGCGGCGGCGCAGCAAGGGAAGGGGGGAGGAGAGAGAAAACGGGAGAGGAAGAGAGGAAGGAGGAAACGCGCGCGGGAGAAAAAGAGAAGAAGAAGAATGAGCCAGTCCGATTCGATCGGTCCGATCTGGTCCGGTTCAATTTGGAATACAAAATTTTAAATTTTTTACTCTGCCTTGGGACAAAAAACGAGATCTAAAAATTTTGAAAAAAATTTTAGAAAACTCAAAAATTCGTTGACTCCAAATATATTTTTAGTTTTACCACATGGTCTTTAAATTAATTTTTAAAAATCATCAAAGTTTTATATTTTCAGGAAATCAAACCCGATTTCAAAAATCTGAAAAATTTTAAATAATTTTCTAAAATTTAAATAAAATTAAAACATCAATATTTACCCAAAAATAATAAATTTAAAAATTAGGGGTATTACATTATCAAGCTAAAATTAATTGATGTAATTAGCCAATGGTGGGCATGGTGATTCACTAATACTTAATGTAATCTTGTTTTGAGTTTTACTTTTTTATTTAAAAACTAAAATTTATTGATGAATACTAAAAAGAGAAATAAGAACCGGTTCGGGCAAATAAGCAATTATTCAGTAGCTTTTTTTATCATTGTGATATGGTCAACGCAAGGGACGTCGTTGTCTTCGGGGCTCCGTCTTTGGATGCGCATCTGAACGAGATTGACTGGATTTGATCATTAGAATCCAAGGTGATAAATTAGGCATGCAAACGGAAAATCAAATTTGCCTTACTTTTAATCCACAGTGAAGATTTATCTATGGTGTTAGCTCAGAACAGCTCAATTACTATTTATTGATGATAATAATAATAATAATAATAATAACAATAATGTTTACCATCGAAAAATCATGTCAATTGACCATCTTTTAAATGTTGGCATGCATGCACGACACAACCATGATGCATGATTCACAATCCAATCTTTATGAATTAACTAATGGTCCTCACTCAATCTTTTACGACAATCTATGTCAGCTAATAACTTTCAATCTCAAAAACAAAAGAAAATTTAAATAATACAGCGAATAAGCGAAAGACAGAGAGAGGTGCCGAAAAGTAAAAATCCAAAGTAAACGAGGGTGCAGGGTGGGAGTTGAAGAGGACAAAAAAATGTACCAAAGAGTAAATACCATTGGTGGTGGGAAACCAGAGAGACAGACCAACAGCATTTGAATGCAATTGCAGTAGTAAATTTGAAATTGATGGAGTGTAACGAATTTTTGCTTTCGTCTTAAATTTTTCTTCTTGTTTGCTGCCACAAAGCAACTCCGATCGGCTTCAAGCGTTAGAGAAGTTGAAGAAAAGCATTGATGGCATAAGAGGAAGTGGTTGGAAGCTCTTTTGAACTCTCCTTCAACGTTTCTTGTTCCTGGGTAAGTTGGCTTTTGGAGGGTTTTTTCAGCTGACCAACCACCTCCCCCTTTTAATGCGAGATTCTGTTGTTAGAGTTGGCTTCGAATCTGGGTTTTGTATCTTTGTTGGGTGTGATGGTGTTGAATTTGAATTGGAACCCGCAAAGTATGGGCCTTTGAAAGGATGCTAAAGCTACGGTTTCTCTTATCAGTGTTAAAGGTTTGATTCTATTCAGATTAGCTCCCTTTGTTTTTCTTTTACGTCTTTACCTTTCCTCTTCTTTATGACCAATCTTCTTCATCTTACAAAAGTTCTGTGTAGTCCTAAAGAAAAGATTCTGTCTCTGTTATTTTGAAAGCTTCCAAGTTTTGAATTACCAAAGTTAGGAATGCCACTTAAGTTTCCGATATTGACTCAAAATTTTTATGTAAAAATCTCAACTTTGCTTTTCATTTGGGCCTGCGCTTATTAATTATTCGGCTCTGTGTGCATCAGTGAAATTGTCTGTGGAGACTGGAGAGAACGAGGAGGCATCCATGCACCTCTTAATATGGAAGCCAATAACTCATTGTGCTTCTTTGATAATGGACAAGAAGGCCAGAAGGAGAGATGGTTCTGCTTTGGGTTCTCGTTCTGGCGGATTGTCTATGCTCCGTCAATTGCAAGAGAACAAGCTCAAGGAGGCTCTTGAGGAAGCATCTGAAGATGGGTCGCTTGCAAAATCCCAAGACATCGATGCTGAGTCATCCCCAAATCAAGAAAGAACAGCCATTGGGAGGTCAAGATCTCTTGCTAGGCTCAATGCCCAGAAGGAATTCTTGCGTGCTACAGCTCTGGCAGCAGAAAGAACCTTCTGCTCTGAGGACTCAATTCCTGACCTCCGTGATGCGTTCTCTAAGTTCCTCACTATGTACCCAAAGTTTCAATCCACAGAAAAGATTGATCGGCTGCGGCTTGATGAATACGGGAATCTATCCGAGTCCATGTCAAAGGTATGTCTTGATTACTGTGGCTTCGGTCTGTTTTCTCATCTACAAACTCAGCAGCATTGGGAATCATCTGCTTTTACTTTGCACGAAATAACTACAAATTTGAGTAATCATGCTCTCTATGGAAGTGCTGAAAGGGGCACTGCTGAACATGATGTAAAGAGTAAGATTATGGATTATTTGAACATCCCTGAAAATGAGTATGGCCTTGTTTTTACTGTTAGTAGAGGGTCTGCATTTAAATTGCTTGCCGAGTATTATCCATTTCAATCAAACAAGAAGTTGTTGACCATGTTTGATCATGAGAGTCAGTCTGTGAATTGGATGGCTCAACGTGCCAAGGAGAAAGGTGCTATGATTAGTAGTGCTTGGTTTAAATGGCCTACCTTAAAACTATGTTCTAAGGAGCTGAGGAAGCAGATTTGTAATAAAAAGAAGAGGAAGAAGAATTCTGCAGTTGGGCTTTTTGTGTTTCCTGTTCAGTCTAGAGTAACTGGGGCCAAGTATTCTTACCAGTGGATGTCACTTGCTCAACAAAATAGTTGGCATGTTTTGCTGGATGCTGGGTCATTAGGTCCAAAGGATATGGATTCACTAGGGCTTTCCTTGTTCAGGCCAGATTTTATTATCACATCATTTTACAGGGTGTTTGGTTCTGACCCAACTGGGTTTGGGTGTCTTTTGATCAAGAAATCTGTAATGGCAAACCTGCAGAATGAGAGTGGCCGCACTGGGTTGGGAATGGTGAGGATTCTCCCTGTTTTCCCTCAGTATTTGGGTGATTCTATGGACGGTCTTGATGTTTTTACTGGAATGGAGAATGATGCCATGAATGGTAGTGAAGATGCAGAGTCTGAAACACGTGGGGAGTCACAAATGCCTGCCTTTTCAGGTGTACTCACTACCAACGAGGTCAGGGATGTCTTTGAGAACGAGATGGAACATGATAGCAGCTCAGACAGAGATGGGGCAAGCACCGTATTTGAGGAGGTTGAGAGCATTTCGGTTGGGGATGTTATGAAAAGTCCAATTTTCAGTGAGGATGAGTCATCAGATAATTCATACTGGATCGATTTGGGTCAGAGTCCATTGGCATCTCATAACTCTGGGCAATTAACCAAACAGAGAACAGGTTCACCTTTGCTATCTACCTGGTTCTTGCGCAAGAAGAGACATAATCAACTATCAACAAGGCCAACATCAAAAATGTATAAGAACCCAATTTATGATGATGATCATCATCACAGATTCCATAATGATCCTGCTTTGTCTGTTGATGAAACTGTATTATCAGTGTCACAGGATCTTGACCTTACCAAAGGAATCTCTGAAGAACAACGGTTTGCTGAAACAGAACATACACTCAGCAATGGAGAAAAATATGTCAATTTGAAGCACGCTGGAGAGATTCAAGTGGACACTGAAATTGGGGATGGGCCAATATTGAGCCTTCGTTATCATAACCTTGAAGGTGTCTCAGCCTCTGAAATTAGCCAAGAAGCCAAAGAAAGTGCTATAAGGAGAGAGACAGAAGGTGACTACAGATTGTTAGGGAGGAGAGCAAGAGGAAGGTTTTTTGGTTTGGAAGAGGGAGATCATCTAGCTAGCACAAGACACACAGTATCTTTCAGCATGGAAGACAACCGTAGAGAACACTCAAGTAACTTGGAGCCAAAGGAAATATCTTTAACTACTTTTGGTGATGAGGCGTCCATAAGTGATGGAGAATATGGCGATGAACAAGAGTGGGGAAGGAGTGAGCCAGAGATAATATGCCGGCATCTTCATCACATCAATCTATTGGGTCTCAACAAAACTACTCTCAGACTTCGTTATCTCATCAATTGGCTTGTTACCTCCTTACTTCAACTTCGGTTTCCTTCTTCAGAAGTGCCTCTTGTACAGATATATGGCCCTAAAATAAAATATGAAAGGGGTGCAGCTGTAGCTTTCAATGTGAGACAGAGCACTGGAGGACAACTAATTCATCCAGAAGTTGTTCAGAAGTTGGCTGATAAAAATGGAATCTCTCTAGGCATTGGCATCCTGAACCATGTAAGGATAGTTGACAGCCCAAAACAACATTGTGGGGGTTTTGATTTTGAAGACGCAGCATTGTGCAAGCCAATGGCTAGTGCCCACCATGACAGTAAAGATGTGTTTTACCGAGTGGAGGTTGTTACTGCATCACTTGGATTTCTAACAAACTTTGAAGATGTTTATAAGATGTGGGCATTCATTGCTGGATTTCTTAATCCATCATTTGTTGAAGATGACAAATTATCTGCAGTTCCTGAGGATTCAGAAGCATAGGATCTGGAAAATTATTTGAAGGATTTTTGTTTCGTTTTGAAGCAATATGGACCCCTCCATTGCCTTTTGCTATATATCATGAAGGAAGATATAGTCATGGTTAATGCTCGAGTCTGCAGCATAGGACAATGATGTTGAAGCAATGAATAAAGGAAGCAAAGGCATGTTTTTGTGCGGTCTCTTGCTTAGGGTCTTTCACTCTTTCACGAGCCTTTCCATGAGCAGCAGATAATTTTTTAATTCTTCTTGTTGTATCTTGGATTGCAATATTTTGTATTAGTAGTATTCAGTTTCATGTAGAGTTTGATCTATAAACATATATCAGTTGAGGCAGTTATTCAAAACTAGAAAAAAGAATGGAATGTGTGAGGATTTTCTGTTGTAGTTCAGATTTCTGTTCCATTTTTGGTTCAATTTTCTACTTTGCATTATGTATCATGTGGATGTTTGCTGCTGTGGTATTTTATCCATGGCTGTTTAGTTCAAATTTTTTCTTCAGTGTTCGGTTTTGCATTATTATTTTACAAGTGGATGTTTGCTGCTATGGTTTCTATTCATCACTGTTACAAGTGTGATTCTTTGCCTCTCTAAATATTTTGTTTGCCATTACCATTCAATTTAAACAAATGTAAGGACTGGGCACTTTTGAGATATAATGTAAAAATAATTATAAGATTGTTTTTGAACAGCAAAATAATGATAAGATCATATCATAAAATAAAACTCGAAAATTTGTGCAAATTTGTAAGCAAATTAAAATTAAGGCGATCATACGATACAGTTTCAAGCCCAGAAGTTTCACTTTTTGGTTCTAATTTATGATAGTGATGATGTTCTGGGGGAATGGTTTAGAGGAAAGCTCAGTTTGTAGCTGTTACGTCCCTGGTCTTCTTCTCGAGGGGTTATAAATTGAAAATTCCTGTGCTAGGCCGCTCAGGCAGAGCAACGTTGGAGGCCATGTAGTTTTTTGAGGTCGAAATTTCAATCAAGACTGGCCCAACTTCGAAGGTATATAAATCATGGGCTTAATCTAAATTCGAGGTAACACACTACAGATGGGACCTTTTTTAAGATTTAGAATTTGGAACTCGACTCGGTAATGGACAGGGGTCCGGCGCACATCACGGGTCACTGTATGCATCTGAAAAAGTTCGAAATTCAAACCCGTGAATGAAATAAAACTTATCATATATATGAGCCGTCCACAGGCGCATCGTTTTCTCAGGGAAGGTTTAGGAGAATGAACGAGAGTCCATCAGCATCTTCGTCCATGGCCAGGAGCTGTAAGCTTCCAGTTACTAGGCATTTCTTCAAGGTTATGATGACTGGTTTCCGATCCCAACTCGTATGTATCCTCCCTTTCTTTTTGATTAAATTCTTTATTATATATTTCATAATATAGTTTTATTGTTTTTTTTTTTCCTTGTAAACAGTCTCTTCCTGTGGCTTTCTGCCGACAGCTGAGGGGGAAGAGATTGGATAAGGCAGTAGTGAGAAGTTCCCAGGGGTCATGGCATATCAAAGTTGGTAAATGCCGCAAAGGGTTGTTGTACTTTGAACAAGGCTGGGAAAATTTTGTGAAGCACCATGACCTCAATCTTGGAGATTTCGTGGTATTCGAACATAAGGGAGACATGGTTTTCGATGCCATAGTGTTCGATCCAAGCTCGTGTGAGAAAGAGCTTCCTGTTTCCATCAATTTCTCTGAGAAGAACGGGAAGAAGAATTCATCTGATGAAGTTGAGAGCAGTTATGACAAGACGGGGAAAGGGAATTTCAAAGGTGGGTGGGTTATAGACTTCTAGCTCTACTAGTACTTGGATTAATTTTAATTTATCAATATCCATGTATATACCAAATGTTGTCGCTGTGTATCCGCAGAGCAACGCCTGCTTGAAGATGCTAAATCCTACTCTCCGAAGGGTCCTCATTTCATAACAACCATAACAACAACTAACGGAGCAGATGATGGATCATATCTGGTGAGCTAATTTTCAATATTTGGAATATGGGATATGCCTGTAGAAGCTTAACAAATATTGATCCGTTTTTTAATGTCTGGTGATGGAGGCAGGATATCCCTGCAGAATTCGCAAGCTCAAAAAACATTATTCGAGCATCCATCGTGGTTCTCCGGAATCCCTCGAGAAAATTATGGGCAGTGAAGCTTTGCAGTGTTGATTCCGAATGTGGGAGTAAGGCTGAGTCGAGACGTGTATTAATGGGAAAAGGATGGCGTGACTTTTATGTCGCCAATAAGCTGAAGGAAGGAGACGTCTGCCTATTTGAGCTCGATCTCACCAGAAAAAGATCTGATGTTGTAGTGATGGCCGTGCATATTTTTCCCTGGTGAACTGAGCAGTTCTTTGATCGTTTTGTTGGGTCTTGTTGGCTAAAGATGCTTTCTTTTTTCTGTTTTAGAGATTCTTGAGCATTTATCTGCAGCTCTTCGTTTTTTTTTTTTGGGAATATTCTGCCAAAAATTAGTTGGAATCTATTTAACAAAATTTAATTGAATTTTATTTATTATATACTTATATTGGACCCCAGTAGAAACTAAATCAGTAAAAAAAAAGATTATCCCACTTTTTATACTCACATCCAATGATTGCAACAAAATAATAATTGTAATATCTAATGATAAACCTTTGACCTAAATTTCTAAATTTTATGGAAGATTAGTTTGTGTTAAGAGATTTCACTTGAAATTCTCGAGGGCATGGAAGCATAGTGATGAGCAGTATTCAATCCACAATAAAAAAAAAATTAATTAACAAAATAGAAAAAATCAAATCAAATAATTTTATTTTTTAATTAATTAATTATTATTAAATCTCAAATTATAATTAGAAATATGAGATATAATTAAAATTGGCTCTAATATTAGCAAAAAAATAAGTTTACAATGACAAATTAAATGAAATTAATTTGATTTAATTTAATTTTATTTGATTTAATTTATTTAAAATTTTTAATTTATATACTGTGTTGAACCGAGCGAAATTTATCCCAATATGAAAATTGTTGAATAGTTTCAAGTAGAGATAACATAGGTGAATTACAATTATTCAAATTTGAAGTTTAAGGAATTGAAATTGGTGACTCTTTCTTTTAATTTTTATAACTTTTTTTAATTCATGTATTAATATTTTTATTATAAATCGTTTATTTTATAACAAATTAATTATGAAATAATAATTATATAATAATAACAGGATTCATAAATTCAATTTTATTCAGGTATTAAAAATATTTTTTAAAAAGTTATAATTACTCTTTTTTCTTTTATTCCATGTAATAATCTTATACAGAGTGGCTGGGATAAGATATAATTTATCCTTTCATTGACAAAACGTTAGCTCTAAATTAACTATAACAAGAATATTTATCCTTTCATTAACACAGCCTTAGCTCTAAATTAATTGTAATAAGAGGAGGGGGGCAAAAACAAAAACTTAAAGCTCAATTTTAGGGGTAATAATAATTACCCAATTAGTCTATTTTTTTTATATTTTAACTTAATTAAGAAAATTTAATTTAAATTTAAGTTATCTCAAAAATAAGAAAAATAAAAAGGTAGAGTATATTATTTTTTAATTTTAATTAATAAATCAAAAAATTTATCCTAAAAATAAAAAGTGACTTTTTATTTTTATTTAAATTAAGAAATTAATAGATTAAATTCATAAATTTTAATTTTTAAATTTAATTTAAATTTAAATTTATAAATTAATTTGATAAAAAATTAAAATTTTATTAAATTGAATTTTCCTAACGAATATGAGAACTAAAATAAACATTTTGAAAAAAAAAAAAAAAAACCTCTTAGCTTAGGTAAGGCATAAATGTACGCGCCATCAGTCTACGTGACAAACCTCCCATAACAACCTCACAACCTCTCTCGAGCGACTGAAACACACGCTCCAAATGCACCTGCGCAGCTGCGTTAACGCTATGGAGTGCCAAAGCTCCGCTTCGCACCACACTGCATGAAACTACCCATTACTCCCACTCGATTCAAAACCGAATAAAATTTCTATAATTCCCCTTCGATTTTTCTGTTCCTTTCTTCAATTCGTATTTTCCCATGTAATGCTTTAGCTGGAAGTTGTCACTTTTTCCTGATTCGGTTAAAACGCCTGGGAATTGTATCCATGGCGAAAGAGAATCATGCGGAGATGGAAAATGCTAGGCGCCCTTGTTTCTTCGAGATTTTCTCCTCTAATTTAACTGCGGATCGACTGGTAGTTTCTCTTATTTCGTATTTTCCTTGCTTTCTCCATGTCCCCTTTTGTTCCATTTTCGTTTTCATTGATCTTTGCCCCGTTACTTATTTTTCCTGATAATTAAGGAAGGAAATTAGGGTTTGGACCGCGGTAGTTTTAAAAAATTCTTATCATTATTAGAAAGGAAATGATTGGGAACTAATTTATGTTTTTCATAGGTTCAATCAATCGGAATCATACTAGAATTTCCATTTCTTTGATGGGGGATTTGCATTGTGATGGTTATCGACCTGGGTTAATTAGTTGCATTAAGTTTGTATTGTTCCTGTTACCAAATGAAAGTATATGTTGAAAAATGAATGATTTCATAGAAGAAATGTTTTTCATTGCCGGTGCCAATGTGGTCAAGCTTTTTTAGTCTAACTTGTTCTAGATAAAGAGTGAAGGGGAAAAAATAACACTTGACAAGTATTTGCAATTAAAGTACATGAACAATAAGTCTCTTCTTGAGGAAATTGGATTAATGCTATCTAAATTTTTCTTTGGCAGAAAATACCTGTAGGATTCACCAACCATATGGAAAGAAGAATATCTGGATCAGTTTCTTTAACTGGTCCTAGTGGGAACGTTTGGCCAGTTGACTTAACTCAGGAGAAGAATGATATATTCCTTGATCATGGATGGCCAACTTTTGTGAAAGATCATCTTATAGAATGTGGTGACCTTTTAGTTTTCAGATATGATGGAGAATTGTCTTTTACAGTGCAAGTATTTGATATAAGTTCTTGTGAGAAAGAAGCTGCATTTCATTCCAAATGCAGTCTAGATCCCAACCAGTATTATAGAAATAGAAGTACCAGGCAGAAGAGAGAAAGAGAAGAAAAAGCTGCGTCTTTAGATAAAAGTTGTGAAAATGTGTCAAAAAAAGTTAGGGGTGACTCTTCTGAATTGTATTCAGAACACATAAACAAAAACTTGGGGGCTGGGGTGGTAAGTAACAAGGAAGGATGCCAGCATGAGGAGCTAATTACAACTACAAAATTCCAAGAAGAGAGTTCCTCCCACGAACAATGTCTTAGTCCATGCCCGATTTCTTTCATCCCCTTTCAATCAAAAGCTTGCTATGTAAAGCCAGGTAAGTACAATAATTTCTACCGTAGGTGTTTTGCAGACAGGAACAAGTTTTTACTTAACTGTAGAGGCATTGTTCTAGATTTCTGAAGATTTTTGTTGTTCGTTTGATTTTTTCTGCATCATTTGCTTGTAATAAACTGTGGTGTGAAGCATTATAGGCTAACACATATATTAAAAAGCATAGTATACTAGTTTTTCATATCAAATTTTGTCTATAGAGAAGCACAATTCATGAAATAATATTTTGCACAAATTAATGGAATCATATCGTGCTGTTTTAGTCTTGAAAATAATTCAATCAAGTTTGATTGTATGGCTTGAATAAATACCTTCTGTTTCCTAAATTTGGGCTTCTGGATCATAAAGCAGAGGCAGCCATCCAGAAAAGAATTGGCAAAGAAGGTGAAAAACAACCTGACAGAGGTTATGGGTCAATTTTGTCGGAACGTGAGAAAAGAGTTGCAGAGTCTTTTATCTCTTGCTTTCCTTATTTTGTGAGAATCATGAAAAGGTTCAACATAAGTGGTTCTTACACTCTGGTGAGTAGACTTCCTTTTAATTATTGTTCAAGATTTTTTACTGAAAGATATCGTTCATGCAGTCTGTGGATATTCTTTTGGCAATTGCAATCTGGGCACTTTGAGTTCATATCATTTCTTTTTCATTGATTTGGCATGAAGACATGGTGACAGCAGAGTGTATCATGTAATGCTTTTATGCTACCTGTTTACATTGTCTATCTTATTTTTTCACTTTTTGTGGTGCAGAATATACCATATCAGTTTTCTACGGCTCATCTTCCAAATTGCAAAACAGAAATTGTCCTTCGCACTGTAAAAGGAGCATGTTGGACTGTAAATTCTGTGCCAACAACAAGAGTGCACACAAGTCATACTTTCTGTGGTGGATGGATGGCATTTGTCCGTAGTAATGATATCAAAATAGGAGATGTTTGTATTTTTGAACTTGTGCGCAAATGTGAATTGCGAGTGTTTATTCTTCGAGTTGGAAAGGAAGTCTTGGATAACCAAAGTGGAAACTTAGCTTCTAATGGGGTAAGTGTTGGGTGTACTGCCACCTCTCATAAAACTGAATGTTTTCCAAAGAAATCCAGAAAAAACACTTTAAAGGCCCATTCATGGCTCACCACAAAGTTAGAAAAATGTGATAAAAAGGGGTCTAATAAGAGTCAACTAGCAGCAGTTTCCAGAAGGAAACGTGGCAATGCAACAAAGGGTTCTGCCCGTGCTATGCTGTGCTCTCAGTCAAGAGGTGGCAATGAAAAGCTGGGTAAGTGATCTGATTTTGTTCCAGGTTATTCAGTTCAGAGTTTGCTTTACAATTTTATGGGCTGCTTTCCCTATTTTATAATTTTGTTATTTTATTTGTGCACATGGGAAATTTTATGTATCCCTGCTAGAGTTTCATCATTTTTAACAGAACTACACAATGATTTTAAATGCAATATTGGGAAAAAGTTTTCTACATTGTAACATTAGCATAAATTGCATTGTTGTTATGGTTCCCTTTTGTAAAATAAATTGGGTTTTTAATTACAAAACAGAGGTGGCCACTGACAGTGGAAAGAATTTGGATGTTGAACTGAGTTTAAATGATGGAGCTGGTGGGAGAATGATGGTGGCACTCAATGAAGAGAAAGCAGCCAAGTCGTTTAACTCAGGTTTTCCTAATTTTGCCAGAATCATGAGGAAGTTCAACATCAGTGGTTCATATACTCTGGTAGGTTGTTTCCTTTTAATTTTTACCTTGGATAATCTTACATTCTGACTGACTGATTTTTTTTTTTTTTTTTCCACAAAGGATGTATAATTATTTGTCACACTAATTTTGTGATAAATTCTATACTTGTACTAACAAATTGAAATATCCAAAAACCTAAATGAACTCAAAATCAGAAGGAATAATTTGAGATTAGAGGACCTCTCATGGCTAAGCCAATAGATTAAAAAAATACTTCAGGATTCTTGAGGTTCCCCTGTTTTTGCACTTTCTGGCTGGGATTGACATTGATGAAACTCTCATGTCTTTTGATCTGCCATTTCACTTTGTATCAGAGCCGAACTTGTTTGGTTCATTCATTCAACTTTAACTCCACCATTGTTTACGTATTCAAAATGCTAGCAAAATGAGTATTCAATTTTGTAAAAGATTCTGCTTCCCTTGCAAGGTCATGCGCACACTGTTGCTTGCTCACACACATATAATCAAGGACTCTCTTAGTAATTCTTTCAGCATTCTGACAATCCCCAAGGGTCTTCCTGTATGCTTGTTAAGATATGGGGGCTATGTAGCATAAATAATACTCAGCTCCATCTCATTCATCTTGAAGTTTCTTTGATATGCGTGCTGCGGTTGCTGGGCCACTCAAGGGTTTCTAGGTTTAGTTCTCTTCTTAGGATAAACTCATAACAAGTGGCTGAGTTGCTCAATCTTTAGAATATACTTTTCTTTTTTACTGACAAATAACCATTGTGCAGAAAATCCCTCACCAATTTTCTGCAGCATATCTCCCCAACTGCAAAACAGAGATGGTCCTTCTTAATTTACGAGGAGAACGCTGGACAGTGAATTCAGTCCCAGACTCAAAAGGGCGAACAATACATACATTTTGTGGAGGATGGATGGCCTTTGTTCGTGATAATGATATCAAGATGGGGGATGTCTGCATATTTGAACTTGTTAGTAAGTGTGAAATGCTAGTACATATATCCGGAGTTGGAGGAAAAGCACTCCAGCCTCCTTCATGAGGCATGTTGAACAATAAGGAATGCAGTCATAACTATACAAACATTTTGGTGAGAATTGCATTAACTACCCTGTTTGATTTTTGTGCTTGTATCTTGTGATTTCCTTTTTGCATAACTGTTTAACTGTTGCCTTTTGTGAGTTCAGTTTCTTAACCTATGAGCTCATGTTGTAATATCTTCAATGCGGCAATTGAAGGAGCGGAAGCATGAAAAACAAAAGTTTAGATCATTTAAATTCAAAATTTTTAATCTAGTGTCACATGCATCATGCAAGATTTATTTTTATCTATTTGATTTCAATGATAGACAGCATATTAAAACTCTTTTAATATATTTTTGGATCTACATTTGCCATTTAAGATTTTAGAATTAACAGATTAATTCATTAAAACCTTAGATTAGATCAATAACAAGTGCACTAACCTTTTGATGCACTAACCTTTTGATGTTTGGCACCTTTGGAATGCGTCTTAGGACACCAGATGTTGTCCCTCTACCTTGTCCACACCAAGATCACCTATGACAGCCCTTGAACAGCTTCTAAAGCTTTTTCTATGAATTAGAAAATCAAGTTTTGCCTTTTGAGAGATTACAGGTGTAAACAGAACACTAGAAACAATTTCTTGTATTTTTAATTCAAGAGATTGTTTGCTAATCTTTTTGAATTGATGAGAGATGAAAAAGAAGAGGGGAGAGGGCAGCTAAGGGTGGCGGCACAAAGAGAGAATAGCAGCCCACACGTTTTACTCCTTCATAACAACATTTATATAGCTAGGTCATCACTTAAAACTCTTGCCACACGTCACCTTCTTATTGGCTCTAGGTTTAATTGACCCAATCACGTTGTGCCAAGTGTCAAACCTATATTTAATCTTGATTTTAATCATCTTACATGATTAAAAGACATATGACAAGTTTATGTGTAGTGCCACGTGTCACCATCTCATGGTGCCACATGTCGCCCTGTGAAATGACCAAAATAATCCTGCGTCTTAATTTTGAGTTCTCAATCCAAAATAATTATTTCTCTTCTTCTAATCAATTTATATAAAATATAAATTAATTAATTAATCTATATTAATTAATTTCTCATTAATTAAATTCATATTTAAACACTTTAAATAAAAATTTAACTTATACTATACATCCATTAACCTAGATTTGGTTTCAAGCCATGCTAGAAACTTTGTAATCTAATTGCAAACCAAACCTATTTAATTAATCAATTAAACTCTTCAATTAATTAATTAAATCATATTTAATTTGGTGATTACTTGTGTATGTGTGTGACTTTCTAGGCTCATCACTAATTGGCAGTGAGACATGATATCAACTCCTAATATCATCAGAACTCTTTCTTATCATAAATGATTTCTCTAAATCATTTTATGCACCTCATAGACCATTGTTAACACCTAGTATAGCATGCCATGGCCACCCAATTAGTGATAAGGTTTACCTTAAATGAACCTATAATCATATGTTACTATGCACTAGAATCTCTCTGTTACAAAATTCCAATTCGAGCTGGAGTAATGGTTTATGTCAAACCCTATTTGCTATAAATATTATGTTCTCTTTTAATTCCAATTCTTGATTAAAAGATTTTCTCATCAGAAACTCTTTTCTGATTAAATCTATCTGTCCTGGTCAGGAACTTGAAACATCAAGAATAATTAAATGAACATAGGATTTTATCCCTATTTACTTAAAGGAACAGATTCCATCTTGATCAACACCTACCTCCATATATAACTAGTAGGAGTCAACACATGCCCATATACCCATACATAGTACAAGTATGAAACCAGTATCGAACTCAAACCACCTATATACAAGATAATTGTGCTATCTCAGGTCTAAAGATTATATGCACTGATATGATTTATGACAATATATTGACAAGAGTAAACTCCATATGCTTGTTATAAATGTTACTGGTTCGACCTACTTATCATGTATAAGTGCCTATCATGTTTGTTATATGGCATGAGACTCACCATTCCATATTATTTATATCTCATATAAATAACTTGTGAACAAATATGAATACAATCTTTCTGGATAAGTCATGTCCTTATTGTGAAGTATCCTCGATTGTGAACCTATTTATGATACTTTGTGCTAGAAATACTGTCACTCATATTCTTAACAACTTAAGAATAGAATTTCTAACAAAATATCAATGGACCTTTTCTATTACACAAATATATTATGTAAATGGAAAAATGAAAATGTCTTTTATTAATAAAACATGTACAAGATACATACCAAATGATATGCTCTAGGGCATACTACTAACAGCAATGCCATATTAGCAACTACGTTTTTGAACACCATACTTACCCAGCTGACATAACTAGAGAGAAATCAGATGGTAAACTGAGTTTTGAATGCCGAAGACCTTAATCAGCTTTTTCTGAATAATAATTGGTTATATTTTGAGTCCTATTATGGAAATGACTTGAAATGAAAGGAATCAGTTACAATTTTATTCTTTCTCATTTTCATGAATGACTAGTTGAGCTCTTAAATGTTTCAAGAGTTTGTAACTTCTGATTTTTATCTTGCTTTTGCCTTGTAATAGCATAAAGGCTCTTGGGCAGCACCAGTGTTGACCTTGATATACTTTCTCACATGCATGGTTTCATGCCTGAACTAACATATATAAATGGTAATTTGCATTGCTTTCATTTTTTTATTGACCTTGGTGCTGTTTCTTCATGATGTATGTATTATCAGTGCAGGTTGGGCTTCAATTTTTGTGTTCAGAAAATCCAACAAGGTGATGGCATGTTTGGGCTGAGGGGCAAGATGAAGTGCTTTGTGCATGCACACTGAAGGACAGAAATTTTGCTAATGGAAGTGGAGACATCTTTATCTGTTTTGGTGAATAACTAGAGGTATGCATTTTGTTTTGTGAATCAATTGCTTGCTTTCTTGGTGGGACATTGTGCCCGAGTAATCCTTCTATCAAGAATGTACATTCAATGTATCCTCAGTGGTTCTGTTCATTTTAGCTTGCACTTGTAGCCCAGCATGATGAAGACAAAAAAACTGTGGATGTCTAGGAACTGTAGAAAACTAGTTATTCGGACTTGGCAAATTAAACTTATTCTATCTGCTGTGCCGGCAGACGGGTGAAATTTAACGGTAGGTTTAATAGTTAATGTTATTAGCTAGTCCTGTAGGCGCAAGAGGGACAATGTGCCTAAATCCAATACAGAGCTTGGTTAAGAGTCCCTAAGACAATTCTCATACAAATTGTATTTATGTACAAAATACAAAGCATTGCAGGGTCGGAACCATTCTTTGCAGTTGCTCCTTGGTACTCTTCCTTCCGAGTGCACGTACCCCTTATGTTACCTAAGGTACTCCACATCAATGGAATACCCTTTCTAAGTAAAAACTTTGCTGTTGAAGATCTAATTAATGAAAGATCGAGGACGCATATTGCTGTATTAACACCCTGCCCATGGCAATGCTATGGGACAAGGACGGACCTCTGTGCCAGAAGGCTCCAACCCTAAGCGTGGTCTATTATAGGCAGCCTTCCCCCCTAATTTTCGGAGAGACCGAGCAAAATATAGGCTCCAAGGAGGATGCCAAGCTACTATTGGTGTTCTAAACGTTTGGGATGAAATTAACCTTTTTATCGAAAAAAGATGTCATGATTCATTAAGAACCTAACATTTCTAACAGTTTGTAACCCTATTACTTTGTGGGAAATATAGTTTTTCAGAATATATTTTTAGGGAATTTATTTTTCAAAAAAATATAATATAAATATGTTTAATATAAAAACATAAATTTATTTCTAAATTAAAGAAGAGAATAATTATTATAATATAATTTAAAGGTCAATAAATGGATAAATTATATTACGCAAAAAATATAGCATATCAAGTTTTTTTCACATAAGCTACTTTTTGACACAAACAAAATACAAAATCCGTTTCTAAAAAAATTAATTTGATAATACAAATTAGGTAAAGGAATATTTTATCCTTTATGAAAAATATTACATCCCTGCTAAACGATTCTCTGGGATCTATATTGTTCATAATGGAGATGACGCGGTGTAACTGTAATCCTGTACTTTTGCGGGTGGTGTTATTAGAGAAGATGAAGAGTAATTTTTGCCCGTACACACCTTAGCTAATTATTAATTATTATTTTAATTTAAATTATATAAATATTTGAGTGTTATCTTGATTGAAGGTATTGGTGGGTAGAAATACATCTGTGGAAAAGATAGTAAACAATTCAAAAAATTTAAAAAGCATATCACACGGTTTCCTAGAAGATTTTAGCAATTAAAATTGGTATCAAAAACTTAAATTTTACTTCATAAGTCATTATTTCTTTATTATAATGGACAATTCATTCTTTTTTGGAGTCTTTGACTTTAAAAATAAGAGCCATCTAAATTATAATTTCTGAGATTAAAAGATTGATTCTTTAAATATAAATATACAGTCCAACAAAGAAAATCTCATAGCTGATACTTTTGAAGATGAATACCATATTCATGCCATACTTGAAACACTATAATAGAGAAAAGTGAAAAAAAAAAAAAAAACCTGTGATTTCACGGATTGATATTTAAGAATTCATGGTTCAATTTATGTCAAAATAATACCTTAAATTTGTCATAATTAGCTTAAATAAGCACAAATAACCGTGGCATACTGCGAATTAACACAACACACACGTATATATATTATGCAAAGCTAAATAATTAAAATATATTATATTAATACAGAAATACTTATAATTGATGATAATAAAAATAAAGTAAAAAATAAATCCTCTTAAATTAATATATAAAAGTTAGAAAAAGAAAAAAAAAATTAAATGAGAGTGACTAATTTTATTGAATTTGGGTAAACTATTTTCTTAGTTTACATTGGCAGAATCTCTGTTTTCGTTTTTAAAAACATCTTTTTTCATTTTTTGTCATTAAGTACAAAATTAATTAAAAACAACAATATAAGCTTTTTCAGTAATACAAGTATTGTTAGAGTATATAAAAATTTTATTAAATACTTATTTTATTAGAATTTTGTTGAAATTCAATTGTTATTTTTAAAATGTAAAATCCTTTAATTGTCTTTTAGTTTTTGTTAGCAACTTATTCATGATTTATTTTGTATTGTGATTTTTTTTTAATATAATTTGATCTAATTGAGACACAAACTCAAGACTTAACAGTCTTGGAGATCACTCCGGTACTACTAAAATAAAGGCATTGATTGTATTGTAATTTTTTATCATATATAATCATATTATATAATATTAATAATATAATTATTTTTGTATAGATAAATTTATAATTAAATAAAGAGATATAATTTCATGGCTCAAATTTTTGAATATAGAGTGAATGTGGTGGCCTTTTGTTGTGATTTATTACTTTGAAAATATTCAAAATACATGATTGAGAGTTTAAATAAAAAAAAATAAAAATATTTAATACAATGATTACAATATAAGTTGATCAAATATGTTCTCAACTTTAAAATATATTAACTTAAACATAGTGGAGTATGTATAATGAATTTTTCTTTAAAAGTATGAGAACATGATAAAGGTATAACCCATCATATTGATTAGTAAATTAATATTTTAAAATGTTATGTCTATGTTATTATTTTTTTTTTACTTTCAAATAATGAGATAAGTACTAAATATATTTTACTAAATAATATATCATTTAAAAGCATTAATATTTATCTACAATTTAATAGTATTCACACTATATATTTGACTTATTAATTAATTATTTTATTTATTTATTTAATTAAAATAAAATTAATAATATTTTATTATTTTTATATTTTAAAATATATTGTTCAGATTAAAATATAAGATAAATTTTTGTATGATAACGAGAATATCTCTATCCTTAATAATAAGAAATGATAAAATTATAATTTTACTGTTATTTAGAAATAATAAAAATTTTTTGTGTTTTAATAATAATAATAATAATAGTCCGAATGCAAAAACATCATTAAGGCGTGTTGACACGGCACTCAAGTAATAATTTTTTTTTATTATAATAAGTTTCACACATAATATAAAAAAAAAAAGCTGAAAACTCAAAAAGTTAAAATAAATTTTTTTATATTTTCAAAAGATAAGAAAAAATATTTTATTTTTCAAAATCATGAACGATTTTCCTATCTAAAATCCCCCGTTAATTGTTTCTTTAATTTCTTTTTCTACTTATGTTTTATTCCCTATCCTTTAATCGCATTCTCTTAAATCAATCATTTTTACCCAAAGCCCTAACTTTCTTTACTCATTTCTTCCCATCCCTTAATCCCATTTCCAGATTCTATGATTGCAACGCACGATATATATAAGGATATAAGATGGCTAATAATTCGATGATGCTGAGTTCGAGGATGCAGATCTATTACCAAATTTGATCTATTTTTGGCTTCAGTTTTGATTTGGATCATTATAGGTGTGAAGTTGGATAGGCCCACTGATGAAACAATGGTTAACCCCTCTGCTGAAGTTGGTGAATGAGCTTGAAATGATTTTGTTTTTACAGTTTCTGTTGATCTCCTTTTTCAAATTGTAGACAATGCTTTCGTCTTTGTTTAGCATTTTTTTTTTCATTTAATTAATATGGAGATTCATAATGGTTCTTTTGAGGATACTTTTTGGCATTTTTAATTAAGAAAAAAAAGGGATTATTGGGTTCCACTTCCTCTGTCTTTTCGGTAATTTCTTTGATGGCAGTGACGGTGACGATGGAAGTGGATCATCTTCTTTAATTGATGGTGATGAGGATCCAGACACAGATTCCACAGTGTCTTGGAGCAAAAATTGTGATACTTCCATCGTCTGTGAAATTTAGCTTTGAATTGCGATTGATTTTGTTAAAGGGTTTTGATATCTTCAGTTTGATATGGAGAAATGAGAAGATTTTTGGCTCAACTATTGCCATGATCAGCTCTGTCGTCTTCTTCTGTGGCTGCAAATATGTGCATGTCCTTCTATTAACAGCGTTTTGGGAACTAGATGTTTATGAAATTCTTCCAATTTCGATGGCCAACTCAATGGATGTGGATGACACTTTTTCCATTTTAATGGTTAACTCAATAGTCTTGAAAACTGAGATGTTTACTGAGGATTGTATTAATTTCTTGATTCTACCATGTTATTTGTTTCTTGCGAAACAACCAGAAAATGAGTGCGTTTTTTTTTTATTTATCGTTTTTGGGTTTGAAAAATGATTTACTTTTAATTTTTTTTTAATTTTTTAATAAATCAAAATTTAATATTAAAATTTAAATTTTATTGAATTTTGTTTGTGATACCTACATATTAAAATTTTTATTTACTTTTTTTTATTGTAAAATTTTTATTTATTAGTGAGATCCACCATATTAAAAAAATATCATTTGAGTCTGCATCTCAGCAAAGTAATGATATTATAACGGATAAATCCTTTCGTGGTAGGGGTGATAAAGTATTATTTTGACGGGATAAGCTTAAAGTATTATTTTGACATAAAATGAACCGCTTATCGTAGAGCATCAATGCCCAAAACTATACTTTTCCTATACTATACTATATGAATTTCGTACAAATAATCACCTTTCCTCCTCAATCCTATTTCTGTTGCAAGGGACGCCTCGGGTGGGATTTTTGCCAAATGTCTCTGCTTGTTTATAAATTCTTAATTATAGCCTACCGTACCTGTTGAGCTCTCCGTTTCATTGCTAAGCTAGATATGAATATTAAATATCTACTATCTAGGTAAAGGCTCGTCGTTTAAGGAGTCTGTCTTGTCGCTCTGATCATCACTTTGCCGTCATCACCACAACTTTAGTGAAAGGATTTGTTTCCACCACTTTCTCTGTCCCTAAAACAAATTCACTTTTCTTTTTGTTTTTCTCCACTCTCTGCTTCCTAATATTTTCTGCAAACATCTTTTACTCTCTGATTTTGGAGCTTGTCATGTTTAGCTACCATTATAGTAGCTCGTTAATGTGTTAGCTTCCTTGAAGTTAGATTCCAGATCTGCATGTCAGTCAAAATGGAAGAAGGGGCATCCGGGGATTGCAGAAGCTGGAATGAGGAAATTTACTGGACCCATTTTCAGTACATCCATTTCTCTCAGTTTCTCCATGCTGGGTTTGATCAGTGCTTGGTAAGTAATTTATTATAATGTAGATTAGGAGACCCATTTATTCTCATAATTTTGCATGAGTTTAGATCATCATCCAAATGGCTGCAGAACAAAATTTGTTTCTTGCTCTGTTTTTATCTGCCTTTTATGTGCCATTTGTTTTTTGTTTTCCCCCGTTTTGAGGCCTATTGGAGCGGTGATTTTGTTCTAATCCATGTGCTGATTGAATTCTAATATCTGATAGTGCATGGAATTGCAGGCAATCCCTGAAAATTTTACTAGAAATTTGACAAGGAAGTTGCCTGATACTGTGACTCTTAAAGGTCCTTCTGGTACCAAATGGGAAATAGGCCTAACTGCAAATGAAAATACCTTGTTCTTTGACCACGGTTGGAAAGAATTTGTCAAAGATCACTCTCTTGAAGAGAATGATATCTTGGTCTTTAAGTACAACGGAGAATCTAATTTTGATGTTTTAATGTTCAACGGGTGGAGTATGTGTGAGAAGGCAGCTTCCTATTTTCTGAGAAAACGTGAACCTAAAGAAAATGACTGTGGATGCCAAATTGAAAGAAAAAGTGGTCAAAGTTGTGCTGGAGTTGCCATTGGAAGTTCTCTGAAAAAGAAACCTAAACATAATGATATCCACACTACACCATTAAAGCAGCCTGTCATCTCCAAAGTTGCTAATAAGAAAGCTCAAAGAGATCTTAAGTTCAAGAAGCCCATTTCTACCAAGAACAGTGCAGGAAACAAAGAACCTTATACTTGTGATGAGGACATAGAGGCAAAACCTGGTAGCTTCTTTCTCCCTTCATTTTTTTTTTTCTCCTTGAGCAGATTGCTTTGTTCTGTGCTGTGACTTCTCTATTTTGGAAATACCCTTTTCTACAAGCATGCGATAAAGCAACAAATGTTGATGAACTCATTGATAGATATATAGAATTGTTGGTTGATGGGTTTTTTTTAAGAGGATGCAGGCATTGAGCAGACAAAGGAAGAAGCAGAGAGTGTAATACAATTAGCACAAGCAACACTAACTGATAAGGGCTTTATTGTGGAGATGAAACCCACACATGTATCCAGAAAATTTTTTATGGTGAGCATTTCATTTCCCCCAAACCAAGATGACATTGTTTTATTTATTACATATAAAGCATTGGAGTTTGGTGTTTATTTGTTTCATGTTCTTGTGTTGTTTGGTTCAACTTCAGTCAATCCCTGCTACATGGGTGGGTAAACACATCTCTTGTAGAGAAAATCAAGATGTGATTCTACGTATTAAAGAGAATACATGGTGCACAAGATTATATTATCGTAAAAGACCAAATAGAGGAGGACTTGCTTGTACCGGGTGGAGGAGTTTTGTTTTGGATAACAAGCTACATGAATTTGATGTGTGTGTGTTTGAACCCAGTTGCCTTGCCAACAAGTCCATTATCCTAGATGTTAACATCTTTCGTGTTAATAAATGAGTTTACCTCTACAAGGCGTTGAGCGTCTTCATGCTTGTAAAATGTTCTGTTTTTGGCTGTGCTCTCTGTGAATAGCTTTTAAACTGTTTTAGGTGTTTGTATGTATTAGCTTTCCAGTACTGAAACCTTCTGTACATAAAAGTTGCTAGTTTTTATGGTATCTTCAGAGAGAGACAGTTTAGAACTAATCATTTGCTTTGTTGGGTTTTGCGAGAGTTTGGAATTAATAGACGTATAGGTCGTCTTGATCTAAAGATTAGGCAAGAATTTTCCATAATTAATTACTGAGTGTAATAGTTACACTGAATAAGTAGTCTCTACTTAAAAGGAATTCATAAATAGTCACTGCTTAAAAGGAATTGAATTGATAAAGATTTTGAATTTGAGATTTCAAAAATTAGAAATTTGATCACAGCAATATAATTCATTAAAAAAGGATGATTCCCCTCATTTATATATTGACCATATATCTCATTACACCTATTAAATTCAGGACATTCGACATAGAGAAAATTGTGATATATAAACTTGTTAATTTAATTATGTGGATTAACAGATCTTATTAATTGGAAAATTATTAAGTGTATATTTGCATTTTAATGCATGTGAAATTTATTTATTTTTTAATAAATCATGAAAGATTGATGTCTGCTTATAGGAGAGGATAAGGCAGGTTCAGTTTTGCATAGAAATTAAATTTGGGTTGGAATCAAAATTATATCAGTAGTTTAATAAGGATTCAATAAATGAAAAGGATAAAAAAATAACAGCCTCATATTCTTTTAATTAATTAAATTTAATATTATTTTATTAAAATTTTTATATTAATCTTAATATTAATATTAATAAAAATAAAGTATGAGGGTTCAATTAAATATAATGAAATAAAAAATTTAATAAATAAAACATGATATATTTTATGAATTGGATAATAATTAATAAATTAAACAATAAAAAATGATTTTTTATTATAAAAATATTTAACTATAAATAAATAAATAAATAATATTAATAAAAATAAAAATATGAGAGTTAGTTAAATCTTATATAATCAAGTAAAAAAATTTAATAAACAAAACCTAATATGTTTTTTAAATTTTTTTTCTACAATAATTTTCATGATTATTTGAAAATAAATGAGAAGAAGGATAAATGTATGTTTGGCCAACCATCAACTTTAGATAGTCGTGCCTGGTCTTGCAGAAGTACCAAACTTCCTAATTTTTTATTTAATTAATCTTTGTGATTAGGGTGCGTAAATCAAAAGAATTTAATTAAATTTTTATATAATTATATTTAATTTTTTTTAAATTAAAATTTTCATTTTAAACATAAAAAATTATAAAAAATAATTAAAATAATTTTTTGTGAATATTAAATAATAGTATTAAAATCATTTTTAAGGTTTGAGTTTCAATTAATTATATTAAAATAAATATGAATAATACACCTAATATATATATATATATATATATATATATATATATATATATATGACCAACTGGTCCGGTGAGTCTCGATCGTGGACATCTCTTGGGTTCGTACCATAACTTCTACCTCTATCGTTCGATTGAGCTATTAACTGAAACGTGGCGTCCTAATAGGACCCCATTTGATAAATGCGGTAGAAAAGCAGAATATGCAAAAAATAATTGTGGGAAGAAACGGAGATGGAACAAACAGTAGAGGAGCAGGAAGAGACTTAACAGAGATTCGTCAATTATCGATTGCAAGCCCAAGCGTGCAATCCGTGTTGGAAGAGTCTGTAAGCTCGTAATGCTAGTCTATTCAAGCTAGATTTTCTTCTGATTTCCAATTTTATGAAGCCTTTAATTTCAGGCAATATGTTTTAATTCTCCCCATTCTAGTCTGTCCGTTATTTAATTTTGAGAAAACGATGTAATTATGAATGAATTTACCATCCATTCTCTTGGAATACTTTGGTTCTTAGTCGACTGAGTGCTTGCCTTTGCTGGGTCTGGTCTTATTGTAATTTTCTTTTCAGTTTTTTTTTTTAATCTTTTTACAGCAGTTTGCCATTTGCTATGGATCTTATTTCTTGCTTCTTTTTATATTGATATCAGGACTGGTATATTAGTGGAAATGGGTGAAGAAGCATGCAGGGATTGCAGAAGCTGGGAAGAGGAAATTTATTGGACCCATTTTCAATGTCTCCATTTCTCTCAGGTTCTCCGCCCTAGTTTTCGTCGGCAGCTTGTGAGTTTCCTCTTCTATTAGCTTTGCCTATTTTCTTATTACCCTTCAATGTTGATAATATATATATATATATATATATATATATATATATATATATATATATATATATATATATATTTGCCCGAAAAGCATTAGGCTTTCAAGGGATCCTCTATCACTCTTGGGGTAGGGGTGTTGTGGGGGTTTTGGGTATCCTGCATAATAGATGAGTTTATTGGGGAGCATTGGTGTCAGGATTTTCTCGGGGTTTTTATTCTCAGCAAAGAGCATTGGTTACAGTAATTACAAAGATTTTGCTTGAACTTTATTTTAGGCTTGGACTTGGTTTCCTGTTGGTTCAGTGGAATTTTTCTTATATATTATGTTATGATTTGGAACATGCCCTAATCATCATCCCTTTCCAGTGAATTCCCTCGTCTCTTATTTGGTCGTGACTATTTTGTGTAGGCACACATCAGTTTAACTATAGTCATTGCAATTATTTTCATTCTATGAAATACCACAGAGCTAATATAATTCGGTTATGTAAAAAAATAACTTAGAAAAGAGTGAAATGAAAATGAATAATATATTCATTTGAGCCTATATTGGGGCCAACTGTTATGATGGTAGATATATTTAATGGTGCATACCATTTTGCTATCATAAAATTTTATTTTGTTTGCTTCTTTGTACTATTGCAGCCGATCCCAGAGCATTTTACAAAAAATTTGAGAAAGAAACTACCTCAGGTCATGACGCTTAGAGGTCCTAGTGGCCTTACATGGCAAGTTGTACTCACAACAAATGATGATACTATGTTCTTCAATCATGGTTGGGAAGAATTTGTAAATGATCATTTTCTCCAAGAGAAAGATCTTTTGATCTTTAAGTACAATGGGGATTCATGCTTTGATGTTCTAATTTTTGATGGTCAAAGCTTATGTGAGAAGGCAGGTTCATATTTTGTCAGAAAATGTGGTCACAGAGAACATGACAGTGGTTACCATACAAAAAGGAAAACTGGTGAAAATTCTTTTGAAGCTCCTCTTCCCTGTCCTGAGGATGTTGTTGGGTTCTCTCCACCTCAGAAATCTGCAAATAATGACATTGACACAACACCATTAGGGCGACCTAACATTTACCGCTGCACCACCAAGAAGACACGAAGGGAAATTGAGTTTACCAACCCTATTCATGAAGAATTTTCTACTTCTGATGAGGAAATAGAGACAAAGCCTGGTATGCATATCTATAATTTTATTTGTTAGAATGTTATTTTGCATTACAACTGCTGTATTTTCAAAATACCCATCCCTTTCTTCATTTTTGCACTGCATTTCATGTTTTTATATACACACACACACATATGGCTTTGTTCAAGTTAATGAGTTTTTGTTTTGCTGGATACAAAAATAGCCTAATTGATGGATTTGCTTGCTTGATAAATTATTGTCTGATTCATGAATGATTCAGACATGGAGCACGTCAGTCCAAGTGTGGTGCACAGTGTGCCATATCTATCAAGTAGAAGGCTAATAACAGAGGAAGAGAAACAGAATGTATGCCAGTTGGCACAAGCAGTGTTAACAAGGGATGGCTTCATGGTAGTTATGAAACCTACACACGTGTACCGGAGATTTTACATGGTACATATTTATCCTTTTGTTTAGTAGCGTTTGAATTTCTTGCTGTTTCTTTATTTTTCTTATTTTCTTTAATTCCTCTAATCTGAATATGAACAAAGTGTCAACTGCTGCTGTCATCAAGATTGACACAGTTTTGAAGTTGATCATAATATATTTGTGGTGCTACTTCTTTCAGTCGATACCTTCAGCATGGACATCTAAGAATCTAAGATCTCTAGAGAAACAAGATGTGATTCTACGCACGAAAGAGAATACTTGGCACACCAAATTTTATTATCAGAAATCTAAAAACAGTGGAGGGCTTTCTTCTGGGTGGAAGAGTTTTGCCCTGGCAAATGACTTGCAGGAATTTGATGTGTGCGTTTTTGAACCTGGAAGTCCAGTGAATGATGCTATTGTCCTTGATGTTAATATCTTTCGTGTCTTCCCGGAAGACTAGTGACCTTGGCATCTCAGGATTGTTGTAGATCATCAGAAGAAAACTGCATGAAGGTATTTGGTAATAAGTACAAATTATGGAACGTATTTAGTTTTGGCTGCGATTTGGAATTTTTCCACACTATTAGTTGTAACAATCCTTGTGTATAGAGAAGGGTGGTTTATGTCCTGTTTAATGTATGAGACCTTTGATGACTGTACTAGCTTTTATAACATAACAATTTGATTCCTGGGCAAGGAAATAAAGAAGAATTGCTTTGGGATTCCACTGTAGCCCAGGTTTTAATTAGCGAGTTGAGCAACAAGTAGATACTTGGATAAACTTTTGCCTGCTGTTTTAAGAATAGCTTGGTAGAATGACGCTCTTCTTGGATTGTCTTAGAAATGCCAGCGGATTGATCCACCTTAGAGATGTTACGATAGCATATTTCTTATTTTCTTTAAATGATCTCCTATTGTATTTCAATTTATTATCCTTCCTATATATAATTTGACCTATTAAGAGAAAGAAAACTGCAGTTCTGCCTCTACCCATCACTGAGCCCGAGTTATGTAATGGGGTACTTTTAGCAGTGAGAGCTAATTATTATTATTATTGTCCTAGAAAATTAGTTTTTCGGCCTGTGTGCTGTTGGATGAGCCAATCGTCTTGTTCCTTTGTCATTTTTCATCCCGATACAAAGGGTGGCCTTTGGTCCCTCGTCTTCTTGCAAGTTCTCCAATCCAACGCACAAGTACTCCTTTAGTCAAATTCATCTAATCATTTTACTCGTTTATACTAGGCTATTCAATTCTACACACCCAGTTTGCTAGATTAATCGTTTCGTTTTATGAAAAACAAATTTGGGTATTGGGCATGCTATAGACAATCAGACACGGCAACAACGGCAGCCGCCTTCACCCCCGCAAGAGTCACTGGCGCAGTTGTGAGCTACGGTAGCAAGACCCAGAAGAGAACTAACAAGGTGGTATACATAGGAGGACAGAATTCCTTGGGGGATCTCATGCCTCACAAAAGTGTAGTCTCATTAGTCATGCCAGTCAGCACTGAGCGTGTCGTTTTGTTAAAATCTAAGAAAGTACCTAATGGCTAGTACCATTATTATTTCATCAATCCTAATGGCTAGTACCATTATTATTTTATCAGTCTTTTTATTCAATGTAGAACTAAATAGTTTGATGCATAGCCAAATATCTTTCTGGTATAATTTGTACAATAAGATGATCAATTTCATTCTTAATTAAAAAGCATTGCAATACTTATTAGCTGGGCTTCTTGCTGGGAAAGTTCAAATGATCAAATCGCGTATGCTGCAATATCCCTAATAGACCATCCAGACCAAGTACCGGTGACAGAAGCTTTAACCGTTCCCATAGAGCTTAACTGAGCACTGATAAAAATCTAAAAGATTTTCATTTCAAAGAAGAAACAAAGACCATAGTACAAACCCTAATCCTTGGAAAGTATATTAATTAATGATTAATGCTATTGATTTCGTAATCGATTGGTGAAGGCATCAAATTTTCGGTCAAAAGTAATTTCAGAGTTGCCAAAAATGCATCCAATAGTGTGCCCAAGAAATTCAGTTAAAATTTACAAACTTTAATTTTGTGGAGTTTCATATCCAATACAACCACTTGGCAATTGCCTCTAAGACAAGATCCAGTTTGTAAAAGCGCGACATATAAAACCCAACTACTACCATTTTCATTCAACTGCAGGAAAGCTTGAATCATGCGGTAAAGGAAAAATCTATCTATTCAAAGTCTCTGAACATCACAGAAAATGATATTACATATGAATAATTTTTATAAGCAAAATAAAAGATACTGCAATATTTAAAACGAAACAGTACAACAGCCTTGTCAGGGGAAGAACTGATAGCCATGCAGCTGGACTTCTTCAATACATTCCAAAAGCCTATCCTCAACCAAACTATCTAGCGTTAGAGAGCCTACTGGATTTTCCTACGACGATGGTCTTTGACATGCAGAAAAGAGTTGCCAACTAATAAAAGCCATCATCAGAGAGGTAAATAGTTCGAAGCCTACAACTTTTGGAAGATGCCACCCCAATCCTCTTCTCAAATAGCTGCAAAAGCCATAATTTGGCAAGATAAATAATATGATCACTCACAGTCCAGCTTGTTATTAGCATTGTGCCATGGAAGAACAGAACTACAGTCATTCAAATGACAAGATGGCCAGAGTCATATAAATGACAAGATGGCTTTCTTGCTAATATTAATGTAATCTTGTGGAATATATTATCAAACTCAGATATATCCAAGGCATAATATTTTTAAAGAAAATAGGTATTAGACTTCCTAAGGATACAAGAAGCATTTGAAGTAAAGAGCAGGCATCCAGTGCGTCTGATTTTAAATACGAAAAATTATAGTGTATAGTGAAAAGACTCAAAACATGTTTATGCAAAGTACAAATACCATTTTGAATGACATGATGACAGGGATAAGGAGCACACCTTGTGATGGATGGCATGGTTGCCACAATGCCTGCACATGCATATATTATGGGAATCAAAGTCTTGGGTTTGTTTTTGCGAAGCCACATCAGAGATCCCAATGCAGCAAGGGAAATGCTCAGCACCTGAAATCAGAGAGAGAGTGAATGTAAAAATCACCAAAAAGAAAAATAATTTCACTTTGAAATATCAGCTAATTATCAACAATACAAATTTAAACTTGCAAAGTACTATTTTAATAAATATCAGCTAATTATCAACAATATAAATTTAAACTTGCAAAGTACTACTTTAATCTGCTAGTTTAAACAGAAAAAAATTATCCCCAAAGCAGTAACAGAAATCTCCCCAAAGCAGTAACAGAAAATAAATCATATTGGTCCAGAAAGTCAGTATACCAGGTTAGCATTTGCTTCAAGGCCTTGCAGAATGTAATCCCAAGTGAATTCTAGCCCTCGAGCTCCCACCCAAAGAGGTGCCAGTCTATGTAAAACAGAATCAGCAAAAGCCCACCCTGCAATGGGAAAAGATGTTTCACAGCCAAAGAAGACTTTATATGTAACTAAGGTCAAGTGAAAAGAATGCACTCCTAGTTTCACAGCTAAGTATATATCAAAGGGAATGTCTAAAAATTGTACACAAGCAACGTAAATCTCAGCAGCAGTTTAGGCCATAATTTCAAAGGGATATGAAATAAATTGAAAAAAAATTCAAGAAACATACAGGAGAAGAAATTCAAAGATCAAGCTGAAGAGATAAAACAGTCTCATTTGGCCATTCAAATGATCAATTCATACTCACCAAGTCCAACAGCTTGAAATTTATGGTTTTGAGAGATATTTCTGTGAGTCAACTGGGTCAAGGCAAAGTACAGCCCAGCAACATCTATGAAACCGATTAAAGCTTTCAACAATTCCTGAAGGTAAAGTGTGTTCAAGATATATGATTAGGTCAGTTAGAAAGGAAGAGAACATCTAAGAGTGTGCATAGCAAGAATGAAGTGAAAGATCCATCTGCATCTCAGAGACCTATAATGCAACAAAATCTAAAATTTAAACAAGAAAAAGAAGAGAAGGGCTGTAAAGCCATGAAATACCACATTAAGCTAGCTTCTCTCATGTCTAAAATTTAAACAAGAAAGAGAAGAGAAGGGCTGTAAAGCCATGAAATGCCACATTAAGCTAGCTTCTCTCATGTTTGTCGATCAAATGTAAATTCATGAATCAACTAACAGTAACAAAGCACCATATCTTTAATAACTGTAATACAATAACATAACACAAAACAAACTACAATGATTTAGTTTTTGATAATTTAGTTATTTTTCAGGTCGAATTAAAAAGTCATTATAAATGACAATGAAACACAAATAGAAAGCAAGATGAAACTTATGGGAATGGTACTAGAGATTCATGTCAAACATAATATATACATACAGACTATATATATTATCATTTTGAAATGCCAATTGAACAACTTTGAAGTTCATGTTCAAACAGATTAGTGATACTTGAGCACCAAGGAGGTATAGTTTTGAAGCCTAACAATATGCGAACTTGAGTTTGCATTTACAAACACCATCTGGTCTTTTTAGATGTGAAAAACTGAACAAACAATTAAAACTCCGGATGAAAATGACATATCTATATATTTGCAAACAACCTCAAATCCGTGTGTAAAAACTATACACTCTATTTCAAGTCAAAAAGAACATTTTGCAAAAGCCAAGCCAAAAGTTACCTGATATGGATCAAAACTGTCATTCTCAGACACCTTAAGAAAAGTGGCTAAGCAAACGAGCTGCCAACACATTGAAGAAACCATCCATCATTAATAAGATAGAAAAAGTAACACAAAATGACTAAAATATACCAGAAAAGAACATAAAATGAATTGCTAGTAGCATATGTGAACCAGCATTGCCGACCTTTACTAAAGCTGTCCCAAGATAAACAAGCGCAGCTTTAATAGAGGTTCCAAGGGTATCATACTCGGACCTGCAAATATTAAAGAAAAATCGCACAACAATGAGCTTTGTATACTCAGAAATCAAATAAAACTTTCACCAATACATCAACCAGCAAAGGATCACTTATAATGTGGCATCGACGATATTAAACAGTAAATCGATGAACTCATCCCAAATTGCATGCTATTTATTGCGTTTGAGAGGCTAATTGAAAGCTAAGTTTTCGTAATTTGCAGACCCGAGCTAGATTTAAAACAATAGAAATCAAATTGGAGAAACAGATCTGTAAATTAACACAAAATAGAACGGCTAATTTGATTATTTTCTATGATGTTTAAGAAAGAGAGGAAGGAAGAAGATGACGTACAAGGGCGTGGCGGAATAGTAAACAGCGTGAGGGCCGAAGGTGAGAATCGCACAGTTGAAGAAATGAAACAACGTCATCTCCGTCTTCTGTGTGCTAGCTTTTTCGCTTCAAAGCACACTGGGAGATCGCAGAGAAAAGAGGTCGCAGCAGAGCTCAGAGCCTGGGACTCGGAACGAGTATATTCCGAGTGCAGTGTACAACAATGATTTGGAGAAGCCATCCGCAGATTGGGCTCTACATTTGGGCCAGTATAGTAAATCGATGGGCTTCGATGGAGTTAGTAATAAGGCCACCATAAAAATCTGGAAGAGCTATAAATGGTATCCAAGTCGGGCCCGTTTTAAATTCACAAACTGACCACCAAGTAGGAATGGGACCCAGCTCAAGAATCATAAGTGAATTTCAATATATATTAATGTATGTATATTTAAATAAAAAATTTCTTTAAAAGTCAGTGATTAATTTAAAATTACAATTATATTATTGAAATTGTTAAATTTTAACCTCTGATAGTTAATAATTAATTGCAATGGCTGAATGAAATAAATCCAAAATTGAAACATTATTTTAGTTAAGAACTTTGAAAGTTGTAATATATATGGGACACTATTGTACAAATGATAAAGAGGTAGAATAGTACATTCTTGGCTGGCCGTCACTAGAAAGGGGATACAAAAGACAAGCTCAAACAGCCGAGGGCCTCCAATCCCATGTCCCTAATAACTTGCTATTTTTTTTTTTTTTTTAAATCAATTCATTTTGCTCTCTGCGTCTTTATTTGGACTTTAGATTATAAAAAAATAATAAATGAAAAACAAATGTTAAAGCCCTTTTCGTTGGGTTTGACCCATTGGGCCCGTGACATTTCCTGAGATTGGTAGAGATTAGTCTCACCAAAAATTTTTGGTATTACTAACTGGTTCAACTAGTCAATTTGTTAATTCAACCAATCCATTCAGTCAAATTAAAGCTGATTACTTTTTAATCTAATTTAATCGTAAAACTAATTAATTTAAGGTTTGATTCAACCTGTCGATTCAGTCTAACTAGCTAAGCCATATTTATATACACATATTTTTTATATTTCTTTTAATCCACCCCACCTCTGCCTGAGGGAGGGGGAAATAATTAAAAGACAAAATACATTTTTGGACATTTCCTCTAGTGCGATTCTAATGAGACCAAAACGAAAATTGTGAAAAACATGGGAAACTATTATCTCTCTGTATGTGTAGACCATATATGATGGTGTTCAATGTTACAATTATATTTTTGTTGTTTCAAAACAGGAATAGGATATGCGACAATATTTAATTAGTTTTGCTTTAAAATCAAATCAATATTTTGATTTTATTGTAAAAAACAATTTGAAAAAAAAAAACAATAATGAGACTCTCTCATTGGTTTTATAGCACATATGAGAGCCCGACCCAAGAATATGATAAGTTAATGTAAAATATATGGTTAGGTAGGTTTGGTTTGTGAATTTTTTGTTCACGAATACAAGCATTAGATTGATGCCAATAGCATTCATCTCAACTAGAGCTTACTTGCCATTTTAGTTTAAAATCAGAAGCAATCAGAATCCAAAAATGTCTTATCCCTAGTTCTCTCTTTGTTTGAATCAATTTCATCTTTGACTATTCATATCCCTTTTCCATGGCCTCACATGGCCTCCAATAATTATTTCACGACGAGAGAATGCTATGATGCACCCCCTTTGCAGGCTATGCCTTTAGATTTAATCTGATTAATATTGCGAGATATTGTCATATGTTTCCAAATTCCCAATTGAACTTGTCTGGTTGCTTTTTTTTTCTCTCAACCCATCAAATAGAAGCAACTCAAGTACAATTCATACAATATGCCCTTATCTCAAAGCATCATTGCCGCCAGATATTTCAACTAGTAGTACAAGAACATAATTATCATAAGCAGCATTTTTTTCTTCTTTAAAGAATATTTTTTAATATACCCAGAAAAAAAAAATAAAGAAACCTATATAGAACTAATCTTTTCCTAATTGTTAAGCTCTTCGTGTAGGCATATCGGACAAGACATTCTTGGTAAAGCACAGACTCTTTCCAACCAGAAAAGATGACCATTTACAAACAATGGTCATATCATTTTCATGATCAATTTTATGTTTTAACTATACTGTTGATGACAAGAGGAAAAAAAGACATTAAGTATATTAATGTCAAGAAAATATTAGTGTGAAGATCAAAACCATCAGAGTTTACGTCATGAAGGGAAGTTTATTCCTGGTTGAAAGGGAAAAGGGGGTAATTTATTTTGGTGATGTTGACATTTGAGGTTTAGTTTCTTCTATCATCTATTAATGGAGGGCTTGACAATTGACAACCAAAAAGAGCTTTCATTTTTTCTAGCAAATGTTGGAAAGAGTCAAAGGAAATGGAGCTGGATGTGAGGAACAGAAACTTTGGACGAAATATGAAAAATCTACTCATTGTGGTCTTTCAGAAAATTAAGTATTGGAAAATTAGAGTGCGGCCAGTCCGGAGTCACAAGAAATATTAGAGTCATTGAGCAAATTCAACCCAAGTTAAGACGTGAGGATGCAATAGCCAGATTCCTTAATTTGGATTTTGCAGAGCACAATAGTTAAAGGGTATAAATTAATACAATTCATGCATCATTTATTTCTTTAAATGTATTCGATAAAGCACATAATAAGAATTGATGTTCTATCTTTTTATTAGATACTTAATCTAATAATGAGAATTGATGTTCTATCTTTTTATTAGATATTTATTCTAGGGGGCTTTGAACATAAATCTGTTAATGGAAATATCAAAATATCCACCTGTAGACTTGGAACTTTGGTTATTAGTTCACAGGAAAAAATCAAGTTCTGATTTTGGTTGGGTAAGCTTTAAACTTGAACTAGCAGGAGCAGCTGTAATAGGACCAGACTAAGTTTCCAAGTGATAGTGGCCATTCTGAAATCGCCAACAATAACTGAAAGCAGGCACATGATCTGCCTGCAAAGTGGGTCCTTTAACATTTGGTACGATTCTGTTCCACTCTTGATCAAAAGAACAGATGATCATCATCAAGATTCAAGAGGAGGGTTTACTGAACTTAGAAGCTATAGCTAAAACTTGCATCGCTTGTAAAAAGGTAAAATAACACTGTATCAGATGAGGAATCCCCAGAAATAATCTCTCAACTTTTTGTTTTTTTGGAGAGTGGTTCTCAGACTTTTACAACAATACGGCCTGGGTAATTTAATTTTCATGGCTCCACTTTCAGTTCTTGGAATAAACGCAACCGTACAATCTTCCCCTAATTAAAATTCCAAGATATTGATGTTAGATGAGAGAGACTGGGTTACTCATTAATGCATGTAGGAGCAAGCTAAAGCACACCCATCCATCACCTTCACTTCACTCAACTCGGTGAGGATAGGCATTTCAACTTTTTCAATTACGCATGGAATGTTAATTGTCCCTGTTGTATTGACCTCACCAACGAAATTTCACTTTCAATGGTAGGTATGTGCAGAAACACTTCACCCCATTTTCCCACCATAAAAAAAAAAAAAAATTAATTTCAATTTGCATTCCCTATCAAACCCATATATATAGCAATTAGTCAGTGATCCTAATGGGTAGTTTGTGATCCTTTAGATAATTAATCTCCAAGCTAAACTAATTAAGGTTTATGTTGAGAGATTGACGGTGAACAGATTCTTGCCATGCCAAAAAGTAAAAGAAAAGAAGGTTTAAAGTCTCAAGAAGTGGGGTTTGTGGTTGTAGGGTCTGACTCATTCGCCTTTAATTTTGCTCTTGGTAAAATGACACCTTTCTGTTTCTTATCATAATTGACCACTTCTGCTTGGGGATGGATGCTGTGGCCCCTGAAGCTGCCAAGTGGCCTCTACCCGGTGGCGCGTGGGAAAAGGTGAAGTTGCCTCTTTTGTGGTGCTTCCAATTATGCGCCCCTTCAATATGCGTCAAAACTCAGAAAGAAGAGCCCGCTTTAGGGTCGCCATTAATAACCCTTTGCTGCGGAGTTTTAATTCTCAAGTCTGAACAGTTGGTTATTGACCGTGTTAGTACTAACTCTTTAGTGATTATTATCTCATTATTATTCTTATGATTGTGATTAATAATTATAGTAGACATTTTGTTTCCTTTTTTTAAGAGGGTATCTTTCATTATCTTGATCTGATGATAAACACTGTCTCATGTCACACATAAAGACACAAGAAAATTCTACTGAACCAGCAAAACGATGTGGGTGGAATTACCCAACCCCAAACCAAAACCATGCATGTTTATATCCTATGTGATGTAATGTCGCGGTGCACGTCAGCCTAAACGGCGGTGATTTCGGTGATTCCTTCCTTTCTTTTTTGTCTCTCCTGAATACTCAAACGAGGAGTAGTGGGAGAAGGTGGAAACCCATATTTCAAAGCAACACATGCCCAGTATTCCGATTTCACAAATCACCATGAAGAAGCTAATATTCTTCCAAATGGGCATCCCTATTTTTATATATTTTTTTTAAATAATTTCTGTCACAGAGAAGAGATGAACATTTGATCAATGCATGAGATCGAAGAGTGCGTCTTACTCAATACCCTCTAAATGCTGTTTAGTGTACGTAGCTATGAGGTATTGGAGTTTATGGAACATCTTTCACTTTAAGTGTCAAACCAGCAAGCTACTCTACCCATCTCAAAGTCATACATACATACAACTTAATAATTAGTTACAAGATTCTTCCAAATCAAAGATATATAAATACTATTTGATTAGTTTAATTACTTGGAAATTAATTAAACTACACAATTACGCAGTTAAACAGTTACTCAAACTTGTTGCATTTGATTTTTGCACCTGGTGAAAAAGAAAACAGTTTGGTAAAGAACATATAATTATTAGAATTAATTAATTAGCCAATATAAATTTACAAGTTGATATTAGGTAACAGTCTCTACAGCATATATATATTGTCTGTTCTTGCTTGATCTACACTATTCAACAGCTACACTAGCCATGGAAAAAAAGGCCACTAGAACAAATTTTTGCTATATTTTGTTTAAGTGAAAAAGAATGCAAATGTTTCTTGATTTAAATAGAAAAATGGAGAAAGAAAATTAAAAAAAAAAAAGAAAAGAATAGTGGGTTCTTACAAGACAAACACATGGAATATGGAATATAAACCAAAGCATTTGACAACATTGCAAGTGAGCCATAGAGAGACATGTTGACAGGATATAAACATACTGCGAACTGATTATTCAATAAATCAAAATAAAGAGAGAGAGAGAGAGAGAGAGAGAGAGAGAGAGAATTTGATTAGTGGCAATAAATTAAGACTAGATATACATAAAAAATTTGCAATTCCCGGAGAATCTAGAGCGCATCAGGCGCTGACCGCGGCTTTGAAAACTAATTAAGAAATGATTAAACAAATTTCTAGTCATCTTTGTTGGTATTGTAATCGGCTTATAATTATAACAAAAGGAATAAAATGGTAATTAAAAAAGGGGGAAGTGGACTAAGAACAAGAGAAGAGACTAATACAAACCTAGACAAGGTCGCGTCCATAAGTCACGTGATGCGAACCCCATGTTGACGCCGAGGAATATGGTTTCATTTGATTTGTATGTTGTGGCTTTCCACGCGCGGGCGGGGCTCGACAGGTCGGTTTAGCCTTGGAATATTTGGACACGGAGAGGGAATATTGGAATTTGGAGGTGTATGCAATTCAAGAATATTGCAGATTAGACAAATAGTGCCCGTTGAGCTCATCCTCCGTTTTCTCATTCCCACGCTCTCCTCCTCATAATACCCACACTCAAATTCAATAATATGAATGAAAGCGCGTGGGGCAGCAACCACCTCGAACAAAAATGGTGGAGCATGTGGGGCTGTAATGGTGGTGTCGCCGGACACCGTAGCCAATCTGACACTTATAAGACTCCATTCCTCTTCAGTCTTCATCACGATATCAATTTTAATTCCCCTTGTAGTAGCTGTATTGTATTGTATGTATATTTCTGCATCCAGGGGTTCGCACGTGTACAGCTCGATATTTGTTGGCAATAGGCTAAGTGCGTACCAAAGACTAGTTTGAACATTGAAGGGGAAGGGAGTATAGAGTGTAGAGTAGAGTGTTGATGGAGAATTTTCCTATCTTTTCTCTTCTTGACTAGACCAGAGCTGGCAATAGTAATGGTCGGTTTGGGGCAAGACTTAAGGTTGCTCTTCTATATAAATAAGGCTGTCTATGCAATTAATTTTAAATGAAAATTTTATACCTGATTAGACTGCAATTAGTCAAAGAAATTCATGTTCTATTTATTACCACTCGCTCTTCTTATTTCCATTTATTAATTAAAGATTAGATCATTTTATTATTGTTGGTGATTTAATTTGTCATTTTTGTAAAAGGATTGGGTGGATTTTTTTCTTTTTATGAATTGAAATATGTAATGCAACTAATCGAGTGATGTAGTAAAAAAATTTTAATTAAATTCTTAATATAAGTAAGATTAAGATAGAAATAAATTAGGATTTTTTATATTTCTATTAATTTGAGATAATTATTCATGTTTCAACTATACATAGATATTTAGAAGCAGGAATGACTCTCGACCTAATTTCAATAATGAAGAATATAGGCCTGCCAGTCGATCCTCGTTCATGATATTATAAGGGAATATTTTTAATCGTAGCAAAGCCATGAAAATCACAATTAAAATAATGTATATAATAATATGATAAACGAAAAAGGAATTAAGGAATTTAAAAGGGTCACAATCCATCAACACAGATAGATTGCGAGAGAGAGAGAGAGAGAGAGAGAGAGAGATAGAGCTCTCAATTCCCTTCCAAATATTCCTTTCAACAGTAGGCCCTTTTGTTTTCTCGAATCCCAGCCATTCCACCATTATATCCTCTGCAACTTCATTTTCATTCTCCGTAAGAAAGATAAGGGAAAAGGAAAAAAAAAAAAGAAAAAAAGACCCCTACCCTCTTCTCCATATCTCTGAAGAAATGTCTCTGATCCCTCTGCATCCTTGAATACACAACTTCCCCTTTTCCACTAACTTTTCATTTAAACCATTATCCCCAGAAAACCTCTGTTACTTTCTCCTTTCTTTCATTTTTTTAATCTGACTAGTACTCTCTGTATTCTTCAATTCCTTCACCTCTGTTTATATATTTTTTTCCCATCTCTGATCTCCTATATCTATTAACCCTAGAGGAATCCTACTGAAAAAAGCCTATTCTTTCTCTTTACTTTGCCCTCTTCTATCTCTTTCTTCTTCTTTCTCTCTCTCAACACCCATGCAAATCATGAGGCACTCATGATATAATCATATAATCACATCTCCGTTGCTTTTCAGCTATTCCTCCCAGAAATAGCTTTCCGTTCCATGTTCTAGCCCATTTCTTGCCCTCTCTATTAAACTTTCCTCATTCCTTATTTAATCCTCCTTATTTCCTTTTTAACTCTTTCATTCATTTTCCCTTGCGAGTCTGACTAAATTAGATTTTCATCATCCTCATGTTCTTAAGCTCTAACCCGATAATGAGAACTGCATCACCTTTGCCCGATCTTTCTTTGCAGATCAGCCCACCATCAGCCTCTGATCGTGAAGCGATAAAAGAAGTGGGTTACGACGGAGGATTAACAAGGAAAGCCTTTTACAATGATAGGAGCTCAACTACAGATTCCGGTAGCAGCGGAAGCGATTTGAGCCATGAAAATGGCTTCTTTAATCAAGAGAGGAGTTATAATCTTGGTCCTAGTGAGCCGACTTTGAGCTTAGGTTTTGAAATGGCGGATTTGAGTGCTCCAACGCTGCAACTACCGACAAATCTTAACCACCATCATCATCCTCACCACCAAAAACCTCAAATCTACGGCCGCGAGTTCAAGAGAAATGGAAGAATGATTAGTGGGGTGAAAAGAAGCATCAGGGCTCCCAGAATGAGATGGACCACAACTCTACATGCTCATTTTGTTCATGCGGTCCAGCTTCTTGGTGGCCATGAAAGTAATACATAACAATCTAACATTTTTTTTGCACTCTTATTTCGATATTTCAAGTTCATTTCCAGTGTTTTTCCTTCCTTAGTTATTGTTTCTCAAAAGATCAGAAGCTTATTAAACTTATATATCTGAAAATGCCACAGGAGCAACACCCAAATCAGTTTTGGAGCTGATGAATGTGAAGGATCTAACCCTAGCTCACGTGAAGAGTCACTTGCAGGTGGTGTTACCGTGTTCAATCTGCAATGCTTTGAAATTATGAATGGGATAGAAAATTTTCAATATTCCTATTGTGTTTTTGCACTTTTACCGTCGTTTTTCTGCATATGAATTTTTATGACTCATTTGTAGTGGGGGTGAAGAACAAAGGGGTAAAGACAAAAGGGCATCTGGAGGGTAATCTTAGCAATGTGGACTTTTTTCCTCATATTTTTCTGTGGGTGTTCATGCAGATGTATAGAACAGTGAGGAGCACTGACAAAGGATCAGGTAAAATTACATTGTCCTTCCAAACGACCCTAAATTTATTACCCCTTCCATTATTCCCTTTGCTTGAGATAGAGAGAACAAGTGATTCAAGTGTGACCTAAACTCTTATCATTTGATATACTGTTTTGAACTAAAACAAAAATAGTTTTGGGTTGGAAGGACTTGAAGTCCATGTGAATTATTTGCTTCATGTGTGATAAAGCAGGACCAACGGCTCTATCTATGATTATTGCAGGTCAAGGCCAGACAGATATGGGTTTGAAGCAAAGGGCAGGAATCGTTGATACGGATGCAGGATTATCTGCTGCAAAAACTGAAACCAACCCTTGTTGTTCTCTCAACCCTCCACCAACATCACCACTACCAACCATACAAAAAACCCAAATAAGGTGAGTGTTTCTCCTGGCTGCCTTCTCCCTTATTTGCTTGTTTTCTTTTTGTCCTAAGGTTCATCTTATCCTTTTCCATTATTTTAAAATGGAAAATAATGCCGACTTCAATGAATCCATTAAACCAATGCAAACATACATGCACGCATATATACGCCTCTTGGGGATGGACCTTTTGGTCCAACATGTTCTGTCTATGCTATTGCCAAGTAGGTTTTTATTAATAGACTAGAGTCTCCAGTACTTAAATAGATCTTAATGAACTTCACCTAGGGTTCTAGGCACACAGTGGTGATTTACGTGAACCTTGCATAATAATGTAAATAGCTAACATTCTGTATCCGTTGGATTGTTAGTGCCTTGATCCCAATGTATTCTAAAAGTCAAGGGCTTGGTTCAAATCTCAAAGTTTTTTTTTCTGAATCCAACGGGTAATTGTGTTTCCATAGCTCTCACAACCCATCTGAGGTAGTCATTCCTTTAGTTGATTGAGCCAATATTGATGTTTTGGCTGGATTTGCTGGCTTATATACCAGTGGACAATCAACAAAGGATCGAGTTTTGCTCGCCATATTTATTTCCTTTTTGAGTTTCTTGACGACGCCAAATTTCAATATTGAATTAATGCTATTATCTGAGAACTCATAATTTCATGTTTCAGAATGTATGCATTCGTTCCCATATTAAAAATAAAAAAAAAATACTTTCTTAATGCAACTACAAGTTTCATCTCACGTCTCTTTTCAAAAAAAAAAAAAGGGAAGTAAGCAAGGAAAAACAGTCTAATAACTTAGCATCAGTTATCATGTATGGGTTTCTACTATTATTTTATTTTATTTTTTTTACTCAAGTCTACAGTAATATACCTTTATCTATTGAATCAAGCCTGGCTAGCATGAGTTTCTGCTAATTGATCCATGTTCTTTGAGTAAAATTACCCTAATAATAAATTGCCCAAACTAAGCGATTCAAGTTAGTGCACTGTGAGACTTTTATAACCTTCACACATTTCGAGAGCATACTAGGTCGTCAATACTAATTAGTCCATGGAAATTTTCAACAAGGAAGCTACCAATCTTTTTTTTGGTGGAATTGACCAATCTTGATCATTAGCATCAAGAAAATGTTGCAGAATGCTTACGCCCAACTAAAAAACTGTAGAAGTAGAAGCTTTTCTTTGCCTGTTATGAACTCACTTATTTTTCCTTCTTCAAAAATCTACATCACTAACAATACTTTGGCATTGATTTCTTGGCAATCTTGTGAACAGAGGTTCGTGTTCATCATCAATGGAGAGAAGCGACAAAAATAGATTAAACAATGAGGCTTCGACATATTCTCATTTCAATTCACATGATGCCAAGGTAAGATTAAATTATCTTGTCATCAAAAATAAATAATAACATGTTGGAATTTAATAACTTAACTCATTTCCAAAGTGTTGTAATTAATTATAATTATGATCGTGTTTTATCAGGAGGAAGGAGTCATGGCAGCCCTCCATATGTCTGAAAGAGTGAAGGAGAGATTGGACTCTAGGTCCTTGCCACCTTCAGACATGTTGATTAATCTAGAGTTCACTCTTGGACGGCCAAGTTGGCAAATGGACTGTGCTGAAACATCAAATGAGTTGACCCTTCTCAAGTGTTAAAACACTAAAAAATATTTCTGTTTTTTTTTTTTTTTCCTTCTTCTTTTTTAATTTTGAACGTGCATGGACGAAAGTATCTAATGTTTTTCATGCATCAGTTCCATGTTCTTGGAATTTTGTCTCAATTGTGGAAAGGAGGAAAAATGGTAACTTTAATTATAATGACAATCCTGAATTGCTGGAGTTTAAGGTAAAGTATAAAGATGAAATTTCACACAACCATAAAAAAATTATGAAAATAAATATGCAATTCAACCATTGTCATGATGATAAGTTGGGCCATGGACTGGACTGAATGTTGTCCTTGGAAGGGTCATGAAATTGGAGGGTCCAGATTCATGGGCAGGTGGGTCAAGTTATAATGTGAAATATCTTGTAATTATTATTAGTGTCAATCAATTGCGCTGCCTTCTTGCTGCAGAATCATCTTCTTTATCATGCCCCTGTTGACTCCCATAGTCATATATATATATATAGCAGACTCTCTCTCTCTCTCTCTCTCTCTCTATATATATATATACATATATTAAATTTATTTTAATATATATATAAGTGAAAAATTACTGCCTCGTATTTTATGAGAAATCCATATGTTTAAAAAGCATGTTTGACCTTGGAAAAGTAAGAGTAGAAAAGTAGTGAATAATTGCAGGACCGAAAGCAAATCTGCCAATTTCGAATGATGGATACTGTGAGCAAACAGGGGACCAAATGAACTACGGCACTGTCCTTCCCATTTGCATGTGATGACATGAACAATTTACAGGATTACAGATTACAGTACACACTCCAAATTTGCCTGTTCGCAGCGTACACTATAACTATATAGCTACTTGAATAAAAGAAAATGCCACACTCACAAATATATGCAGGATGATCAATTCTTATATTATAAGACAGATTTTATTTTTGATTTAATTATTTCCTTTGATTTTAGGCAAATTTAAATCTATTCAATCCAAACAGGGAGTCAATTTTGAGCTGCCAATGTTAGGGAAGAGGGAAAAAAGGACAGGAGGGATAATGAGTAATATGGAACAGGCTCCACAGCCCAACAAAATAATGAGCCATTAAACCATTTTAAAAGTTTTGGTTAGGCCCAAAACATTTTAGCGGTTTCTGCGCTGCAAAGCAATTAAGAGAGCAAATGTAGACAGACAGGCCATTCAATTATACTCACTGAGGAAGAAGAAGAAGAAGGAGAAGAAGAAATTGTTAGTATCCTTGAGCAATGATTGTGCGTGAAAAATAATTGAATCAGAGCCAGAGCACCAACTATTCAAACCAATGACTCCATGCCATGCATCTCTGAATTTTAGGTATTTTCTGTGAAAATTTTTTTTCAACATTGTTCATCATTACATGATATCTTGCATTAGATCTTGAGACAAAAAATGCGTCTGCCTTTTTCTTACACTATCCCCTTTGTCCCACTTTCTTCCACTATCATCCTTTTCTTATCCATTCTTTCCTTGAAAATACACATTATTTTCTTCCATAAACATTTTAAAATGATAAGTTATATAATATATCGAGAATATGTATACGTTCATTTATTTGGGATTCACTTCTCACAAAATCTGATAATATCATATTGAAAATTTTAATTCTGAAAATAGATTTTAAATTTGTGAAAAAAAAAATCTTTCTGGATTCCCAATTTGCAGTTTAATCGCAAAAGTGGAGATTGGGCCACCCATTCTGGGCATCACTGTCAATTCAGGGAGGCCTTTAAACCAATTCATCCATTTTCAGTCCACATGGCTAAAGATTTTTAATACCTACCCAATATAGGAGCTACAGCTAATTCTTCATGGCATATATGCTCCCAAGCTAACAGCCCAGCCCAAGATTCCACAAAAGCCTTTTTATTTTTTTGTCAAAGATAATTTCATTAATTAGAATTCATTACATGGCTGAAGGCTGAATGGGCAATCTAGACTAGAAGCGAAAGGAGCAGCAGCCTACGCCACTCAACCCAATACATAAACCCAAAGAAAACCCTAAGTCAAGCTGGTGGCTATTGAAACTCAAGTTGCCGGTAACATTATAACCAACCACCGCAGCTTCCATTGTGGTGAGCAGTCAGAGCAATACTAGAACCTCCCAAATCTTAACAAGACTGGAGCCGAAAACTGAATGGGCAAGCCTTAACAAGGCAGAAGGAAGGAGATCTACAACGCAGCCTACCACCAACCACATAAGGGAGCATCACTGCTCTGCTTCCAGTTACTCATGGGAAAAAAAAAAAAAAGGGGGAAGAGAAGGTAAAGCCCAAAACGACATCTCAATCTCTTATAGTCAGAAGGGTCAACCATAATAATCTAGTCTACATTTATAATCCTAGGGATATATTCCTCCTTTCACAATAACAGAAACATTTTCCCGGATTTTTTACCGTATGAGTGTGCCATGGAAAGGAAAATACAGAAAAAGGATTGAAAATCGAAAAATTACCTGAATGGAGTGAGTTGAAAATACAGACGTGAGTCAAAATAGCGTCTTTAGTTGGGACGCTATCAAATATAGCGTGCGGAGGCAAAATGAACGGGACGCTGTTAAGAACAGCATCCAAATGGGCGGGACGCTGTTAAGAACAGCGTCCAAATAATTTTATTTATTAAAATAATATTTATATTTTATTTAAAATATAAAATAAAATAATTAAAAATTTAAAGAAAAGTTGGACGTCCAACTTTTCTTGAACTTTTTTAATTATTTATTTTTTAATTTTAATTTTTTATTTCATTAAATTTTAATTTAATTTTAAATTAACAAATAATATTTATAATAAAAATATTGTAATATATAATATTAAATATTATGATTAGATTTATTAAAATAATAGTTATATTTTATTTAATAAATTAAAAAATAAATAATTAAAAAAGTTTAAGAAAAGTTGGACGCTACTATACTAAAATATACTTTAATACTTTAGTATAGTAGCGTTCAACTTTTAGTACTTTAGTATAGTAGCGTCCACTTTTCTTAAACTTTTTTAATTATTTATTTTTTAATTTATTAAATAAAATATAAATATTATTTTAATAAATCAAATCATAATATTTAATATTATATATTATAATATTTTTATTATAAATATTATTTATTAATTTAAAATTAAATTAAAATTTAATCAAATAAAAAATTAAAATTAAAAAATAAATAATTAAAAAATTTTAAGAAAAGTTGGACGCTACTATAAGTAGCGTCAAACTTTTCTTTAAATTTTTAATTATTTTATTTTATATTTTAAATAAAATATAAATATTATTTTAATAAATAAAATTATAATATTTAATATTATATATTATAATATTTTTATTATAAATATTATTTGTTAATTTAAAATTAAATTAAAATTTAATGAAATAAAAAATTAAAATTAAAAAATAAATAATTAAAAAAGTTTAAGCTATTTATAGTAGCGTCCAACTTTTCTTTAAAACTTTAATTATTTTATTTTATATTTTAAATAAAATATAAATATTATTTTAATAAATAAAATTATAATATTTAATAATATATATTATAATATTTTTATTATAAATATTATTTATTAATTTAAAATTAAATTAAAATTTAATGAAATAAAAAATTAAAATTAAAAAAGTTTAAGAAAAGTTGGACGCTACTTATAGTAGCGTCCAACTTTTCTTAAATTTTTAATTATTTTATCTTATATTTTAAATAAAATATAAATATTATTTTAATAAATAAAATCATTTGGATGCTGTTAAGAATAGCGTCCCACCCATTTCGATAACAACATCCCACTCATTTTGCCTCCGCACGCTATTAAAGATAGCGTCCTAACTAAAGACGCTATTTTGACTAGCGTCTATATTTTCAACTCACCTCACCCTCGTAATTTTTCGATTTTTAACTCTTTTTTCATATTTTCCTTTCCATGGCATGGTAGTTAACCCCATTTTCCCCACAAAGTGAAAATTCACACCTCATGCCAAGGACATACAACCCAACACAAACACACCTAGCACAAGGGACATGCAGGCCAACACCGATCCAAACTTTTCTCTCTCGAATGGTACTTCGGATCTGCAACACAAAAGATGCACAAAAATATACACATCTGGACCCAGTGATGGGGAGAGAACCCGCACACCAAGCTAGCGAAGGACTTTCCTTCATTGAGGCTTCATGCTTATCTTTGCAGTCTTCCTCTATCCCTCCGAGTAACGTAACTCAATAGCTTACCGCATATCTTGCAGCCTCCAATAGCCAGCTGATACAAATGCAGATTTTCATTCACAGGAAACCAATTTAGAGATCATTAAAATCGGTGCTAATAAATTTAGCAATCGATTCAACTAGTTACAATAAGTCTAGCTATAAATAGTAATTAATTCAATTGTAATTGTCAAAGCAACTAAATTTAAAAAAAAAAATTAGTAAAAAAACTATCGGTTGCTAGTAGCAACCGATTTAACAATTGAAATTAGTTACTAATAGCAACTGAAACATAATGGGTTATAAAAAAATTTGGTATCTTTAATTTTGTAATTTTATAAATATTTTATAAATTGTTTGCTATTTGTAACTAATTTAGCAATTGAAAAGTTGATTGCTAATTTTTAAAAAATTACAAAAAATTGAATTTTCAGATAAAAAATAAAAAATTCAAATACATAAAATTTTAAAAAATTACTAAAATAATAAATTATTAATGAAAATTAGCATTGGAATTAATATAAAAATATTATAAAAAATTATTAATAATAACAATTTTAAAAAATATTAATAAAAAATTAAATATAAAACCATATTTATAAGACAAATTACCTAAAAAATTACCCCATATATATATATATATATATATATATATATATATATATATATATATATATATATATATTAATACTACAAATAATTCACTAACAACAAATATATTTGTAAAAAAATTTTTATTTTATATAAAAGAAAAATAAATTAAATAAAAAATATGAGAAAGAAAAAGAAGATAAAGAAAAAATGTGGGAAAGAAAAAGATAATGAACAAAATAGATGAGAAAGAAAAAAATGATGAAGAATAAAATATAAGGAAAAGAAAAATATGAAAAAGAAAATAGATGAGAAAAAAATGATGAATAAAATAGATGAAAAAAAATAATGAAGAAAATATGTGAGAAATAAAAAATAATGAACAAAATATGTTAAAAAAGAAAAGATAATAAATAAAAGAGATGAGAATAGAAAAAAAAAATAAAAAAAAAAATTGAGAGAAAAGAGAATAAAGAGAAAAAAAAATGAGTAGTGAAAAATAAAATGAGTAGCAGTTTATATAAGTGAATTAGCAATCAATTTTAGCAATCGATTGTTAGTTATTAATTTTTTAAAAAAATTAAACAGAAATATTTTGGAGGAAAATTTTGTAATCAATTCGCAATTGGTTACAAAATTGATTATTAATAGTAATCGATTTCAATCAGTTGCTGTTTGTAACTCATTTGCAAATCAGTTACAAATTAAAATAAAAAAAAGGACGAAGAATTTTTTAAGGGAAAAAATTTAGTTGCAAAATAGGTTTTCAAAAATCATTTATTGTTAGCAATCAATTTATAAATTAATTACAAATAGAAAAAAAAATTGGATGGGAATTTTTGAATAAAAAAATTAATTATAAAATTGATTGTTAATAGTAATCAATTTTAATTAGTTACAAAAATTGATTGCTATTAGCAAACGATTCACAAATGGGTTGCAAATAAAAAAAAAAAAGAGTGAAAATTTTTTGGGGGAAACCAATTGTAAAATTGGTTACAAAATCAGTTACAAAAATTAGTTGCCATTAGTAATCGATTCATAAATCAGTTGTAAATCAAAAAAAGAAAAAAAATATAGGTAGAAATTTTTGAGGAAAAAAATTTAGCAACTGATTTACAATTGGTTGCAAAAATCAGTTGCTATTGGCAATCGATAAAGAATATATTACGAATGATAATTGATTTTAGCAATCGATTGTAAATTGCCTATTTATACTATATATTTATATATTTTTTTTATTTCATAATTTATTTAACTAGTGAATCTTATTATTATTATTTTTTAACTTATCTAATTTCATAAAGTAATATTTTTTATAAAATTGCCTTTACAAAATATATAAATTAAGAGCCTATGAAAAATATTTTTCATGAAAATAATTTTTTTTAAAAATATATTTGATTGCAATATTAATAAAGAGGTATAAAATTATTTTTGAAATTCTCATTTATAAATTTAAAATTTTAGATTAAGTGGTTTGTTTATTAGTATTCACATTTTAATAAAATTATTAAAATATAAAAAATAAAAAATAACTTTCTCTTTTAAAAAGAGAAAATTATTTTCTTCTTAATAACTTTTTTTTTTAATTAAAAAAATATTTTTGATTGACTCAAACGAAGCATAAGACTATTATAAATTTTCTTTTACATAATTTTTTAATTAATTTTATCAATTATAATCAAATTTAAATACCTCCTTTTTCATCCAGTTGTTTTTGCTCTCTCCATAAGGAAACTTTAGGGACAATCATTGACCATTTTTATTGATTGTAAGTCCTTTTTTTTTCTTTATTTTTAAAATAAAGTAAGATATTTTAATCATTTTTTTTCTTCACTATTTTTATTAATTATTTGTTATTCATTCGTTATCTCTCTCATAACGAGAGTTTTACACTCTTGACCATTGAGAGATATTAATTAATTTTGATGTTCATTAAGATTCTACAATTCGACACATTTCTTAAGATTAATATATTATATTATATGAATTTAAACTCCTAAAATATTATAGCACTAATTAAGGTGAAGATCTCCTATCAATATAAAGATTCAATGTTTTTAAAAATTGTTTATGACGAAAACAAATTAAAGCCATGATTTCAAGGCTGAGTTAAATTATAATTATTAATAATGTGAAGAACAACTCAACTCAACTAAGTTTTTTATCCAATAAATTTAGGGTCGGCTATATGGATTTTCTTTCTCAACTCTAAACGATTTTGGGTTAAATCCTCAGAAATGTGTAATGCTTCTAGGTCATGTTGTACTACTCTTTTCCAAGTTAATTTAGGTCTACCTTTTTTTTTTTTTTTTCTTTCTATCCTCTAACCTAATATGCTTTACTTGTCTAACTGGAGCCTTCGTATGTCTACGCTTTACATAACCAAACCACCTCATGATCAAATAATATGAAAGAACAAATTTATTAAAATATTTTAAATTCAAAAAATAAATTTTATTATGAATATTTTATAAAAGAAATATATCTCTTTACTCTAAAAATGAACCCAGCTAAGTGCTTGTCCCTTTTCCCAATTATTGCATCAATATGTTTGGTGGATATCATTTTCATAACACTAGTGCTCCAAATTCAATTCAAAATTGTCAATTTTGTTGTACTTTTTACAACACTTGTAATAAGTTATAAATGAAGGAGCGGAAGTATGAAAAGCATAAGTTTAGATCATTGAATTTAAAAAATTTTCATCTAGGGTCACATGCATCATGCAAGATTCATTTTTATCTATTTGATATCAATGATAAAAATCATATTAAAACTCTTTTAATATATTTTTGGATCTACATTTGCCATTTAAGATTTTAGAATTAACAGATTAATTCATTAGAACCCTAGATTAGATCAAGAACAAGTGCACTAACCTTTTGATGCATTGCAGTGTGTTTGGCAACTTTGGGATGCGCCTTAGGACACCAGGTATTGTCCCTCTAGCTTGTCTACACCAAGATCACCAATTGCAGCCCCTTGAACAGCTTCTAAAGTTTTTCCAATCAATTAGAAAATCAAGTTTTGCCTTTTGAGAGATTATAGATGTAAACAGGACACTAGAAACGATTTATAGTATTTTTAATTCAAGAGATTGTTTGCTAATCTCTTTGAATTGATGAGAGATGAAGAAGAAGAGAAGGGAGAGGCAGCCAAGGGTGGCAACACCAAAGAGAATGAGCAGCTTGTTATTTTTTCTTTTCATAACAACACATTATATAGCTAGGTTACCGTTTAAAACCCTTGCCACATATTACCTTTTGATTAGCTCTAGGTTTAATTGACCCAATCACATTGTGCCAAGTGTCAAACCTATATTTAATCTTGACTTTGATCATATTACATGATTAAAAGACATATGGCAAGCTTATGTGTAGTGCCATGTGTCACCATCTCATGGTGCCACATGTCACCCTGTGAAATGACCAAAATATCCCTATGTCTTAATTTTGAGTTCTCAACCCAAAATAATTATTTCTCTTCTTCTAATCAATTTATATCAAATATAAATAAATTAATTAATCTTTATTAATTAATTTCTCATTAATTAAATTAATATTTAAACACTTTAAATATAAATTTAACTTATACTATACATCCAATAACCTAGATTTGGTTTCAAGCCATGCTAGGGACTTTGCAATCTAATTACAAATCAAACCTATTTAATTAATCAATTAAACTCTTTAATTAATTAATTAAATCATATTTAATTTGGTGATTACTTGTGTATGTGTGTGACTTACTGGACTCATCACTAATTAGCAATGAGACATGATATCAACTCTTAATATCATCAGAACTCTTTCTTATCATAAATGATTTCTCTAAATCATTTTATGCATCTCATAGACCATGGTTAACACCTAGCATAGCATGCCATGGCCACCTAATTAGTAATAAGGTTTACCTTAAATGAACCTATAATCATATGTTACCTTGCACTAGAATCTCTCTGTTACAAAATCCCAATTCGAGCTGGAGTCATGGTTTATGTCAAACTACATTTGCTATGAATATTATGTTCTCTTTTAATTCCAGTTCTTGATTAAAAAGATTTTTCTCATCATAAACTCTTTTTTGATTAAATCTATCTGTCCTGGCCAGGAACTTGAAACATTAAGAACAATTAAATTAACATAGGATTTTATCACTATTTACTTAGAGGAACAGATTCCATCTTAATCAACACCTACCTCCATATATAACAAGTAGGAGCCAACACATGCCCATATAACCATACATAGTACAAGTATGAAAGCAGTATCAAACTCAAACTGTCACACCCTACCCCTCCGTAAGGCATAACATGATCCCGTAGTATATCTAATGAATTACCGACTTCGTCTACTGATAATCCATTAAATATACTACAAGGGATTTTAAAACTTTTCTTACTTCTTTTTACAATGGTGAGCACTTTTGATAGGTGTTAAAAATTTTCTTTTACTGAAGTAAAACCAAATAACAAATTTAAAGTATTAATAATTTCTGTGAAAATTTTGGCAGAGTGCCATTTGTATTTTGAATAAAACAGTTCTTCAAAAACCTATAAAAAGCACTTCAAATATATAATTCCTCAATCCCAAATTCCAATAATTTGTTCAACAAAATAAATTTCTCAACATTATCAACTCAATTCAACAATCAATTCTCCAGTGTTTTCAAAAGCTGAGATAAGATAAATTTATCACAATACTTTTACAAGCCAAAATAATTTACAATTTTAGTTTACAACTGCTCAAAACCAAGTACAATATATACATACAGTGTAAATACATTACAACAAAAATTACAAAATATGGTATACTCAATATACCCGATGAAATCTCAAAATATAGTACAAGCAGCCTACTCTGCTGCTCTGTCCGTCTGTCTACCTGCGACAGCAATGAAAAAGCTATCACTGAATAAAATTTACTCAGTGGTGCACAATAACAATTTAAAATGCGGTATGTAAAACTTTTATTGACAATTTACAATACAAATAATTCACAATTTCCTGTCACAATTTTCAAAGCTCATATAACACAAATTTGATCAAATAATTAAATAACACAGTTTTGCCAATCAATAACACAATTTAGACCATGACACAAATTTTTCCGAACATGCCGTGTTGTACACCACGACAAGGCACACTCACCCCAATAATCGAAATCAATGAGGGAGGAAGCTAGCTAGATAATGAGTACTCATCCACACTCACCTCAGACTGGCAAGTCAAAGAGGGAGGAATATAATCACACTCACCCCATAAATGAAGGAGGAACATAGTAATATTGTCATGCCAAGTGTGAATCAAAACAATTCCAAATCACAATATTTAAATACTTCATACAAACCACAAATCATATTTTATCTCAAAATTTCCATTTGCAAAGTAGGCAACACAATAATTTCCAATTAAGATTCCCAAAGCCAAAACAATAAAAAATTATTCATAACTTATTTCTCCAAATAAATTTTCTGGTAAAAGCAGTGAATATAAAAAGTATTGTGCACAGACATAATTTAAAACTATAATGTTCAATTAAATTTTTTAAGTAGAAAATGAGAAATCAAAATTATTGTGCACAAACCTCTGATATATGCCTCTTGGCCCTGACTCAGTGTTCCTTATGCTTCTCAATATCCTTTTCAACTGAAACACACAATTTAAAGTGTTTCAGTACTCAATGAATTTGTTTCTAACAATAAAATCCAATAATTAAATTTTCTTGGTACTATTCCCTTCGATTCATTTCATTAGTCAACCTATAATGTTGACCCTAGATGCACTCTAAGTGAGTCAATTCTAATGTTACCAATATGTCACATTTTATAGCCCTTTAGTGTTGGTATATGTTATCAATTTCATTTCCAAATGTATTGCATTTTATTGCAATTTATCGGATTTCGGTGTACTATTTTGACCTAGTCGGACGACCTAGTTTCCTCAGTTTTCGGGTTTCAGTCCAAACTACAAACTTGTAGGTCTATGTCTTATTGCACGTGGGACAAAATTTCAGGTCATTCTGATTTGTGTAGACCAAGATATGGTCAATTTACCAATGCTGGACAGAATGCACTAAAATGGTAGGCTTAGGTTATTTTTAGGTCACTTTTGGTTTGGCCAGTTTTGGTACCTAAACTTGTGCAAGCTATTTGGCTTGGTTCTGTCTATTGCTAGGCTTTGGTGTCTTCATAAGAATTGTAGATATATGTCTAAACTATTCATGGTAAAAATTTCAGGTCAATTGGACCTGTTTTGAGTAAGTTGTGGTCAAAACACTAACTACTGCCCAAATGGTCAATTTTCAGACTTTCAAGTCACTAATCCGGATTTGGTCATTTTTCAAGTTACCTTTTAGGCAGAATTTAAGTAACATTTCTACATGAAAGTTGGCCTATTTGGTGTTTAGTTTTACCCTCCATTGGCCTCATGCCAATTGGGTTCGCGGTTTGGCACTTATGACCTAATTTAGGTACTGCCATCAATACACAACCTGCACAAAACACTTACACTTCCAATTTGATATTCCTTCTCCTCCTCATTACTTCAATATTCAATCAATGGCACTTCCATATATATATTGTACACAATTCCAGCAAGCATATTGGGCAGAAAACTCAAGTGCTCAATACACACAATTCACCATTCAAGGTCAATATTCACTTATACCAAAATTCAATATATCTCAATATCAATATTACACATACACTTCAATATACTCATACTTCAATATCACTTACACATGCTGCCCACAATTTAACACTATCATATTTCATTAATAAACTTCATATTCACACGCAAATTCATGATAATATAGGCTGCCAAACATGGCAGTTTATCAAAGCATCAAAGTCCATTTACAAACCCTTAATTTAAGCATTAACATGCACATACTTGAACATTAACCTACTTCAACTTCCATTTGAGTTAATATACCTTAAATCCCATCAAATACATATAAGAATAAGTCACTAACCATGCATTTTCATGGCTGCCAAAACTAAGGTTCACCAATACTCATCATTTCCTCAATTTTCTTAGCAATTCAACTTACCCAAAGCTCAACACAAGGATTAATGAAAGAAAATGGAAAGATTAAGCACTAACCTCAACTTGAGCTTGACAAATCCTTGAAATTTCCCCTCCTTTTTTGCTGCCTATAGGTTGCCCATGGTGTAAGGATCATTTTTCATGAAGGAAGCTTGAAGAAATAATGGCTTGATCATGGAGAACTTGAGCTCATGCATGAAACGGCCATGGTGAATTTGGGAGGATTTCATTTCGGCCATGGATGAAAGCTTGAAGAAAATGAGATGGTTTAGTGGAACAATCTGTCCCAATCACTTATATAGGTGGCTCAAGATGAGAGTTAGTGGAGCACTTAGGAATAATTTAATGGTTATTTATTTAAAGTTTTTAATTTTTGCAATTTGGCCACCACACTTTCACTATTTACATAGTGTATCTCCTTTTAATTTTTTATGACATTTTCAAAGTGTAATATCATTTATTTTTAATGGACATTTAGGTCAAAAGGCAACTCGGGATGTCAAATGACCACAATGCCCCTATTCAGGTTGAATTCCCGATTTTTCGGTAATACCGAGTTTTGTCGTTTTTTCGATTTCTCATTTTTCTTTGTACTAATTAATTAATTTTTCTTTGATATTTCTAATGACATTTATACTTCAATAGATATTCATTTAAGTCTTAAAAATATTTTCTAGGGTTCCTCGCGATCCAGGGCTAGTCAACGATCCATGCCGCAACTTCCCGGTGCGGTCACCCATCGCTATAGTTCTCGGCTCGTTTAACTTGGTTACATTTCATTGCTATTATTTTTTCTTTATTTTTCTTGTATTTTCTTTTCTTGTATTTTATTATTTTATGTCTCCTCACTAACTTTTAAATGTAGTTGTAGGCATTCTAGCTGTCCGGACCAACACTGGTCACCGAAACAGTAGAACGCACTACGGAACATAGGGGTGTTACAATTCTCCCCCCCTTAAAATAAATTTTGTCTCAAAATTTTACCAAATAGCCGTCTTACAATATTCACAAGTTTATTTCCTCCTTTCTATATGATCGTATAATCTTCTTTCCTTTGAATTTGTGTAAGAATTTTAACAATCTAATATAACATTTACTTTGTTTATACAGCACTAATCTTCTCTTACTATTGTTCTGTCTAATATTTCGATTCATGTTCCCTTCTTGAATGACCATTATGGTCGTATTAGAATTACTTATCTAATCATGGGTCCTTTGACCATTCTAGTCAACAATCTTACTCACATTCGTAATATTTCTTTGTTATATCTGAATCAATTGTTCAAATTTTTACTTTCACAACTCTTTTTATCTATTAATATTCTATAACTTACTTCCTTTTGTATTAAACTATAACCTTTCGATATTCTAACTTTTGAGTTTTAAATCCCTAAGTAGGATTTTCAAACTTATTTCTAATAATAAAATTCTGTCCTGGCATAACTATACCAAAACAGATGCCGTGGGCAACTATTCTCATCTTGGTGTACTATCGAGTAGTACGTAGCTCTACACAATAATCTCAAGTCAGTACTGTAATCTGTAGCTTACAGTATAAACATAAAAAACATTGCATAGTTACTACGATACATCTCAATAGATCAAATTTTCCTATATTTTATCCTTTTCAAATTTACTGATATTCGAATCTTATTCTGATTACAATATCCACTAAAAATTACTAACAGTAACATCTCTGCCCTCATCTAGAGCAATTCTATTACCGCAACTTACTTTTACGTCCTCTTGCCTTACATTAAGTAGGCTCACCAATTAGCTTTATAATTTATGGTGTGTAAAAAAATACTTTTCGCCGATAAACTCTTCCAAAACTAATTTCACTTATTATCACAATCCTTATCTTAAAGGACTAATCACTAATGTATCAAAATTTATTCCCCTGTAAAGGAACAACAACAAAACATATAGTTCTAACACTAACATAAAAGTATGCAGACCCCAGGTCAAACAATACATATATATATCTTAGTTACTAATTGAGAAAGTACCAGCAACAATGTCAAAAGTCTCAGCCTTTTCTCTCTGTCTCATTGCATAGACTCTGACCGGAGCACTGCCTTGCTCTAACTGATTCACTGTGCCTTGGTTGCTTGAGGGACTACCTCTACCCTGCCTCTACCTCTGCTAGGTGGTTGTGAACCTCTAGTGACAGGATTCTGAACTGACCCTTCAGCAGTAGTAGGAGGTGGCCCAACTCTACGGGCACTGGTGCAGTCCTTGGCAAAGTGTCCTGTGCCTCCACAGTTATAACAGGCTCCTATGGCCTTGTAGCATACCCCACCATGATTTCTACCACAAGTTTCACATTGGCGGGGAGGGTAGGAAATTCTAGTTGTTCGACGACTAGACCTTGGTGGTCTCTGCCCTGATGATCCACCTCTGTTATATCCTTGAGCTCGGGGCTCCTCAATTTCTTTTTTCTTCCCCAAATTACTGCTCGAGCTCTGACCCATAGGTTTCTCCCTCTTCTCTATTTTACACTGCCCTTGTGGGGGTTGGGTTTGTGCTTGAGCTTGAGCTGACAAAGTATCAGCCATTTATTGAAAGAAAGTGGCCATTTGTTTGGCCGTTTGTGCAGTAATTTGTACAGGTGGGGCTGGTAAAGTTGAGCTTCCGACTCTCTGAGGGGCTGGGACATCCCCTTGTACCTTAGCCTCTATTGATTGATCGACTGAACGGCCACCTTCTCCCATAGCCAATTAGAGGATATTACACCTCCTGAACAAATAACACAAGGAGATTTCCTCATGTTAGTGCATATTTATAATGTAATGTACTGTATGTATCAAAAATGACATTGAGCAGTTATACTATGAAGAAAGAATATTCAAATTACAGGTCAAAACAGAATTTAAAAACTAGCTCTGATACCACTAAAACATTTCACACCCTACCCCTCCGTAAGACATAACATGATCCCGTAGTATATCTAAAGAATTACCAACTTCATCTACTGATAATCCATTAAATACACTACAAGGGATTTTAAAACTTTTCTTACTTCTTTTTACAGTGGTGAGCACTTTTGACAAGTGTTAAAAATTTTCTTTTACTGAAGTGAAACCAAATAACAAATTTAAAGAATTAATAATTTCTGTGAAAATTTTGGCTGAGTGCCATCTGTATTTTGAATAAAACAGTTCTTCAAAAACCTGTAAAAAGCACTTCAAATATATAATTCCTCAATCCCAAACTCCAATAATTTGTTCAACACAATAAATTTCTCAACATTATCAACTCAGTTCAACAATTAATTCTCCAATGTTTTCAAAAGCTGAGACAAGATAAATTTATCACAATACTTTTACAAGCTAAAATAATTTACAATTTTAGTTTACAACTGCTCAAGACCAAGTACAATATATACATACAGTGCAAATACATTACAATAAAAACTACAAAATATGGTATACTCAATATACCCGGTGAAATCTCAAAATGTAGTACAAGCAGCCTACTCTGTTGCTCTGTCCGTCTGCCTACCTGCGATAGTAATGAAAAAGCTATCGCTGAGTAAAATTTACTCAGTGGTGCACAATAAAAATTTAAAATGCGGTATGTAAAACTTTTATTGACAATTTACAATACAAATAATTCACAATTTCCTGTCACAATTTTCAAAGCTCATATAACACAAATTTGACCAAATAATTGAATAACATAGTTTTGCCAATCAATAACACAATTTAGGCCATGACACAAATTTTTTCGAACATGCCGTGTTGTACACCACGACAAGGCACACTCACCCTTGTCGCAAGGGGTTTTGCGGTCGCCTGGACGAACGCTCACCGAAGTGGGAAAGAGTGAGGAGTCGCCACTTTAATTTTGAGAGAAATTAAAGAAAACCATTTGCAAAAATAAATTAAAACGAAACCACTTCAAAAATAGAGATTCTAGGTTCGGGGTCCGTGAACGGGTGGGGAAGGTGTTAGGCACCCCACCTTGTCCCTCAATGAGGGTAAGCAGATTTAACTTCAAGCTCTTTATAAACTAGAATTGATAGTTAGGAGGTTCGAACGGAGATGTTAGTCCTCTTGGTAAAAGGGAATATTTGATTTTTCACCAATTCGGGTTACCCAGATACATAAATAAATGAGTCGACCCTTAGTGAGTTACTGTTGCGTATCAGTTTTGTTTAAGGGGTCATTTTGCATATTTATTAGAATTCGATTTGAGAATCGGATAAGAACTTTCCTCCGATCTCTTTTAAATTAAAATTTCGATTGGAGATCGGATAAGAACTCTCCTCCGATCTCTTTTAGGTTAAAATTAGAGTTTTTGGGTTGAGAATCGGATAAGAACTCTCCTCCGATCTCTTTTAAAAATCTATTAAGATTATGGACTGAGGATCGGATAAGAACTCTCCTCCGATCTCTTTTAGGTTAAAATTAGAATTTTTTTTTGATTGAAAATCGGATAAGAACCCTCTTCTGATCTCTTTTAAATATTTATTGAAATTATGGATTGAAGATCGGATAAGAACTCTCCTCCGATCCCTTTTAAATGTTTGCTAAAATTCTGGTTGAGAATCGGATAAGAACTCTCCTCCGATCTCTTTTATTTTAACAGGAGTCGGATAAGGACTTTTCCGACCTCTCGAAATTTGATTACGGCTACACACCACAAGAACCTAAAACTAAGGGTTCTGGTATTCAAAGATGCCGGGGATCGGAATAAGGCTTCTTTTAACTCATTGGTACCTTGTGACTAGACAGGGGATACTAGAATGAATTTTCCAACCTCCTATGTGGTCGCCTTGCCAGTACTTTTTGATACCCGATTTATTTCGTTTATTTACCTTAGATTTGGTTTTATTCCGCCTTATGACGTTTTACCCAATTATCTTCTGTATTAGTCTAGTACTTTACTATTTTCCTAACTTGTTATTCAGACCTTCTATTATTTAAAAGAAACGCTTAAGACACAGTTACCTACATTTTATCTAACTACTTCTACGCTACTCGGGACCAGAACTCCTGCATTTAGAACTAACAAAGATTAACAAAGGATGGACTGATTAACAAAGAAGTAAACTCGAGAATGACCTTCTTCGCGTTTTTTAATGCAGTATAAACTTGGTGAAAATCACAAACATAAAAATAAAGGAAATACGTAAAATAAAATGAGCACTTGATAAAGCAGCGATATAAACACTCACCTGTAGGGAGCCAAATCTACTAAACTAACTATGGAACCACAAAACGTAGTAGGACTGCAGGTTGATAGCCGGAGGACTAAGGTTCGCCTTGAAATGAAGGATACTTTGCCGAAATGCAGTCAGGTCAAAATAACCGAGTTTGAATGAAGTTGAGCTTGGACAACAGAAGTGGAAATGAAGATAACAAAGTCTGTAAGTGAGAGTTATAGGATAATGAACGAACTGAAAATGAAGAATTTCAGTATTCAAAAATCCCTTTACAAGAAAATACTTCAGAAAACTGGTTTCAAAAGTTTTTCTTATGAAAGCTCAAAAATAGCAGAGTAACGAACTGAATTAAGTTTCAGAGTCCTTCCGCTATATTCACTATTTTTTTGCCCCTCCCTTGTTACAGTTTTCATGCAGGTATTTATAGGGACCGGGTGCTCCCAATGAAGGGTCAGGATTCTCCTTGAGGGAGATGAAAGGTTAGGATTTTAAAGGACACGATCTGATGGTTGGGAATTAAAGAGAATCAAGACGAACGCCTAAGATCTTTTTCAGAACATTTGTCCTTTTTCTCTTCTAATCCGACGGTCCCTAATTTTCCTATCCAGGGCGATCCGAGGGCTGGGAATAAAAGGCGCCGGTCTTGTCGTCTTCTTCTTTGATCCAAGGGCTCCGGGCTCATCCTTACAAATGAGATCAACGGTGGAGATTGGGATGTACAGCACTGTCATGACATACTCTGGCACTTGTTAGTAATGTGGGCGATTCTGAGGTGTGCGGTGGGGATCTCGTCTGCAATGCTTTAACTACCTCGGCTCTGATTATGACGACAGTTAGCAGAAGTTGTCTTATTCTCTTTGCTATCCGACCTCCTCTCCTTTCCGATCTTCCTAACACGCTCCTTTTCCGATCTTTCATGCTGGCCTCCCTTCTTCCGATCTCTATCACTCCGGTCTTGCCTTTTATCGGGTTCGGTCCAGTCAAAGCATTTATTTCCCTCAATTCTCGAGGCGTCCGCTTCGTTTTCTGCTTAGCAATAAATGCTCGGACCTCCTCTATATATACCTTCAACAGGGAAACCTTTTGCATTTGATTTTTTCCCCTTTTCTCCTCTTTTTTCTGTTCTAGCCGCTCCGGCAACAATCGTGGACATGATAACCGCTTTTGATCTTTTCCCGGTTGCCCTCTTTGTTCCTTGCCTGAAAATTTACGATCCTGGTGAACGGGAAATTACGATAACCTCACTTGATGACCGTGAGAGAACCGGACTAATTTACCGACCTGGATCGAGGACCTCGATCTCATTGATCTCGAATCGTTCGACCGATACGAATGGCGAACTGATTTCGGGCGAGAAGACTGCTAATATTCCCCTTAACTCCGGTGACTGCTCCTTGAAGTTCATTTGGCTTCTCACCACACTGGGTGTTCCGACAGCGGCTCGATTTCGAGCAGTAACTTTGATGACGACCTCTCTCATTCTCATGAGAGTCACAGTCCCCCCATCTAAGCTGTACATCCATCCGATGTCAACAGCCGGTCTCCTGGTCAAACACATCTTTTGACTCAGCCACGAGACTAGGCTTTGACATAGGCCTTTTAGATAGGATGTTCCACCGATCTCTAAAGATCGCCCTTATGATGTAATCAGACCTTTAATGTAATCCGATCTCTAGAGATCACCCAAATGATGTAATCCGATCTTTTGGAAATAAGAATTTTATTTTGTCAATTATCATTTTATTATTATTGCATTGGTTATTTTCCGATCTCTGAAGTATTTACCCAATCCGACTCTTAATTTGAATGACCCTCAACCGATTTGTGATTCAAAATATCTATCTCCATCTGCCGAGGCCTAACTAGCTGATCTCTTTATGGAATCTCTAGAATATTCGTGAGATGTGTCAAAAAAGGCTGGCGAATCTCGCTAACCGATGCACCGCTTAGGACACCGTGAGCATTAACTGCTCAGACGGGTATAAATAGGGGACGGGTCAGCCAGTTGCTTCCTTATGTCATTTTCAGCCTCTCGCGAACAACTTCAAAATTCTCTCATTTTCTCAAGTTCTTCCGACACCGATCAGACTCCGGTAAGGGTTTTGATCTTTCTTTTAGTTTAAATTCTCTATTTCCTTTGAAAATGAGCGGCGCCGAGGGTCAGAGAGTGGCAAGCCCTCCTTCCGTTCAGATCTCGTGGTCATCTGATGAAGTGGAGGTGGTCGGACCAAGCGTGTGACCTGAACCTCCTAGGGTCTCTGTTCCAGCTCGGGGGCAAGCAGCACCATCAAGGTATGTACATTCTTCAGGGAGAGAAAATCTTCCTATGGACGAGCTGCCATCAATCCTGCAAGAAACCGACCTGCAGTCGTTCAGCCAGGAGTACAACATCCGGTCTGATTCATACGAGCTGATTAAGTGTCACAGCGATCTTCGAGCCGATCATTTCTTCGAAGAGAACGATATGATCATGGTATATGAAGAACAATTAAAGGCCGGGCTACAGTTTCCCCTTGATGACTTCTTCAAGGAAGTTTTAAAATTTCACCAAGTGTGCATCGCCCAAATTCACCCGAACTCGTGGCGGATCCTGGTGGCCTTCAGAGGCCTCTGCCGAGCTAAGGGACTCCGTCCTACCGCTAAGGTATTCGCCGAACTACATAGATTAACTCGTCGAAAGGACGATGAGTATTGGTTCTTCCAGGCGAAGCCACATTGCGGACTTTTCACCGATCTGCCATCCTCCCTGAAGAATTGGAAGAATCGCTTCTTCATTATAAGGAGCAAAATTACGAACGGCTTCGAGGGCTTCCCTCGCAGCTGGCTGCATCAGGGCCCCTTACTTCCCAAGCGCATCATCTTAAATAGGGAAGAAGGCCTGATGGTGATGGAGCTGAAAGATCAGGCGGGCAGAGAGAAGTTCTCTTGTTTGGATGCAGTGACCGCCGAACTGCATCACTGGACAATGGAGTTGATTACTGGCGAAGATCGCGGGCTTTGGCTCTCTAACCTCGGCATCGGTATTTTCTATATCTCAGATCTTTGGACCTTAGCGATCTCACTGACCTCTTCTTTGTGCAGGTATGGCGAGCGGCGAAGCTTCCAAGGAGTGCTGAAAGCGGAAGAGAGAGATCTCACGGAAGGTACAGGAGATGAAACGATCCGAGCTGCTCCAGACACCCAGGCATGAAGCTGAGGAAATGCAAGGGGGCTCATCTCAACCTTCGGGGCAGCTGATCCCCGAGGTAGGAGTGATCCGATCTCCTCCTCGCCAAGAAGAGCCACCTCCACCTCCTCCAGTCGCTTCGAGTACGGAAAGGGGTCCTTCCCAACCTACCTCAAGGACCCTCTCCCGCGGTGCTCAGGTGCTGATCCATTCCCTGGAGAAGAACCGAACTGTTCGGGAGAATCCGGGTTTGGCTAAGGTTCTGGGGGCTTCTATCTGCCTTCGAAAAGATAGGGACAGGCTGTCCCCGGACAATCTTGATGACATCCTGACCCGGTCCATGAGCCTGAACGTGGAGTGCTTGGTGAATCAGCACATTGTCCGGGAGAAGGCTCACCGCCTGGGTAAGGAGGTCGAGAAGATGGGTCATGAAGTGGCTTCCCTCCAATCCCAGCTCTCATCCGCTCAGAACTACATATATGAAATTGAGGGGCGGGTGAAGTTCTACGAGGACAAGCTGGCCGAGCAAGCTCATGTTCTTGCCGAGCGAGATCATGTTCTTGAGGAAGTTCAGGCGCTCCGGGCTGGTGAAGTTGCTCACCTTACTGAGGAGCTCAAAGCGAAAGAGGAAGAGGCGGCAACAAGGGAGGCCGGCGCTTATGTAAGTGCTCACAGGGATCTCTTGGCCGAGCTCAAGAAGCGTTATCCCGAGGAGGACTTTTCCTGGATGGTTGACATGGCTCCCCAAGACGAAGAGGAAAGCGAGGAGGAGGCTGAGGGTGACAGAGGAAGTGAGCAAAATGTAGATCAGGCTGGGGGTAATCCTCCAGCCGAATGACTTGTACAAATTTTAATATGAAATGAAATCCCTTTTTTGTTCAGTGAATGAATGTGATCAAAAAATCTCTAAATTACTTAAGCACTTGATTGTCTGAGCATATTAAAACAACTAAAAGTGATTATTAATCTAAGTGTAAGAGGTCGGAAAACACAATAAGCATGAGATTGGTAGGGAACCAACGCTAAACGAGACTTGATTAAAATTGGAAATTTAGCTTGAACACTTAAGATCAGGATCATCATTAAACCGGATTGGAACCTTGATTATTCCTAAACTTTTAAAAGGGAGATCGGCAATAAAACTGGTGACATAAAGATCTAGTGTTGGTTCAATTTCGTTTGACAAGAGAGATCGGGAATATAATTGACTAGTCAGGAGATTTGACAATTGGCTTGAGAGGTCGGTGAGGCTTTAAATGACATGGGGACTTAGTATTGATTCGATTCCTTGTGAGGAGAGATCGGAAATGTGATTGTCCAGCAAAGAGAGATCGGAAATGTCATTGGCTGGCAAAGGGAGACTTAGTGCTGGGGATCGGTTTCGAAATTTATTGATTCTGGTGATCGGCCAAAATATGGTGTCGACAACCCCAATAATCGAAATCAATGAGGGAGGAAGCTAGCTAGATAATGAGTACTCATCCACACTCACCTTAGACTAGCAAGTCAAAGAGGGAGGAATATAATCACACTCACCCCATAAATGAAGGAGGAACATAGTAATATTGTCATGCCAAGTGTGAATCAAAACAATTCCAAATTACAATATTTAAATACTTCATACAAACCACAAATTATATTTTATCTCAAAATTTCCATTTGCAAAGTAGGCAACATAATAATTTCCAATTAAGATTCCCAAAGCCAAAACAAGAAAAAATTATTCATAACTTATTTCTCCAAATAAATTTTCTGGTAAAAGCAGTGAATATAAAAAGTATTATGCACAGACACAATTTAAAACTATAATGTTCAATTAAATTTTTTAAGTAGAAAATGAGAAATCAAAATTATTGTGTACAAACCTCTGATATATGCCTCTTGGCCCTGACTCAGTGTTCATTATGCTTCTCAATATCTTTTTCAACTGAAACACACGATTTAAAGTGTTTCAGTACTCAATGAATTTGTTTCTAACAATAAAATCCAATAATTAAATTTTCTTGGTACTATTCCCTTCAATTCATTTCATTAGTCAACCTATAATGTTGAACCTGGATGCACTCTAAGTGAGTCAATTCTAATGTTATCAATATGTCACATTTTATAGCCCTTTAGTGTTGGTATATGTTACTAATTTCATTTCCAAGTGTATTGCATTTTATTGCAATTTACCGGATTTCGGTGTACTATTTTGACCTAGCCGGACGACCTAGTTCCCTCAGTTTTCAAGTTTTGGTCCAAACTACAAACTTGTAGGTTTATGTCTTATTGCACGCGGGGCAAAATTTCAGGTCATTCTAAGTTGTGTAGACTAAGATATGGTCAATTTACCAATGCTGGACATAATGCACTAAAATGGCAGGCTTAGGTCATTTTTAGGTCACTTTTGGTTCGGTCAGTTTTGGTACCTGAACTTGTGCAAGCTATTTGGCTTAGTTATGGCCATTTCTGGGTTTTGGCATCTTTATAAGAACTGTAGATATATGTCTAAACTATTCATGGTAAAAATTTCAGGTCAATTGGACCTATTTTGAGTAAGTTATGGTCAAAACACTAACTACTGCCCAAATGGTCAATTTTCAGGCTTTCAAGTCACTAATCCTGATTTGGTCATTTTTCAAGTTACCTTCTAGGCAGAATTTAGGTAATATTTCTAAATGAAAGTTGGCCTATTTGGTGTCTAGTTTCACCCTCCATTGGCCTCATACCAATTGGGTTCACGGTTTGGCACTTATGACCTAATTTAGGTACTGCCATCAATACACAACCTGCACAAAACACTTACACTTCCAATTTGATATTCCTTCTCCTCCTCATTACTTCAATATTCAATCAATGGCACTTCCATATATATATTGTACACAATTCCAGCAAGCATATTGGGCAGAAAACTCAAGTGCTCAATGCACACAATTCACCATTCAAGCTCAGCATTCACTTCCACCAAAATTCAACATATCTCAATATCAATATTACACATACACTTCAATATACTCATACTTTAATATCACCTACACATGCTGCCCACAATTTAACACTATCATATTTCATTAATAAACTTCATATTCACACATAAATTCATGATAGTATAGGCTACCAAACATGTCAGTTTACCAAAGCATCAAAGTCCATTTCCAAACCCTTAATTCAAGCATTAACATGCACATACTTGAACATTAACCTACTTTAACCTCCATTTGAGTTAATCCACCTTAAATCCCATCAAATACATATAAGAGTAAGTCACTAACCATGCATTTTCATGGCTGCCAAAACTAAGGTTCACCAATACTCATCATTTCCTCAATTTTTCTTAGCAATTCAACTTACCCAAAGCTCAACACAAGGATTAATGAAGGAAAATGGAAAGATTAAGCACTAACCTCAACTTGAGCTTGACAAATCCTTGAAATTTCCTCTCCTTTTTGTTGCCTATAGGTTGCCCATGGTGTAAGGATCATTTTTCATGAAGGAAGCTTGAAGAAATAATGGCTTGATCATGGAGAACTTGAGCTCATGCATGAAACGGCCATGGTGAATTTGGGAGGATTTCATTTTGGCCATGGATGAAAGCTTGAAGAAAATGAGATGGTTTAGTGGAACAATCTGTCCCAATCACTTATATAGGTGGCTCAAGATGAGAGTTAGTGGAGCACTTAGGAATAATTTAATGGTTATTTATTTAAAGGTTTTAATTTTTGCAATTTGGCCACCACACTTTCACTATTTATATAGTGTATCTCCTTTTAATTTTTCATGACATTTTCAAAGTGTAATATTATTTATTTTTAATGGACATTTAGGTCAAAAGGCAACTCGGGATGTCAAATGACCACAATGCCCCTATTCGGGTTGAATTCCCGATTTTTCGGTAATACCGAGTTTTGTCGTTTTCTCGATTTCTCGTTTTTCTTTGTACTAATTAATTAATTTTTTTTTTGATATTTCTAATGACATTTATACTTCAATAGATGTTCATTTAAGTCTTAAAAATATTTTTCAGGGTTCCCCGCGATCTAGGGCTAGTCAACAGTCCACGCCGCAACTTCCCGGTGCGATCACCCATCGCTATGGTTCTCGGCTCATTTAACTTGGTTACATTTCATTGCTATTATTTTTCTTTTGTTATTCTTGTATTTTCTTTTCTTGTATTTCATTATTTTATGTCTTCTCACTAACTTTTAAATGTAGTTCTAGGCATTCTATCTGTCCGGACCGACACTGGTCACCGGAACAGTAGAACGCACTACAGAACATAGGGGTGTTACACAAACCACCTATATATAAGATAACTGTGCTATCTCAGGTCTAAAGATTATATGAATTAATATGATTTATGACAATAATTGACAAGAGTAAACTCTATGTGCTCGTCATAAATGTCACTGGTTCGGCCTACTTATTATGTATAAGTGCTTATCATGTTTGTTATATGGTGTGAGACTCACCATTCCATCTTATTTACATCTCATATAAATAACTTGGGAACAACATGATTACAATCTTTCTGGATAAGTCATGTCCTTATTGTGAAGTATCCTCGATTGTGAACCAATTTATGATACTTTGTGCTAGAAATACTGTCACTCATATTCTTAACAACTTAAGAATAGAATTTCTAACAAAATATTAATGGACCTTTTCTATTACACATAAATATATTATGTAAATGGAAAAGTGAAAATGTCTTTTATTAATAAAATATGTACAAGATACATACTAAATGATATGCTCTAAGGCATATTACTAACAATCTCCCACTAGCACTAGAGCCATTCATTACAATATCTTAGACCCATCTTCTCAAGATGTCGGTCTAGTTGAGTTTGTGACATAGTCTTAGTGAATGGATCAGCTGGATTTTCAGCTGATGCTATTTTCTGCATGGTTACATCACCTCGCTCAACTATTTCTCTGATAATGTGGTAGCACCTTTCTATGTGTTTGGATTTCTGGTGAGACAGGGATTTCTGGTCAAACCGGGGTTCCTTAACCTGTATGACTGCTCCATTGTTGTCACAGTGAAGTGGAACTACTGACTCAATGGAAGGAACTACTGCATGTTCTGTCATGAACTTCTTTATCCAAATAGCTTCCTTTGCAGCATCTAATGCAGCAATATACTTAGCCTCGGAAGTGAAATCTACAGTCGTACTCTGTTTGGAACTCTTCCAACTGACTGCACCTCCATTATAAATGAACACATATCCAGAGGTAGACTTTCTATCATCGATATTTGATTTGAAAATCAGAATCGGTATAACCATCCAATTGCAAGTCTCCACCTCCGTATATCAAGAATAAATCCTTAGTTCTTCTCAAGTACTTAAGGATATTCTTGACAGCTATCCAGTGTTTCAAACCTGGATTGGATTGATACCTGCTAGTCAAACTAACAGCATATGCGATATCCGGCCTAGTACACAACATTGCATACATCAAACTTCAAATAGCCGAAGCATGTGGAATCCTGGCCATTTTATCTCTTTCTTCAGGTGTCTTTGGAGACATCTCTTTAGAAAGGTGGATACCATGTCTCACTGGTAACAATCCTCTCTTGGAATCAAGCATGTTAAACCTCTTTAACACCTTTTCCAAGTATAGACTTTGGGATAAACTAATTATTCTTTTCGCTGTATCTCTATAGATGCGAATCCCAAGAATATAGGTTGCCTCCCCTAAGTCTTTCATAGAGAATGTATTTGACAACCATATCTTTACAGTTGTCAACATACCTGTGTCATTACCCATCAACAGAATGTCATCCACATATAAGACAAGGAAAGTGATAGCACTGTCACTAACCTTCTTATATACACATGGTTTATCCTTATTTTTGATAAAGCCAAATGACTTAATGGCTTCATCACAGCGAATGTTCCAATTCCTCGAAGCTTGTTTCAACCCATAAATGGATCGCTTTAGCTTGCATACTTCGAAACCATCTTGGGATTCAAAACCCCTAGGTTATTCCATGAAAATGTTTTCTTCAATGTATCCATTAAGAAAAGTTGTTTTGACATCCATCTGCCAAATCTCATAATCATAGTATGCAGCTACTGCTAATAGAATCCTAATTGATTTAAGCATGGCAACAGGCGAAAAAGTCTCCTCATAGTCGATTCCTTGCCTTTGGCGAAACCCTTTCGCTACTAGTCTTGCCTTATAGGTCTCTACCTTTCCATCAGAACTAATTTTCTTCTTGAAAACCCATTTGTTCCCTATAGGTACACTACTTTCGAGTGGGTTAACAAGATCCCAAACTTGATTCTTATACATGGAATCAATCTCGGATTTCATAGCATCAATCCATTTTGAAGAGTCTATATCTGATATAGCTTCTTTATAAGTAAGTGGATCATCTCCATGATCAACTTCTTCATGAGTAGACAACTCTTGTTCTTCTTCTTCTTCATGAAGGAAACCATATCTCACTGGTGGGTGAGATACCCTGGTTTTTCTACGAGGAACAGTTGTAGATGTTTCATCAATAGGTGTAGGTTGATTAGATAGATCTATATCCATCTGATCTGTTGGTTGGTCAGAATTCTCTAATTCTAACTCTATTTGCCTTCCTTTGCCTCCTTCTTGAACAAACTGTTGTTCAAGAAATGTGGTATCTCTAGTTATCACAACCTTTTGTGATGTAGGCAAATAAAAATAGTATCCAAAACTATCTTTTGGATATCCAACAAATCGACCCTTTTCTGATCTGGTTTCTAATTTATCAGTATTCAGCTTTTTGATATAAGCTGGACAACCCCAAATCTTAACATGCTTAAGACTTGGTTTTCTTCTATGCCATATCTCATAAGGTGTGGAAGAAACTGATTTTGATGGAATCCTATTCAGAATATACAAAGCTGATTCTAATGCAAATCCCCAAAAGGAGATTGGCAAATCAGTATAGCTCATCATACTACGTACCATATCCAATAGGGTTTCTCCTTTCAGATTCACCATTCAGCTGTGGTGTTCCTGGAGGAGTCAGCTAAGAAACAATGCCATGCTCTCTCAAGTATTCATCAATTCAGCACTCAAGTATTCACCTCCACTATCTGATCGAAGAGCTTTAATACTTTTTCCTGTTAGATTTTCTACTTCAGATTTAAATTCTTTGAACTTTTCAAAGGATTCATGTTTGTATTTCATCAAATACAAATACCCAAACCTTGATTTATCATCAGTAAAGGTAATAAAATAATGAAAACCGCCTCTAGCTATTTCTTTAAATGGACCACATACATCACTATGTATTAGCTCCAAAATATTTTTAGCTCTTAGCCCTTGTCCCACAAAGGGTGATCTAGTCATTTTACCCTGAAGGTAAGATTCACAAGTTGGAGTAGTCTCAGAGCCCAATGAAGATAAAATCCCCATTTTCTCCAGTTTTGTAATCCTACCTTCTGCAACATGACCTAACCTTTTAAGTACCAAATATATTTTGAACTTGAGTTGATTTTCACCATGGCATTGCATTCATCTAGATCACTTGCATTCATTTTGTGTTTGTCATTATTATCCAAATAATAAAGACTATCATTCATATAACCCAAACCAACATATTTATTTCCAAAATAAATATTGCAAACATCATATGTGAACTGAAATTCATAGCCATTTCTAGTCAAACTAGATATAGAAATGATGTTTTTAAAAGCATCAAGTACATATAAAATATTATCCAAACACAAAATATGTCCAGACATGTAAAAAGATTTAGATCCTATGGCTAAAGCTTTAACAGTTGAGCCATCGCCAATCCGAAGTCTAACATCTTGACAATGCAAGCTGCTACTATTTGTTAGTTCCTGCATATCATAAGAAATGTAAGAACTTGCACTAGTATCTAAAACTGTCACACCTTACCCCTCTGTAAGGCATAACATGTTCCCGTAGAATACTTAATGAACTACCGAACTTCACCTACCGATAACTCATTAAATACCCTACAAGGGATTTTAAAACGATTTTCTTACATTTTGGAAGTGGTGAGCATTTTAGTGAGAATTAAAAACCATTTATTCAAAGCTTAAAGACTAGTAAAAATTTTTGTCCATTTAAATTTTGCCGCAAATTTTATAAAAATTTTGACAGAGTTCCGTTTGAAACTGGAGAAAACAGTTCTTCAAATACCTAAAAAAAAACACTTCCAAAAATATTTCACAACTCCCAACCTTCAATAACTCAATCATCTCAATTCAATGCACTTCAAAATAATTTCACAATACAAATCAAGATTTCTCATCTCAAAATATTTAATATCTCCATTCACAAAGCATAAAGCAGGAAATTCATATGTACAAATATTAAATTTACAGAAGAAAATCCAAAATAATATTATTACAATTTATTTACAACTGCTCAACTACATTGATACATACAACATTTTTATATTTACATCAAGATTATCTACAAGGGTATAAAATAATAATCGTACAAAATGGTCAGAGTAGTCCTCGATTTAACAGCAGCTCACTCTGCTGCTTTCTCCTTGCTCTTATCTGCGACAGCAAAATAAGCTATCGCTGAGTATAAAAATACTCAGTGGTGCACAATAAAAATTTAAAATACAATAAATAAATCATTCATTGCCAAACACAATTTAAATATTTCTTAATCACATTTCACAAATATCAAAGTTCATAATAACACCATTTTGTCAAATAATCTATTAAACACAGTTTAGTCAAACAATTTCATAAACACAGTATTGCCAGAGTCATACACAACTTAAGCCATGACACAAAATTTCCGATCAATGCCGCGTTGTACACCACGACAAAGCAATCTCAACCCCATTAATCGAAATCAATGAGGGAGGTGGCTAGCTAGCTAATGAGTACTCATCCGATCTACAACCTCAACTAGCAAGCCAGAGAGGGAGGAAAATAAATGATCTCAACCCCATAAATGGAGGAGGAATAATGTGATACTGTAATGCTAAGTGTGAACATAAAATCCATTCAAAACAATTTATGCAAACAATTTATGAGAAATCTGATCACTTTCCAAAGTCACATTTACGATTATAAAATGGCAACACAATACATAATTAATCAAAGAAGTCAAATTTTTGAGATTAAAATATTTAAACCATTATTATTGTGCACAAACCTGACTAGAGTCACCTCTAGGCCTTAACTCAGTCTCTCCGAGCTTCCAAGTCTTTTTCAGCTGAAACACACAATTTCACAGTGTTTCAGTATCATATCTTAGCATAAATCCAAAAATAAATTTCACTTCATTTTTACCTAGCTTTAATGTACTAATTTCGATGTTCTCGAAGTTTTTGTGTTTTGAGTTACTATTCATTACACTATTCAAGTCAAATTATTGACTTTTTAAGGTTTAATAGGTATGGGAACTCCAACTTCACCCACATACCACATTTTGGTCATTAAATTTGTTGGTTTTGGTCATTTTCTCAAAGCTTAAGTCCTTTTTGCAAAATTGTCAAATTTTAGTTTTGGTGCTCTTAGTTGCACTATTCTATTGGCCAATCTACTGTTAGAATTTGGCAAACCTTCATTCATAGAAAATGTTCCTTATTGTCTTAAGTGTATTCTCATTTTTGGATCACCCCAATTGGAGTTTTGTAGCTCAAGTTATAGCCAAAATACAATTACTGTTCACCTGCACTGTTCATGCTGCAATTTTGGTTCTGGCAGATTTTTGATCCAACTTTGTTCAGTAATTTGATCAAGTTAAGTTCATAATTTGGTCTAACTTTCTTCATATGAAATGTTCTACTATGTCTTAGGTTTCCATCGGTTCAAGAATCACCTAAATCAGAGTTTTCTAGAGAGAGTTATAGCCATTCAAACATTACTTCTCAAATGACAATTCTGCAGTTTTGCAGGTACAGTAACTCAACTTTGCTCAATAATTTGAATGGGTTAATGGAATAATTTGAGTTTGTGTTCTTCATGAAAGTTTTAGGTCTATATCGCATCTAATCACTGGTAAAATTTCAGGTCAATTTGACCTGTCTAGCTCTAGTTATGACCAAATAAACAAATACTGTTTATTTGGTCAGTTTATACAGTGGCAGCCTGCTCTCATTTCACTTTGGTCAATTGGTTCACTAAGTTTTGGTCAATTTTTGGGCATGGTTCCTTAATAAAAATTGTGTCATTTTATGTCTATTTTCATCCCCAATTGGTGGCATATCAATTGGACTTGTAAAATTTCCGTTTTGGTCCTTCAAAGTTGGCTTGGTCATGCTGCCAGCAGCATGACCATTTACCCTACGAATTTGACTTCATTCCAATAATTCCCACACATCTCCTTTGGTCATTATTGACCATTTTTCAGCTCACAATAGGTCAAAGTCATCATTTATGCATTTCTCCAAATTTTGGTTCACAAACCCTAACATTCAAACCCTAACTCATCCATCTCATGCATTTAATCACAATTAGTGCACTTAACCTTAACCATTCAACTAATCAAAGCTTTTAAACTCATTCTAATGCATCAAACCATACAATTTCATACTCCCCTCAACCAGACCGAAATTTTAGTTTGGTCCTTCTCCCATGTTTGTTTCATTTAATCAAGTTCTAAGCTCACTTTCACAACTAATTATGCATTTAAAGAAGTAAAATGGTAAGTTAGCACACTAACCTTTCTTAAATCCTCCAAACCCTATCTTTAAATCTTCTTTCTTCTTGTAATTATTCTTCTCAAGTTGTAATAACAAGCTTTAGTGAAGTTTTTTGGGGATTTATGAAGATTGAGTGGAAGAATTAAAGCTTGAGTGCAAGCTTTAATGGTGGATTTTCATAGAGATGAGAGGGAGAAGGTGGGGCGGCAACCAAGGGAAAGAAGAAGACAACTCTAAATTTTTTTTTCTTTTTATTTTCTTTTATCTTTATCCCTTTTAGAAGACCAAAAATCCAATTTAATAAATAATTTAATTAATTTGTTTATGACATCATGCATGAGGTCATGCATGATGTCATCACCTTTTTACTTTTTCATTTTTCTCTTTTTTTTTTCTATTTTTCTATCAGTTCTTTAATTTAATTCTCGATTCCGAAATTTTATTTTCTCCGATTTTATTTGACAGTTAGGTCAGGAGTCAGCTCTCGGGGTCAATTGACCAAATTGCCCCTCGCCGGTTCATCCTGGTTTGCAAATAATTCCATATTTCTTCCAGCTCCCTGACCTAATTATATGACTGGCTTAACAGTTCTTTTTCGTGATTTTCTCTTTTCCACTATGTTTATAATGGTCCTAAGGACCGCGGCGTCACATTTTACAGTTCGAAATTTGAGTTTAAAAAGACTTCGTAGTAGTTCCCAAGGAGGTCACCCAACGCTGTGACTCTCGGCTCGTTTAACTTCCTATGTTTTGTTTTTCTTATTTATACTTAACTAATTGAACATTACTAATTATTTGTGTTTATGGTTTCTCTAGTTGTCTTAAGTATAGTTCTAATCCCTTAATTGTCCAGACCGACACCGATCACCGGAACAGTGAAATCTACCAGGCTATACAAATAGGGGTGTTACAAAAACCCAAGCTGTAGATGAACTATGAGTATCATCAGAATCTAAATAACAAGATATGGACATACCTTCTGAAGGTGTATCCTTCTTGTCCTTTAGAGAAGCAAGATACTATGGGCAGTTCCTTTTCTAGTGCCCATCCTTCTGGCAGTGAAAACACTTTCCTTTGCCTTCATCAACTTTAGTTTTCCCTTTCTGTTTAGCTATTTTCTTGAAAGGACCAGGAATCTGAGGTTTCTTTTTCTTATTGCCCTTCTTCTTATTGGACTTTCCAGCAAAAGAAGATGCAATCAAAGTTACCTCTTTTCCTTTATTGCCCGACATATTCTTTTGGGCAATAACCAGCATGTTGAGTAAACCAGCCAAGGTGCACTCCTGTTTAGTCATATGGAAATTTGTTACAAAATTTCCAAAAGACTCGGGAAGAGACTGAAGGATCAAATCCGTCTGCAATTGGAAATCTATGTTAAAGTCAAGATGTTCCAGCTGCTCAATCAGCTGAATCATCTTATGGACATGATCATCAACATTCTGTCCCTCAGACATCCTCGTGTGAAACAGTTGCGTAGATATCTCATACCTAGCATTCTTGCTGTGCTCACCATACAACTCTTATAGGTGAAGAAGGATCTCACTCGCACTCTGCATGTTCTCATACTGCTTCTGTAACTCATTACTCATAGAAGCAAGCATGTAACACTTGGCTCTCATATCATGCTCCTTCCACTTGTCCGAAGTTTCATGTTCCTCTTGTGTGGCCTCTGGAGGTAAGGGACCAGGAACCTGTGAGTCTAAAACATATTCAATATGTTCAAGGTTTAGGACAAGTTTCAAATTTCTTAGCCAATCAGATAAATTAGGTCCTGTCAATCTATTGCAATCAAATATGCTTGCAAGGATATTGGATGGTAGTGGTTGTTCTGTGCTCATTATTATCAGAAAATTAACTGCAGAAAATAACCAGATTAATTAGTAAATATATCATGTAATTAACCAAAATGATTATGGTCTTTTAATCAAATTGGTCCTCCCACTAACTTAGCGAATCCTACACTTCCAAAGTAGAAAACGAAAATCCTAGTTGGATGGATTTCTAGTGGGTGATTGAATTCTTATAATTCAATTGATCATCCTCAGGTACATCCATTATTGGAATTACAATAAACTATGAGTGAGCAATTCCTTGCCCATCACATCTCATGTAAGGTTCAATCCTTTACCCAGCCCCTAATGCTCAAAATCTCAGGTACATCCATTATTGACTTATCTTGCAGTAGTTAAGTTGATCCCATTGAGCCAATAATTATGCAAATAATTTTAATGTCCTCAGGTACATCCAATATTGGCCACCAAACCATTTACATATTTACAACATCTCATGCTTAACAATTATTCTTAAGAAAATCTCTTAAATTAATTGCATCTTATGCAAGTATTTAAAATTTCTTAAAATAATTGCCTCAATGGAGGGCCCATGTTATAATTACTTTAATTATAGCATTTCCAACTTAATCATTTGTTTGGAAGATTTTATGGTCATCCTAATTACTATTAAGGTCTCACTTTGCACATTATCCAATTAGCATGCATATATCATATACTTGCATACATTCCCATACATCTCATGCATTCATGGATAATAAATAAATATGGTATGATCATGGACTTTTCTAAGGGATTCAATTCTAAGCCATCAATAATTGAATCAGGGCATTCCTAGGTGTATTTCATTCATTCATTTTGCAAGAGTTGCTGAAGGAGTACATAATCAACACTTGATCTTGAATTCCTCCCACTGGTCTCACCAATGCTCTTGACCTCCTTGATCTTCTTGCAATCCAATTACATAGTAATCCTCGGCATACCAAGGTGAATTTACAAGAACTAAATAAATGAAATTACAACTCAAAATTATTACAACCTTAATAATACATGCCCAAAAATAAATTAAAGTAAATTAATTAATTTACAATCCAAAGAAACATAAAAGAAATAAATCCAATCACATTGGTCTTTTATAGTCCATGATCATCCATCATGCATATCACTATTTAACAATTAAATAAAACATACATACTTAAATTAAATTGAATATCTCATATTCAACTTAAAAATCCAGATTTGAATATGATTCAAATAAATTTAAAAATTCATATTTGAATCTCATTCAAACAAATTTAAAAATTCATATTTGAATCACATTCAAACAAATTTAAAAATTTAAATTTGAATCACATTCAAACAAATTTAAAAATTTCAGATTTGAATTAAAATTTAATTGTGTGATTAAAACTCTAATTAAACAATTTAATTAGATATAAAATGGGCAGATCATACAACACTTGCACACACAATACCCATAACTTACCATGCGCACCATGGTGGTGCACAAACCATGTGCACCATGGTGCATCCAAGCATGCCGCCACCTTATTCATTGCAACCAGCAATGATTTAATCATCTTATGATCAAATCACATAATTAAATCATATAATCAATGATCTAAATGGCAAATACAGTGGCTCTGATACCAATTGAAGGAGCAGAAGCATGAAAAACACACGTTTAGATCATTGAATGTAACATCCTCACTTTAGCTAGTCCGTACAGTCTACTATTCCAATTACCAATGTCAGTCCGGGCAGCTAGAATGTTCGAAATTTTAAATAGACTAGAGTGAGGAGTTATAAAGAAATTAAATAATACTCATAACAATCAAGGAAAATTTATAGGAACGAAATACACTAAGCTTAAACAAGCCGAAACCCTAGTGATGAGTAACTCGAAGGGGAAGTGACGGTGAAGGCCGTTAACAACCCTAGACCAGGAGGAAAAATTATAAAATAAATTTTGGGACTCCAGAGAAGGGTCATTGAGGTTCTTATGTCATTAGAATGCCAAGAAAATGCTTAGAAAAATTTTTCTATCGGTGCACACAATTTTGGCTCGTTAAGCCAAACGGAGGGCATTTTGGTCATTTCGTCTTCAGAGATGATTTTTGGCCAACTTGTCCAGTTAGATAAATAATTTATATGACATAAAATATGAATAAATATTGTTAAAAATTTAATTGAAATTAAATAGATAAGAAAAGGATGGAAAATGAGAAAAAAAGAGGATTATGACATCATTATGATGTCATTACTATTCTCCCACCCAATCACATATTGACACATGGCACTAATATGTTTAAAAAGACTTAATGGGCAGAAAAAAAAAGAAAAGAAAATCAAAAACCTCTTATCCTTCTTCCTTGCCGTTTCACTCTCCCTCCATGGCCACCATTGTCAAGCTTTTCAAAGCTTGATTTCCATGGTTTTTACTCAACTAAACCCTATGTTCCCAACACAAAAACTTATTCTTACATCTTGGTGAGTCTTTTGGGAGCAAAAAGAAAAGAAAAAGAAGAACCCTAGCAAGTTGGAATTTCACTCCATTAGAGGTTAGTGACCTAAACTTGATTTTCTCTTTAAATTCATGTTAAAGGAGTATGATTGAGTGCAAAAATTACAAAGAATTTAATAAATACCATGTGTATGCTCATCCCATATTTTCGGCAGCCTTGGTTGGGGTAAGATTTTGATGGTTTTAATGGAACTAAAATGGTAGTATGGCTGCCCTTGGTATTAATCTCTTAAGTGGAGTGATGAAATGCAAGTTATAATGCATGGTATGACATAGTTGAGTTAGGGTTTGGGATGAAAATGAGACTTTGATCATGTGATGATAAAAGTAGGTTTTAATGGTCAATTAGTAACCATTTGGTTTTGTTTGAATAAAAAATGAAGTGGGTTGTGTAGTGGGAATTGAGTTTGGTGTGGCTGCCTTTGGTGTGACGGCCCGAGGTACTTAATACCCAGTGCCAGTTTACCCGTTTATCCAGTCCAGTCATCCAGTATAGGTTACTTGGGCAACTAAAAATGGAAGTGGATAAATTTAATGAAATTATGAATATAACAAGTACATAATAAATAAGATTACCAATAATGATAAAACAAAAAATTATTTGCATAAGACATTAGAACATGCACTGCATATTTATTTTCTATTTTTTTTTTACTTTATTATTGACACCACTAAGCATTATTGCTTAGCGTGTTGCTTTTGCAACGCCTAGGTTCTAGAGAGACCGACCGAGAGCCCAGTAGACCACAGACTGGGTGAGACCTTCTGCAGCTCTGCATAGTGTCCGTGTCACCTCACCGACATCAGTGCATTGGTAGGACACTAGGTTTCATTTTGGGCATTTTGTAATTAACTTTTATTTTCTCATGTGTAATTAAGACTTATGTAATATATTTTGGTATTGATGTAAATAGTGAAAATAGTGCTTCTGAATGAAAAAGTGAGTATTTATTGATGACTTTTACATAAATATCATATGAAATGAATGATTTAGAAATGGAAATGTTGTTGATAAATATTGAGATTTTGTTGATGCAATGGAGTTTGGGATTGATTGATTGAAAATTTTGGAAGTGTTTTCACAGGTTTCGAAGAACTGTTTTCTCCATTTTTAGCTAGTACTCTGCCAGATTTTCTATAAAATTTGCGGAACCTCAAATAAATTGATGTTTTTCCTAAATGACTTAAATAAATTATACTTAACCAATTATACTTCATAGCTATGATAAAAATAAATAAGGAAGGATAAAAAGGATTAAAATAAAATAGAGTGTTCCGATACACTGTGTGATATATCTTACTCAGCTATACTGTAGACGGGTAAGGGGTGTCACATTTAGTGGTATCAGAGCACGGTTTAGGCGTTTCTAGGTCTAGATAGAGTCCATACCATGCATTGCATTTGTAAGAGTCGAGGTGACACTAATGCGGATATGTTTGTCTTTGTTATTTTGAATAGGATATGGACCCCACATCTCAGAGGGTAGTTGAGGAGGAAGTGGAGAGTCTTGCTCCACCTGCAGCAGCTGAGACTGGGGGTAGGGGAGAACCTGCTCCGCTAGCTCCAGCAGAGCCTGCTCAACCTCCACATACCATGTTTCAACAAATGGCTGAGTTCTTAAGACAAATGGCTGGAGTAATGTCACCACCACCACCATCTCCACAACAGAAATCACATATAGAAAGACTAAGAAAATTTGGAGCAGTGGATTTCTTTGGCAAGAGATAAGATGATTCTGTTGCAGCCGAAAACTGGTTGAACAGAACAAGAAGGGTTTTAAAACAACTCTACTGCACTCCTGAACAAAATCTAGAAGCTGTTGTTTCTCTGTTGCAAGATGATGCCTACCAATGGTGGGATACAGTTTCTAGTGAAGTGCAGCCAGAAGTAATAACTTGGGATTTCTTCCTCTCAGAATTCAAGAAAAAATATGTGGGTAGTGTATATCTGGAAGAGAGAAGAAGAGAGTTCATTAACCTGAGGCAGAGATAGCTGACAGTGGCAGAGTATGAAAAGGAATTTGTCAGACTAAGCCGCTACGGAAGAGAGATAGTCCCTAATGAAGCCAAAAGGTGTAAGAGATTTGAAGAGGGATTAAATGACAACATAAAGATCATGATTACTTCCTTGGGAATCACAGACTTCACCAAGTTAGTGGAAGCTGCTATAAAAATTAAAAAGGTTAGAATAAGTGAACAGACCAGAAGAGAGAGACAGTAGAAGATGGGCCCGGGTCAGTCTAGTTCATCTCCTGCACCTGGAAAGAAGTTCAAAGGTCCACTTGCACAGAGTTCAGGTCAACCACAAGGTCAGGGTCAGTCTCAGGGGCCTAGGCCACAGTTTACCCCTAGGAGAGGTCAGTCCACACCATCAGTGGGCAGCTTTCCAGGGACGGGGTTCAGGGAACCAGCCCTAGCATCTTCTGCATGTCCGCATTGCCTGAAATGGCATAAGGGAGAGTGTTGGAGAGTGACTGGTGCCTGCTTAAGGTGTGGGTTGACAGAGCATCAGTTGAGGAACTGTCCACGCAGAACTGCTACAGCTGCTTCAACACAAGCAGATAGACCTGCTCCTGCACCACAAAGGGGTAGGAAATCTGGCAAATCTGAGGCAGTGGGACCATCACAGAGACCTGCATCTGAGCCAGCAGAGAGGCCTGAGGTCAGAGCTCCTGCCAGAGCCTATGCCATAAGAGCTCAGGAGGAGCAAGATGCCCCGGACGTCATCAGGGATACGTTCTCCCTCTACAATACATCTGTGCATGCATTGGTGGATCCAGGATCCACTCATTCATACATCTGCATCAACCTACCCGTAGAAAGGGGGATATTAGTAGGGGAGAGTGACCAAGACATTCTGGTCACTAATCCATTGGGCCACAGTGTAGTGGTGAACAAAGTATACAAGGGTTGCCCGTTAAGGATTCAGGGGTATGAATTCTTGGAAAACCTGATTGAGTTGCCTTTCCATGAGTTTGACGTGATTTTGGGAATGGACTGGTTGTCACGTCATCAAGCAATGGTTGATTGTAAACTGAAGAGGATTTCTTTGAAAACTCCTGAGGGTAATGAGATCACAGTTGTGGGGGAAAGGACAGATTTCTTGTCCAATGTCATCTCAGCCACCGTTGCAAGAAAACTGATGAGAAAAGGCTGTGAAGCCTACCTAGCACATATGGTGGATACTAGGCTGGCTAAGCCAAATCTGTGTGACATACCCACAGTAAGAGACTTCCCAGATGTGTGTTCCTGAAGAATTGCCTGGCTTGCCACCAGAAAGGGAAGTCAAGTTTGCTATTGAGATACTGCCGGGTACAGCACCAATCTCTATTGCTCTTTATAGGATGGCACCCACAGAATTGAAGGAATTGAAAATTCAATTACAGGAGTTACTGGATAAGGGGTTCATACGCCCCAGTGTGTCACCATGGGGAGCTCCAGTGCTGTTTGTAAAGCAGAAGGATGGGACTTTGAGGTTATGCATCGATTACCGGCAGTTGAATAAAGTGACAGTGAAGAACAAATATCCATTGCTTAGAATTGATGATCTGTTTGATCAGTTGAAGGGAGCAGGAGTATTTTCAAAAATTGATCTCAGATCAGGGTATCATCAGTTGAGGGTGAAGGATGCAGATGTGCCAAAGACTGTATTCAGGACCCGGTATGGGCATTATGAGTTTCTGGTGATGCCCTTTGGCCTAACAAATGCACCAGCAGCATTCATGGACCTTATGAACCGTATCTTCCATCCATACCTAGATCGGTTCATAGTAGTATTTATTGATGATATTTTGGTGTACTCTAAGACCAGGGAAGAACATGATGAGCATTTGAGGATTGTTCTGCAAACCCTGAGAGAAAAGAAGCTGTATGCTAAGTTGTCCAAATGTGACTTCTGGTTAAAAGAGATTGCATTCCTTAGACACAGTGTCAGCTGGTGGGATTAGAGTGGATCCCAAGAAAATAGAAGCAGTGATGGAATGGAAGCCTCCCAGAAATACAACTGAGATCAGAAATTTCTTGGGGCTAGCTGGGTATTACAGAAGATTTGTGAAGGGATTTTCTTTAATAGCTGCTCCAATGATCAAGTTGTTACATAATAATGTCAGATTTGACTGGAATGACAAGTGTCAGACCAGTTTTGAGAAATTGAAGGGTATGTTGACAGAGGCACTAATGTTAACACAGCCAGTGTCAGGAAAGGACTTTGTGGTCTACAGTGATGCCTCTCATAATGGGTTAGGGTGTGTATTGATGTAAGAGGGGAAGATGGTTGCCTATGCTTTCAGGCAACTAAGGCCACATGAACAGAATTACCCTACTCATGATCTAGAGCTTGCAGCAATTATCTTCGCACTGAAGATATGGAGGCATTACTTGTATGGTGAAAAGTGCTACATTTTCACAGACCACAAAAGTCTGAAATACTTGCCAACCCAGAAGGAGCTCAACCTCAGACAAAGGCGATGGATTGAGTTCCTGAAGGACTATGATTGTGTGATTGACTACCATCCTGAGAAGGCAAATGTAGTTGCTAATGCTTTGAGCAGAAAATCCATCACAGCTTTGAGATCATTGAATGCCTGTCTATCTTTGGCTCGAGATAGAGCTATTTTGGCTGAGTTGCAAGTGAGGCCAAACCTGCTACAGCAGATTTTAGATGGGTAGAAGGTAGATGAGAAATTAATGACTACTGTGAGTAAAATTCCAGAGGGAAAGGAAACTGAATATCAGGTGAAAGCAGATGGGTGTCTGTACTACAGAGGAAGAATGTGTGTACCAGATGATGGGGAACTGAAGACTAGAATTCTGAAAGAAGCACACACTAGTGTTTATGCTATGCACCCAGGAAGCACGAAAATGTATAATGATTTGAAGCCTCATTATTGGTGGCCTAGTATGAAGAGGGATATAGGTGACTATGTGACTAAGTGTTTGACATGTCAGCAAGTTAAAGCAGAACATCAAGTTTCATCAGGATTACTGCAGCCTATAAGCATACCTGAATGGAAATGGGACCGGGTCATTATGGATTTTGTTAGTGGTCTACCTCTCACCCAGAAGAATCATGATGCAGTATGGGTGATAGTAGATAGATTGACGAAGTCAGCACATTTTCTGCCAGTTAGGACTGACTACTCACTGGAGAAGTTAGCAGAATTATATATCAGTGAGATAGTTAGACTGCATGGAATCCCACTTTCCATCATATCTAACCGAGACCCAAGGTTTATATCGAGATTCTGGAAAAAGTTGTAAGAAGCCTTGGGCACACAACTCCGGTTTAGCACGACTTTTCATCCTCAGACGGATGGACAGTCAGAACGAGTAATCCAGGTAAACCTAAGAACTAATTGAATTTTCATAGTTAATAAATTGAAATGATAGTAACAATGTGAATTATGTGATAGATCCTGGAGGATATGCTAAGGAGTTGTGTCATTGAGTTTGAGGGGAGTTGGGATAGATATCTCCCACTGGCAGAATTTGCATATAATAATAGCTACCAAGCTAGCATTCAAATGGCTCCATATGAAGCACTATATGGGAGGAAATGTAGAACCCCAGTGTGTTGGACTGAATTAGGCGAAGATAAGCTGGTAGGACCAGACCTGGTGAAACAGACTGAGGAGAAAGTGAAGATAATCAAAGCTAACTTGAAGGTTGCCTCAGATAGACAGAAATCTTATGCCGACTTGAAGAGAAAAGAGATAGAGTATGCAGTTGGCGATAAAGTGTTTCTCAAAGTCTCACCGCGGAAGAAAGTACTGAGGTTTGAAAGAAAGGGTAAGTTAAGCCCTAGGTTCATTGGCCCATATGAAGTCATTGAACGTGTGGGACCAGTGGCCTATCGGCTAGCTTTACCACCAGAACTGGATAAAATCCATAATGTATTCCATGTTTCTTTGCTGAGAAGATATCGCTCAGACCCTTCACATGTCATTTCCATGGAAGAGATTGAAATCTAACCGGACTTGACATATACAGAAGAACCTATATAGATCCTAGCTCGGGAAGTGAAGGAACTGAGAAATAAACAAATTCCACTGGTGAAAGTGCTTTGAAGGCACCACAACACTGAAGAGGCAACTTGGGAAAGTGAAGAGACAATGAGGCAACAGTTCCCTCAACTGTTTACATCAGGTAAATTTCGAAGACGAAATTTTTATTAGAAGGGAAGAGTTGTAACATCCTCACTTTAGCTAGTCCGTACAGTCTACTGTTCCGGTGACCAATGTCGGTCCGGGCAGCTAAAATGTTTGAAATTTTAAATAGACTAGAGTGAGGAGTTATAAAGAAACTAAATAATGCTCATAACAATCAAGGAAAATTTATAGGAACGAAATACACTAAGGTTAAACGAGCTGAAACCCCAGTGATGAGTAACCCGAAGGGGAAGTGACGGTGAAGGCCTTTAACAACTCTAGACCCGGGAGAAAAATTATAAAATAATTTTTGGGACTCCAGAGAAGGGTCATTGAGGTTCTTATGTCATTAGAATGCTAAAAAAATACTTACAAAAATTTTTCTATCGGTACACATAATTTTGGCTCGTTAAGCCAAACGGAGGGCATTTTGGTCATTTCGTCTTCAGAGATGATTTTTGGCCAACTTGTCCAGTTAGATAAATAATTTATATGACATAAAATGTGAATAAATATTGTTAAAATTTAATTGAAATTAAATAAATAATAAAATGATGGAAAATGAGAAAAAAATAGGATTATGACATCATTATGATGTCATTACTATTCTCCCACCCAATCACATGTTGACACATGGCACTAATATGTTTAAAAAGACTTAATGGGCAGAAAACAAAAGAAAAAAAATCAAAAGCTTCTTATCCTTCTTCCTTGCCGTTTCACTCTCCCTCCATGGCCACCATTATCAAGCTTTTCAAAGCTTGATTTCCATGGTTTTTACTCAACTAAACCCTATGTTCCCAACACAAAAACTTATTCTTACATCTTGGTGAGTCTTTTAGGAGCAAAAAGGAAAGAAAAAGAAGAACCCTAGCAAGTTGGAATTTCACTCCATTAGAGGTTAGTGACCTAAACTTGATTTTCTCTTTAAATTCATGTTAAAGGAGTATGATTGAGTGCAAAAATTACAAAGAATTTAATAAATACCATGTGTATGCTCATCCCATATTTTTTGCAGCCTTGGTTGGGGTAAGATTTTGATGGTTTTAATGGAACTAAAATGGTAGTATGGCTGCCCTTGGTATTAATCTCTTAAGTGGAGTGATGAAATGCAAGTTATAATGCATGGTATGACATAGTTGAGTTAGGGTTTAGGATGAAAATGAGACTTTGATCATGTGATGATGAAAGTAGGTTTTAATGGTCAATTAGTGACCATTTGGTTTTGTTTGAATAAAAAATGAAGTGGGTTGTGTAGTGGGAATTGAGTTTGGTGTGGCTGCCTTTGGTGACCTGCAGGGCTGAGTATGAGTCCAGGAGGTTTAGGCAGCAATAAATGGAGTTGTAGAGGTTCAATTGGTGCAAGGCTAATTGGAAATAAAACTAGACACATAATGGCACAACTTTGGTGAAGAAACTATGCCCATAAAACCAAAACAATTTGACCTAAAGATTGCCCTAATCCGGGTGACCTGCATTCTGCTTGGGCAAATGACCAAATGAACAGTGTTTAGTCATTTGGTCATAACTCAGTGTAGAAATGTCCAATTGACCTAAAATTTTACCAACAGAAATTTGAGATATAGACCTACAACTTTCATGAAGAAACCTAACCCAAATTTTGACCATAACATGTTCAAAAAGTGACTTGCATTCACTGCACAAAACACTATAGATTTGGTCAGTCCAGAAAATCTGGAAAGTTTGTAATCCGACCAGTTATAGTGTTTAGGCCATAACTTGAGATACAAAACTCCAAATGGAGTGATTGAAAAAAAGAATTGTAACTAGACACAATAAGAAACAACTTTCATGTTGACAACTTTGCCAAATTCCTACTGTAAAAATGACCAATGGAATAGTAAACACAAGGCTTGAATCTAAAAATTTTGAACAACTAACACAAAGCTTAGAAATGGTATTAGCAACCAATACCAACAACTTTAGAATGCAAAATGTGGTATGTTGGGAGTATTAAAACCAATGTACCTATTGCCTATGCAAAAGTCAACATTTTAGTTGATTAATGAAATGAATAGTAATACCTAAAATTAAATTTCAAGAATTGTACAATTTAAAAGTGTGACATGCCCTAGTACACCTAGCAAGATTGGTTTGGATAGGTTGGCATGCTAATAGGGTTCAGTTAGCAGTACTGTATATGACATTATACCATTCTGTGATTTTATGGCTTTTAGCCATTCTGATATTGTGATGATACTTGGCCTTGTTCCTAATGTTATTACAGCTTATTAGCTGTTCTGTTGCACACCGGGAGATATATATGTAACCAATGGTGTGACTGCCCGAGATACTTAATACCCAGTGCCAGTTTACCCGTTTATCTAGTCCAGTCATCCAGTATAGGTTACTTGGGCAACTAAAAATGGAAGTGGATAAATTTAATGAAATTATGAATATAACAAGTACATAATAAATAAGATTACCAATAATGATAAAAAAAAAATTGTTTGCATAAGACATCAGAACATGCACTGCATATTTATTTTCTGTTATTTTTTTTTATTTTATTATTGACACCACTAAGTATTATTGCTTAGCATGTTGCTTTTGCCATGCCTAGGTTCTGGAGAGACCGACCGAGAGCCTAGTAGACCACAGACTGGGTGAGACCTTCTGCAGCTCTGCATAGTGTCCGTATCACCTCACCGACATCAGTGCATTGGTAGGACACTAGGTTTCATTTTGGGTATTTTGTAATTAACTTTTATTTTCTCATGTTTAATTAAGACTTATGTAATGTATTTTGGTATTGATGTAAATAGTGGAAATAGTGCTTCTGAATGAAAAAGTGAGTATTTATTGATAAGTTTTATATAAATATCATATGAAATGAATGATTAAGAAATATAAATGTTGTTGATAAATATTGAGATTTTGTTGATAAAATGGAGTTTGGGATTGATTGATTGAAAATTTTGGAAGTGTTTTCACAGGTTCCGAAGAACTGTTTTCTCCATTTTTAGCGGCACTCTGCTGGATTTTCTATAAAATTTGCGGAACCTCAAATAAATTGATGTTTTTCCTAAATGACTTAAATAAATGATACTTCACCAATTATACTTCATAACTATGATAAAAAAAAAATAAGGAAGGATAAAAAGGATTAAAATAAAATAGAGTGTTCCGGTACACTGTGTGATATATCTTACTCAGCTATACTGTAGACGGGTAAGGGGTGTCACATTGAATTCAAAAATTTTTCATCTAGGGTCACATGCATCATGCAAGATTCATTTTTATTTATTTGATTTCAATAATAAACAGCATATTAAAACTCTTTTAATATATTTTTGGATCTACATTTGTCATTTAAGATTTTAGAATTAACAGATTAATTCATTAGAACCCTAGATTAGATCAAGAACAAGTGCACTAACTTTTTGATGCACTGCAGTGTGTTTGGCACCTTTGGGATGAGCCTTAGGACACCAGATGTTGTCCCTCTAGCTTGTCCACACCAAGATCACCAATGGAAGCCCCTTGAACAGCTTCTAAAGCTTTTCCAATCAATTAGAAAATCAAGTTTTGCCTTTTGAGAGATTATAGATGTAAACAGGACATTAAAAACGATTTCTAGTATTTTTAATTCAAGAGATTGTTTGCTAATCTTTTTGAATTGATGAGAGATGAAGAAGAAGAGAAGGAAGAGGCAGCCAAGGGTGGCGGCACCAAAGAGAATGAGCAGCTTGTTATTTTTTCTTTTTATAACAACACATTATATAGTTAGGTCACCACTTAAAACCCTTGCCACATGTCACCTTTTGATTAGCTCTAGGTTTAATTGACCCAATCACATTGTGCCAAGTGTCAAACCTATATTTAATCTTGACTTTTATCATCTTACATGATTAAAAGACATATGGCAAGCTTATGTGTAGTGCCATGTGTCACCATCTCATGGTGCCAGCCACATGTCACCCTGTGAAATGACCAAAATAGCCCTCTGTCTTAATTTTGAGTTCTCAACCCAAAATAATTATTTATCTTCTTCTAATCAATTTATATCAAATATAAATTAATTAATTAATTAATCTTTATTAATTAATTTCAAATTAATTAAATTCATATTTAAACACTTTAAATATAAATTTAACTTATACTATACATCCAATAACCTAGATTTGGTTTCAAGCCATGCTAGGGACTTTGAAATCTAATTAAAAACTAAACATATTTAATTAATCAATTAAACTCTTTAATTAATTAATTAATTAAATCATATTTAATTTGGTGATTACTTGTGTATGTATGTGACTTACTAGGCTCATCACTAATTGGCAATGAGACATGATATCAACTCTTAATATCATCATAACTCTTTCTTATCATAAATGATTTATCTAAATCATTTTATGCACCTCATAGACCATGGTTAACACCTAGCATAGCATGTCATGGCCACCCAATTAGTAATAAGGTTTACCTTAAATGAACCTATAATCATATGTTATCATGCACTAGAATCTCTCTGTTACAAAATCCCAATTCGAGCTGGAGTCATGGTTTATGTCAAACCCCATTTGCTATGAATATTATGTTCTCTTTTAATTCCAGTTCTTGATTAAAAAGATTTTTCTCATCATAAAATCTTTTCTGATTAAATCTATCTGTCCTGACCAGGAACTTGAAATATCAAGAACAATTAAATTAACATAGGATTTTATCCCTATTTACTTAGAGGAACAGATTCCATCTTAATCAACACCTACCTCCATATATAACTAGTAGGAGACAACACATGCCCATATACCCATACATAGTACAAGTATGAAAGCAGTATCAAACTCAAACCACCTATATACAAGATAACTGTGCTATCTCAGGTCTAAAGATTATATGCACTAATATGATTTATGAGAATACATTGACAAGAGTAAACTCCATATGCTCGTCATAAATGTCACTGATTCGGCCTACTTATCATGTATAAGTGCCTATCATGTTTGTTATATGGCATGAGACTCACCATTCCATCTTATTTACATCTCATATAAATAACTTGAGAACAAACTTAATTACAATCTTTCTGGATAAGTCATGTCCTTATTGTGAAGTATCCTTGATTGTGAACCAATTTATGATACTTTGTACTAGAAATACTGTCACTCATGTTCTTAACAACTTAAGAATAGAATTTCTAACAAAATTTCAATGGACCTTTTCTATTACACATAAATATATTATGTAAACGAAAAAGTGAAAATGCCTTTTATTAATAAAATATGTACAAAATACATACTAAATGATATGTTCTAGGACATACTATTAACAATAAATATAAACAGTTAAATCTTAATTCAAATTAAAAAAAAAATTAAATGGGACAGAGTTGAAATATGTATAATTATACTATTTAGCAATTTCCTATAGCCTAATTGAAGGGTGTGACTTCATAAAAGTGACATAATTTTTCACTTTCAATTAATGGGTGTGAATTCATTCATGTGATGTCATTTTTTACTTTTTTTTTTATTCAATTGAAATTTCATATATTCACATTTAATTTCTATTATTTAAAAATTTTTTTAATTAAAAATTGAATACCTTGTCAATTAAACTAAATTAATATTTTAATTTTTGAATAAAGGGTTAAAGTTAAATAAGAAATTTATATTAAAAAAAAAAACTAATTGATGGCTGTGACTTCATATACGTGACATAATTTTCCACTTTCTCATCCACATGTTTTTGCCTCTCCCCATAAGGAAACTTTAGGGACAATCATTGACCATTTTTGTTGATTGTAAGTCCTTTTTTTTCTTTATTTTTAAAATAAAGTAAGATATTTTATTCTTTTTTTTCACTATTTTTATTAATTATTTGTTATTCATTCGTTATCTCTCTCATAATGAGAGTTTTACACTCTTTACCATTGAGAGATATTAATTGATTTTGATGTTCATTAAGATTCTACAATTCGACACCTTTCTTAAGATTAACATATTATATGAATTTAAACTCCTAAAATATCATAGCACTAATTAAGGTGAAGATCTCCCATCAATATAAAGATTCAATGTTTTTAAAAAATTTTTATGACGATAACAAATTAAAGCCATGATTTCAAGGCTGAGCTAAATTACAATTATTAATAATGTGAAAGAACAACTCAACTCAACTAAGTTTTTTATCCAAAAAATTTAGGGTCGGCTATATGAATTCGCTTTCTCAACTCTAAACGATTTTGGGTTAAATCCTCAAAAATGTGTAATGCTTATAAGTCATGTTGTACAACTCTCCTCCAAGTCAATTTAGGTCTACCCCTTTTTTTTCCTTCTATCCTTTAACCTAATATACTTTACTTGTCTAACTGCAGCCTCCGTATGTCTACGCTTTACATGACCAAACCACCTCATGACCAAATAATATGAAAGAACAAATTTATTAAAATATTTTAAATTCAAATAATAAATTTTATTATGAATATTTTATAAAATAAATATATCTCTTTACTCTAAAAATGAACGCAGCTAAGTGCTTGTCCTTTTTCCCAATTATTGCATCAATATGTTTGGTGGATATCATTTTCATAACACTAGTGCTCCAAATTCAATTCAAAATTGTCAATTTTGTTGTACTTTTTACAACACTTGTATTAAGTTATAAATGAAGGAGCGGAAGCATGAAAAACACAAGTTTAGATTATTGAATTCAAAAATTTTTTATCTAGGGTCACATGCATCATGCAAGATTCATTTTTATCTATTTTGATTTCAGTGATAAACAGCATATTAAAACTCTTTTAATATATTTTTGGATCTATATTTGCCATTTAAGATTTTAGAATTAACAGATTAATTTATTAGAACCCTAGATTAGATCAAGAACAAGTGCACTAACCTTTTTATGCACTGCAGTGTGTTTGGCACATTTGGGATGCGCCTTAAGACACCAGGTGTTGTCCCTCTAGCTTGTCCACACCAAGATCACCAATGGCAACCCCTTGAACAGCTTCTAAAACTTTTCCAATCAATTAGAAAATAAAGTTTTGCCTTTTGAGAGATTACAGATGTAAACAGGACACTAGAAACGATTTCTAGTATTTTTAATTCAAGAGATTGTTTGCTAATCTCTTTGAATTGATGAGAGATAAAGAATAAGAGAAGGGAGAGGCAACCAAGGGTGGCGACACCAAAGAGAATGGGCAGCTTGTTATTTTTTCTTTTCATAACAACACATTATATAGTTAGATCACCACTTAAAACCTTTGCCACATGTCACCTTTTGATTAGCTCTAGGTTTAATTGACCCAATCACATTGTGCCAAGTGTCAAACCTCTATTTAATCTTGACTTTGATCATCTTATATGATTAAAAGACATATGGCAAGCTTATGTGCCATGTATCACCATCTCATGGTGCCACATGTCACCCTTTGAAATGATCAAAATAGCCCTGTGTCTTAATTTTGAGTTCTCAACCCAAAATAATTATTTCTCTTCCTCTAATCAATTTATATCAAATATAAATTAATTAATTAATCTTTATTAATTAATTTCCCATTAATTAAATTCATATTTAAACACTTTAAATATAAATTTAACTTATACTATACATCAAATAACCTAGATTTGGTTTCAAGCCATTCTAGGGACTTTGCAATCTAATTGCAAACCAAACCTATTTAATTAATCAATTAAACTCTTTAATTAATTAATTAATTAAATCATATTTAATTTGGTGATTACTTGTGTATGTGTGTGACTTACTAGGCTCATCACTAATGTAACACCCTAGGCAAATCCCACATCGGCAAAACATGGGAGAGATGCTGGGTTTATAAGTTGGCGGTTCGTAACCCCTAGAGACTCGTTTTAAAACCGTGAGGGCTTCGGCCCAGAGCGGACAATATCACTAGTGGGCCGAGCCATTACATTTGTGGTATCAGAGCCGCTCCGTGTGCAACATTGGGCGATGGTGGGGCAAACCTCAGCGAGGACGCTGAGTCCCATAAGGGGGGGTAGATTGTAACACCCTAGGCAAATCCCACATCGACAAAACACATGAGAGATGCTGGGTTTATAAGTTGGCGGTTCGTAACCCCTAGAGACGAGTTTTAAAACCGTGAGGGCTTTGGCCTAGAGTGGATAATATCACTAGTGGGTTGGGCCATTACATTTATATTGTAACAGTCAGGCTCTAACCACTAAAAGAATTTTTTGCTTTGGCCATAAGCCTCACGGTTTTATCCCATAGGTGGAATGGAGAACTTTCCAGGAGGTTACCCATCCTAGGATTTCTCTCAAGCGAGCACGCTTAACCCTGGAGTTCTTCCACCTCTCCAGGCCATTCCACAAAGAGGCGCCTCTAGTGATTAGTTTCCCCATTTTATATATCATTACTTTTTGAATCCAAGACCATCTCCGTGCTTTGCCAATGTGGGAGTTGCCTAAGGGACCTTTCTCCCCCCCTTTTGGGACTCAGCGTCCTCGCTGAGGTTTACCCCAGCATCACCCAAGAGGACACGACAGCGGCTCTGATACCAATTGTAACGATTAGGCTCTAACCACTAGAAGAATTTTCCGCTTTGGCCATAAGCCTCACGGTTTTGTCCCATAGGTGGAATGGAGAACTTCCCAGGAGGTCACCCATCCTAGGATTTCTCTCAAGCGAGCACGCTTAACTCTGAAGTTCTTCCACCTCTCCAGGCCATTACACCAAAAGATGCCTCCAGTGATTAGTTTCCCCATTTTATATATCATTACTTTTTGAATCCAAGACCATCTCCGTGCTTTGCCAATGTGGGATTTGCCTAAGGGATTGTAACGGTCGAGCTCTAACCACTAGAAGAATTTTCCGCTTTGGCCATAAGTCTCACGATTTTGTCCCATAGGTGGAATGGAGAACTTCTCAGGAGGTCACCCATTCTAGGATTTCTCTCAAGCGAGCACGCTTAACCTTAGAGTTCTTCCACCTCTCCAGGCCATTCCACCAAAAGGCGCCTCTAGTGATTAGTTTCCCCATTTTATATATTATTATTTTTTGAATCTAAGACCATCTCCGTGCTTTGCCAATGTGGGATTTGCCTAAGGGACCTTTCTCTCCCCCTTTCGGGACTCAGCGTCCTCGCTGAGGTTTGCCCCACCATCGCCCAAGAGGACACGCGAGCGGCTCTGATACCATAAATGTAATGGCCAGGCCCACTAGTAATATTGTCTGCTCTGGGACGAAGCCCTCATGGTTTTAAAATGCGTCTCTAGGGGTTACGAACCGTCAACTTATAAACCTAGCATCTCTCTCGTGTTTTGCCGATGTGGGATTTGCCTAGGATTTTACAACTAATTGGCAATGAGACATGATATCAACTCTTAATATCATCAGAACTCTTTCTTATCATAAATGATTTCTCTAAATCATTTTATACACCTCATAGACCATGGTTAATACCTAGCATAGCATGCTATGGCCACCCAATTAGTAATAAGGTTTACCTTAAATGAACCTATAATTATATGTTACCATGCACTAAAATCTCTCTGTTACAAAATCCCAATTCGTACTAGAGTCATGATTTATGTCAAACCCCATTTGCTATGAATATTATGTTCTCTTTTAATTTCAGTTCTTGATTAAAAAGATTTTTCTCATCAGAAACTTTTTTCTGATTAAATCTATCTGTCCTGGCCAGGAACTTGAAACATTAAGAACAATTAAATGAACATAGGATTTTATCCCTATTTACTTAGAGGAATAGATTCCATCTTAATTAACACCTACTTCCATATATAACTAGTAGGAGCCAACACATGCCCATATACCCATACATAGTACAAGTATGAAAGCAGTATCAAACTCAAACCATTTATATATAAGATAACTGTGCTATCTCAGCTCTAAAGATTATATGCACTAATATGATTTATGACAATACATTGATAAGAGTAAACTCCATGTGCTCGTCATAAATGTCACTGGTTCGGCCTACTTATCATGTATAAGTGCCTATCATGTTTATTATATGGCATGAGACTCACTATTCCATCTTATTTACATCTCATATAAATAAATTGGGAACAAACATGATTACAATCTTTCTGGATAAGTCATGTCCTTATTGTGAAGTATCCTCGATTGTGAACCAATTTATGATACTTTGTGCTAGAAATATTGTCACTCATATTCTTAACAACTTAAGAATAGAATTTCTAACAAAATATCAATGGTCCTTTTCTATTACAAATAAATATATTATGTAAACGGAAAAGTGAAAATGCCTTTTATTAATAAAATATGTACAAGATACATACTAAATGATATGCTCTAGGGCATACTACTAACAATATCCCACTAGCACTAGAGCCATTTATTACAATATCTTAGACCCATCTTCTCAAGATATTGGTCTAGCTGAGTTTGTGACATAGGATCAGCTGGATTTTCAGCTGATGCTATTTTTTGCATGGCTACATCGCCTCGCCCAACTATTTCTCTGATAATGTGGTAGCGCCTTTCTATGTGTTTGGATTTTTGGTGAGATCGAGGTTCCTTAGCCTATATGACTGCTCCATTATTGTCACAGTGAAGTGGAACTGCTGACTCAATGGAAGGAATTCCTTTGTAGCATCTGATGCAGCAATATACTCAGCCTCGGTAGTGGAATCTGCAGTCGTACTCTGTTTGGAACTCTTCCAACTGACTGCACCTCCATTACAAATGAACACATATCCAGACGTAGACTTTCTATCATCGATATTTGATTGAAAATCAGAATCGGTATAACCATCCAATTGCAAGTCTCTACCTCCATATATCAAGAATAAATCCTTAGTTCTTCTCAAGTACTTAAGATTATTCTTGGCAGCTATCTAGTGTTCCAAACCTAGATTGGATTGACACCTGCTAGTCAAACTAACAACATATGCGATATCCGGCCTAGTACACAACATTGTATACATCAAACTTCCAATAGCCGAAGCATATGGAATCCTGGCCATTTTATCTCTTTCTTCAGGTGTCTTTAGAGACATCTCTTTAGAAAGGTGGATACTATGTCTCACTGGTAACAATCCTCTCTTGGAATCAAGCATGTTAAACCTCTTTAACACATTTTCCAAGTATAGACTTTAGGATAAATCAATTATTCTTTTCACTCTATCTCTATAGATGCGAATCCCAAGAATATAGGTTGCTTCTCCTAAGTCTTTAATGGAGAATGTATTTGACAACCATACCTTTACAGTTGTCAACATACCTGTGTCATTACCCATCAACAGAATGTCATCCACATATAAGACAAGGAAAGTGATAGCACTGTCACTAACCTTCTTATATACACATGGCTCATCCTCATTTTGATAAAGCCAAATGACTTAATGGCTTCATCAAAGCGAATGTTCCAACTCCTCGAAGCTTGTTTCAACCCATAAATGGATCGCTTTAGCTTGCATACTTTGGAACCATCTTGGAATTCAAAACCCCTAGGTTGTTCCATGAAAATGTTTTCTTCAATGTATCCATTGAGAAAAGCTGTTTTGACATCCATCTACCAAATCTCATAATTAGTGTATGTAGCTACTGCTAATAGAATCCTAATTGATTTAAGCATGGCAACAGGCGAGAAAGTCCCCTCATAGTCGATTCCTTGCCTTTGGCGAAACCCTTTCACTACTAGTCTTGCCTTATAGGTCTCTACCTTTCCATCAGAACTAATTTTCTTCTTGAAAACCCATTTGTTCCCTATAGGTACAATACCTTCGAGTGGGTTAACAAGATCCCAAACTTGATTCTTACACATGGAATCAATCTTGGATTTCATAGCATCAATCCATTTTGAAGAGTCTATATCTGATATAGCTTATTCATAGGTAAGTGGATCATCTCCATGATCAACTTCTTCATGAGTAGACAACTCTTGTTCTTCTTCATGAAGGAAACCATATCTCACTAGTGGGTGAGATACCCTGGTTGTTCTATGAGGAACAGCTGTAGATGTTTCATCAATAGGTGTAGGTTGACTAGATGGATCTATATCCATCTGATCTGTTGGTTGGTCAAAATTCTCTAATTCTAACTCTATTTGCCTTCCTTTGCCTCCTACTTGAACAAACTGTTGTTCAAGAAATGTGGCATCTCTACTTATCACAACCTTTTGTGATATAGGCAAATAAAAATAGTACCCAAAACTATCTTTTGGATATCCAACAAATCGACCCTTTTCTGATATGGTTTTCAATTTATCAGTGTTCAGCTTTTTTATATAAGCTGGACAACCCCAAATCTTAACATGCTTAAGACTTGGTTTTCTTCCATGCCATATCTCATAAGGTGTGGAAGAAACTGATTTTGATGGAATCCTATTCAGAATATACAAAGCTGATTCTAATGCAAATCCCCAAAAGGAGATTGGCATATCAGTATAGCTCATCATACTACGTACCATATCCAATAGGGTATGATTTCTCCTTTCAGATACACCATTCAGCTGTGGTGTTCCTGGAGGAGTCAGTTGGGAAACAATGCCATGCTCTCTCAAATATTCATCAAATTCAGTACTCAAGTATTCACCTCTACGATCTGATCGAAGAGCTTTAATACTTTTTCCTGTTTGATTTTCTACTTTAGATTTAAATTCTTTGAACTTTTCAAAGGATTCATGTTTGTATTTCATCAAATACAAATACCCAAACCTTGATTTATCATCAGTAAGGTAATAAAATAATGAAAACTGCCTTTGGCCATTTCTTTAAATGGACCACATATATCACTATGTATTAGCTCCAAAATATTTTCAGCTCTTAGCCCTTGTCCCATAAAGGGTGATCTAGTCATTTTGCCTTGAAGGTAAAATTCACAAGTTAGAGTAGGCTCAGAGCCCAATGAAGATAAAATCCTTATTTTCTCCAGTTTTGTAATCCTATCTTCTGCAACATGACCTAACCTTAAGTGCCAAATATATTTTGAACTTGAGTTGATTTTCACCATGGCATTGCATTCATCTAGATCACTTGCATTCATTTTGTGTTTGTCATTATTATCCAAATAATAAAGACTATCATTCATATAACCCGAACCAACATATTTATTTCCAAAATAAATATTGCAAACATCATCTGTGAACTGAAATTCATAGCCATTTCTAGTTAACCTAGATATAGAATTGATGTTCTTAAAAGCATCAGGTATATATAAAATATTATCCAAACACAAAATATGTCCAGACATGTAAAAAGATTTAGATCCTATGGCTAAAGCTTCAATAGTTGAGCCATCGCCAATCCAGAGTCTAACATTTCTAGAACGCAAGCTACTACTATTTGCTAGTTCCTGCATATCATAAGAAATGTGAGAACTTGCACTAGTATCTAAAACCCAAGCTGTAGATGAACTATGAGTATCATCAGAATCTAAATAACAAGATATGGACATACCTTCCGAAGGTATATCCTTCTTGTCCTTCAGAGAAGTAAGATACTCTGGGCAGTTCCTTTTCCAGTGCCCATCCTTCTAGCAGTGGAAACACTTTCCTTTGCCTCCATCAGCTTTAGTCTTCCCTTTCTGTTTAGCTATTTTCTTGGAAGGACCGGGAATCTGAGGTTTCTTTTTCTTATTACCCTTCTTCTTATTGGACTTTCCAGCAGAAGAAGATGCAATCAAAGCTACCTCTTTTCCTTTATTGCCCGACATATTCTTTTGGTAAATAACCAGCATATTGAGTAAACCAGCCAAGATGCATTCCTGTTTAGTCATATGGAAATTTGTTACAAAATTCCCAAAAGACTCAGGAAGGGACTGAAGGATCAAATCCATCTGCAATTGGAAATCCATGTTAAAGTCAAGATGTTCCAGCTGCTCAATTAGCAAAATCATCTTGTGGACATGATCCCCAACATTCTGTCCCTCAGACATCCTCATGCAGAACAGCTGCCTAGATATCTCATACGTAGCATTCCTGCTATGCTCACCATACAACTCTTGTAGGTGAAGGAGGATCTCACTCACACTCTGCATGTTCTCATGCTGCTTCTATAACTCATTACTCATAGAAGCAAGCATGTAACACTTGGCTCTCATATCATGCTCCTTCCACTTGTCCAAAGTTTCATGTTCCTCTTGTGTGGCCTCTGGAGGTAAGGGACCAGGAACCTGTGAGTCTAGAACATATCCAATGTGTTCAAGGTTTAGGACAAGTTCCAAATTTCTTAGCCAATCAGATAAATTAGATCCTGTCAACCTATTGCGATCAAGTATGCTTGCAAGGATATTGGATGGTGGTGGTTGTTCTGTGCTCATTATTATCAGAAAATTAACTGCAGAAAATAACCAGATTAATTAGTAAATATATAATGTAATTAACCAAAATGATTATGGTCTCTTAATCAAATTAGTCCTCCCACTAACTTAGCGAATCTTACACTTCCAAAGTAGAAAATGGAAATCCTAGTTGGATGGATTTCTAGTGGGTGATTGAATTCTTATAATTCTATTGATCATCCTCAGGTACATCCATTATTGGAATTACAATAAACTATAAGTGAGCAACTCCTTGCCCATCACATCTCATGTGAGGTTCAATCCTTTACCTAGCCCCTAATGCTCAAAATCTCAGGTACATCCATTATTGACTTATCTTGCATTAGTTAAGTTGATCCCATTGAGCCAGTAATTATGCAAATAATTTTAATGTCCTCAGGTACATCCAATATTGGCCACCAAACCATTTACATATTTACAACATCTCATGCTTAACAATTATTCTTAAGAAAATCTCTTAAATTAATTGTATCTTATGCAAGTATTTAAAATTTCTTAAAATAATTGCCTCAATGGAGGCCCTATATTATAATTACTTTAATTATAGCATTTCCAACTTAATCATTTGTTTGGAAGATTTTGTGGTCATCCTAATTACTATTAAGGTCTCACTTTGCACATTATCCAATTAGCATGCATATATCATATACTTGTATACATTCCCATACATCTCATGCATTCATGAATAATAAATAAATATGGTATGATCATGGACTTTTCTAAGGGATTCAATTCTGAGCCACCAAGAATTGAATTAGGGCATTCCTAAGTGCATTTCATTCATTCATTTTACAAGAGTTGCTGAAGGAGTACATAATCAATACCAGATCTTGAATTCCTCCCACTGGTCCCACCAATGCTCTTGACCTCCTTGATCTTCTTGCAATCCAATTACATAGTAATCCTTGGCATACCAAGACGAATTTACAAGAACTAAATAAATGAAATTACAACCCTAAATAATTACAACCTTAATAATACATGCCCAAAAATAAATTAATTAATTTATAACTCAAAGAAATACAAAAGAAATAAATCCAATCACATTAGTCTTTTATAGTCCATGATCATCCATCATGCATATCACTATTTAACAATTAAATAAAACATACATACTTAAATTAAATTGAATATCTCATATTCAACTTAAAAATCCAGATTTGAATCACATTCAAACAAATTTAAAAATTTCATATTTGAATCAAAATTTAATTGTGTAATTAAAACTCTAATTAAAAAATTTAATTAGACATAAAATGGGCAGATCATACAACACTTGCACACACAATACCCATCACTTACCATGCGCACCATGGTGGTGCACAAACCATGCGCACCATGGTGCATCCAAGCATGCCGCCACCTTATTCATTGCAACCAGTAATGATTTAATCATCTTATGATCAAATCACACAATTAAATCATATAATCAACAATCTAAATGGCAAATATAGTGGCTCTGATACCAATTGAAGGAGCGGAAGCATGAAAAACACAAGTTTAGATCATTGAATTCAAAAATTTTTTCATCAAAGGTCACATGTATCATTCAAGATTCATTTTTATCTATTTGATTTCAATAATAAACAGCATATTAAAACTCTTTTAATATATTTTTGGATCTACATTTTCCATTTAAGATTTTAGAATTAACAGATTAATTCATTAGAACCCTAGATTAGATCAAGAATAAGTGCACTAACCTTTTGATGCACTGCAGTGTGTTTAGCACTTTTGGGATGCGCCTTAGGACACCAGGTGTTGTCCCTCTAGCTTGTCCACACCAAGATCACCAATGGCAGCCCCTTGAACAGCTTCTAAAGCTTTTCCAATCAATTAAAAAATTAAGTTTTGTCTTTTGAGATATTGCAAATGTAAACAGGACATTAGAAACGATTTCTAGTATTTTTAATTCAAGAGATTGTTTGCTAATCTCTTTGAATTGATGAGAGATGAAGAAGAAAAGAAGGGAGAAGCAGCCAAGGGTGGTGGCACCAAAGAGAATGAGCAGCTTGTTATTTTTTCTTTTCATAACAACATATTATATAGCTAGGTCACCACTTAAAACCCTTGCCACATGTCACCTTTTAATTAGCTCTAGGTTTAATTGACCCAATCACATTGTGCCAAGTGTCAAACCTATATTTAATCTTGACTTTGATCATCTTATATGATTAAAAGACATATGGCAAGCTTATGTGTAGTGCCACATGTCACCCTGTGAAATGATCAAAATACCCATGTGTCTTAATTTTGAGTTATTAACCCAAAATAATTATTTTTCTTCTTCTAATCAATTTATATCAAATATAAATTGATTAATTAATCTTTATTAATTAATTTCTCATTAATTAAATTCATATTTAAACACTTTAAATATAAATTTAACTTATACTAATATCCAATAACCTAGATTTGGTTTCAAGCCATGCTAGGACTTTGCAATCTAATTGCAAACTAAACCTATTTAATTAATCAATTAAACTCTTTAATTAATTAATTAAATCATATTTAATTTAGTGATTGCTTGTGTATGTGTGTGACTTACTAGGCTCATCACTAATTGGCAATGAGACATTATATCAACTCTTAATATCATCAGAACTCTTTCTTATCATAAATGATTTCTCTAAATTATTTTATGCACCTCCTAGACCATGGTTAACACTTAGTATAACATGCCATGGCCACCCAATTAGTAATAAGGTTTACCTTAAATGAACCTATAATCATATGTTACCATGCACTAGAATCTCTCTGTTACAAAATCCCAATTCGAGCTGGAGTCATGGTTAATGTCAAATTCCATTTGCTATGAATATTATGTTCTCTTTTAATTCCAGTTCTTGATTAAAAAGATTTTTCTCATCATAAACTCTTTTCTGATTAAATCTATCTGTCCTGGCCAGGAACTTGAAACATTAAGAACAATTAAATGAACATATGATTTTATCCCTATTTACTTAGAGGAACAGATTCCATCTTAATCAATACCTACCTCCATATATAGCTAGTAGGAGCCAACACATGCCCATATACCCATACATAGTACAAGTATGAAAACAGTATCAAACTCAAACCACCTATATACAAGATAATTGTGCTATCTCAGGTCTAAAGATTATATGCACTAATATGATTTATGACAATACATTGACAAGAGTAAACTCCATGTGCTCATCATAAATGTCACTGGTTCGGCCTACTTATCATGTATAAGTACTTATCATGTTTGTTATATGGCATGAGACTCACCATTTCATTTTATTTACATCTCATATAAATAACTTGGGAACAAACATGATTACAATCTTTCTGGATAAGTCATGCCCTTATTGTGAAGTATCCTCGATTGTGAACCAATTTATGATACTTTGTACTAGAAATACTGTCACTCATATTCTTAACAACTTAAGAATAGAATTTCTAACAAAATATCAATGGACCTTTTCTATTACACATAAATATATTATGTAAACGGAAAAGTGAAAATACCTTTTATTAATAAAATATGTACAAGATACATACTAAATGATATGCTCTATGGCATACTACTAACAATAAATATAAATAGTTAAATGTTAATTCAAATTAAAAAAAAAATAAATGGGATAGAGTTGAAATATGTATAATTACACTATTTAGCAATTTCCTATAGCCTAATTGAAGGGTGTGACTTCATAAAAGTGACATCATTTTTCACTTTCATTTAATGGGTGTGAATTCATTCATGTGATGTCATTTTTTACTTTTATTTTTTATCCAATTAAAATTTCACATATTCACATTTAATTTCTATTATTTAAAAATTTTGTTAATTAAAAATGGAATACCTTGTCAATTAAACTAAATTAATATTTTAATTTTTAAATAAAAGATTAAAGTTAAATAAGAAATTTATATTAAAAAAAAAAACTAATTGATGGCTGTGACTTCATATGCGTGATATAATTTTCCACTTTCTCATCCACATGTTTTTGCCTCTCCCCATAAGGAAACTTTAGGGACAATCATTGGCCATTTTTATCGATCGTAAGTCCTTTTTTTTCTTTATTTTTAAAATAAAGTAAGATATTTTATTCAATTTTTTTCTTCATTATTTTTATTAATTATTTGTTATTCATTCGTTATCTCTCTCGTAATGAGAGTTTTACACTCTTTACCATTGAGAGATATTAATTGATTTTGATGTTCATTAAATTCTACAATTGGACACCTTTCTTAAGATTAATATATTATACTATATGAATATAAACTCCTAAAATATTATAGCACTAATTAAGATGAAAATCTCCCATCAATATAAAGACTCAATATTTTTAAAAATTTTTTACGACGATAACAAATTAAAGCCATGATTTCAAGGCTGAGCTAAATTGTAATTATTAATAATATGAAAGAACAACTCAACTAAACTCAATTAAATTTTTATTCAAAAAATTTAGAATCGGCTATATAAATTCGCTTTCTCAACCCTAAACGATTTTGGGTTAAATCCTAAAAAATGTGTAATGCCTTTAGGTCATGTTGTACTACTCTCCTCCAAGACAATTTAGATCTACCCCTTTTTTTTTCTTTCTATCCTCTAACTTAATGTATTCTACTTATCCAACTGGAGCCTCCGTATTCCATGCTTTACTAAACCATCTCATGACCAAATAATATGAAAGAACAAATTTATTAAAATATTTTAAATTCAAAAAACAAATTTTATTATGAATATTTTATAAAAGAAATATATCCAGCTAAGTGCTTGTCCCTTTTCCCAATTATTGCATCAATATGTTTGGTGGATATCATTTTCATAACACTAGTGCTCCAAATTCAATTCAAAATTGTCAATTTTGTTGTACTTTTTACAACACTTGTAATAACTAATAAATATAAACAGTTAAATCTTAATTCAAATTGAAAAAAAAAATTGAATGGAATAGAGTTGAAATATGTATAATTACACTATTTAGCAACTTCCTATAGCCTAATTGAAGGGTGTGACTTCATAAAAGTGACATCATTTTTCACTTTCATTTAATGGGTGTGAATTCATTCATGTGATGTCATTTTTTACTTTTATTTTTTATTCAATTGAAATTTCACATATTCACATTTAATTTCTATTATTTAAAAATTTTTTTAATTAAAAATTGAATACCTTGTCAATTAAATTAAATTAATATTTTAATTTTTAAATAAAGGATTAAAGTTAAATAAGAAATTTATATTAAAAAAAAAAAAAACTAATTGATGGCTGTGACTTCATATGCGTGATATAATTTTCCACTTTCTCATCCACATGTTTTTGCCTCTCCCCATAAGGAAACTTTAGGGACAATCATTGACCATTTTTATTGATCGTATGTCCTTTTTTTTCTTTATTTTTAAAATAAAGTAAGATATTTTATTCAATTTATTTCTTTATTATTTTTATTAATTATTTGTTATTCATTCGTTATCTTCTCGTAATGAGAGTTTTACACTCTTTACCATCGAGAGATATTAATTGATTTTAATGTTCATTAAGATTCTACAATTGGACACCTTTCTTAAGATTAATATATTATACTATATGCATGTAAACTCCTAAAATATTATAGCACTAATTAAGATAAAGATCTCTCATCAATATAAAGATTCAATATTTTTAAAAATTTTTTATGACGATAACAAATGAAAGCCATGAGCTAAATTATAATTATAAATAATGTGAAAGAATAACTTAATTAAATTTTTATTCAAAAAATTTAAGGTCAGCTATATAAATTCAATTTCTCAACTCTAAACGATTTTGGGTTAAATCCTAAAAAATGTGTAATACCTTTAGGTCATGTTGTACTACTCTCCTCCAAGTCAATTTAGATCTATCCTTTTTTTTTTTTCTTTTTATCCTCTAACCTAATGTGCTCTACTTATCCAACTGGAGTCTCCGTATTTTACGCTTTACTAAATCATCTCATGACCAAATAATATGAAAGAACAAATTTATTAAAATATTTTAAATTTAAAAAATAAATTTTATTATGAATATTTTATAAAAGAAATATATCCAGCTAAGTGCTTGTCCTTTTTCCCAATTATTGCATCAATATGTTTGGTGGATATCATTTTCATAACACTAGTGCTCCAAATTCAATTCAAAATTATCAATTTTGTTGTACTTTTTACAACACTTGTAATAAGTTATAAATATAAACAGTTAAATCTTAATTCAAATTAAAAAAAAAAATTAAATGTGACAGAGTTTTCATTTAATGGGTGTGAATTCATTCATGTGATGTCATTTTTTACTTTTATTTTTTATTCAATTGAAATTTCACATATTCACATTTAATTTCTATTATTTTAAAATTTTTTAATTAAAAATTGAATACCTCACCAATTAAACTAAATTAATATTTTAATTTTTAAATAAAGGATTAAAGTTAAATAAGAAATTTATATTAAAATAAAAAAACTAATTGATGGCCAATAATTACGTGACATCATTTTTGAAAATCATTCTTCTTAATGAATAGCCAATAATTAGTCTCAGCCTATGGTAAAGCAGTAGCATTAAAAAAAATAATAATAAAGAAACTATAAGATTACTCTTATTTAATTCTAAGTGGAATAATTGTTTTTTTTTTTCTTCAATCTTCTTTTGTAATTTTATATTCTTAATAATTGATTTTCACATCTTACATAATTAATTATGCAATAAAAAAATTTCAAAAAACACTTAATTATAAATAAATAGTTTCATCATAGATATTCTTATAATAAAATAAAATTATGATTATTTTATTTCATTTAAAATGACAAATATTTTAGTTTTTTAAATATATAAAAATAAATTTTAATGAAAATAATAATATATTATTATAAGTTGAACGGGTCAAGAAAATTTGTTTAAATGCAGCAATCTAGTCCAACAATTACCATAATTAAAATCAGTCTTCTTTCCAAATTATTTATTAAAAAAAAAAAATCTACAGCGCGAACGTGTTACACGTGAAAATTTTGGAGTATTATCAGATTATGTTTCCCCTCCCTCTATTGGAAGGGTGGAGTGGAGGCTATTGCTGATTGGCTGCTCATGATAATGTAATTGCGTGATGACTACACGCGTAACAGCTAAATTTTTTAATTATAGGTAATAGATGCTTGCTTCTAGCAAATTGTAATACTATAATTAATTATAATTGAAATTTAAAATTTTATAATTTTAAATTTATTGATTATAATTATTGGCATCTGGCAGATTGTTTCCGCGTAATTACCAATTCAATAGTATAATATTCTTTTAATGTTTGCCAATCAAATCCTAGGATAATGGTTGTTGAGATTTTCTTTATATATATTTTTTATTTCTTTGGCAATTGGAAAATTTTTTATTCTATAGAGATTTTTTTTTTTTTCATTTTATAAATCCAATATAAAACAAGAATCCAGTCGGTGAGGGTTGAATGTTCTTTTTCTTTCTTTTCTAAATAATCATGCAACGTTTATTTATTTTTTATTTTGATGATAAATTTTAATTTTTATATTTTATAAATTATACTATAAAATTTAGCTAATTAGATAATTCTCAATTAATTGTATTAAATATAATATAAATTTATAGTTAAATTTTTAATAATTATATATCTATTAAAATAAATTATATTTTTTATTTTTTAAATAATATTAACTATTTTTTTAATATTCTTTAATAAGAATGTAACAAGATAATATTTTTATAGTGTAATTACATTTAAAAAAACTATATATTATTAAAAAAATTTATCGACAATAGCAAATCACAATTATTAATAAATAAATTATTTTATAATAATTAATTTAAATATTAAATTTAATAACACTTTAAATAATAATTATTAATAAATAAATTATTTAATAATAATAATTAATTATTTAATAACAATTATTTAATTTTAAATTTTTGACGATTAGTAGATTTTTTTATTTTTTTTTAAATTAATTTATATATATATCAAGCAAGGAATAAAAAAGCAAGATAGAAAAAGATAATCTAAGTTTTAAAAATTAAAAAAAAAAAAGGATAAACTGAATTTTGGAGTAATCCATACGTAAGAGCCAGGTGGATGTTATTCTTGAGGCAGGGAGAATCATGGGCATAGTTGTTGTGTCAACGAATGATTTTGATCGAGGAACCCCTATCGTGCTTCACGTGTGAGATTCTTCTTTTCCTCGTCTTCTACAACTCGTGCCGGCAAAGTTCAGCTCGAAAATGATACTAATTGTTAAGGGAAAATTACTGTTTGATTTTTATATTTTAATAAAATTAATTAATTAATTTTTATATTTTAAAAAATATATTATTTTTTCTTATAAAATTTATCGTTAAATTATTTAATTTCTTTATTAAATTTTTTATTCATATTATTTACATTATTATTTATTTTTTTATTTTAAATAAATTAATTATTTAATATATATATTTTAAAAAATATTATTATTTAATTATTTTATTTTAGTAAAATTTATTAATTAGTTGATATATTTTAAAAAATATATTATTAAATAAAAATATAAATTTTGCTATGAAAACTAAATCTTAATTTACATTTTTTTTAATTTTCAATTCTTTGAATATTATTTTTATGCTTTATTTAATTAGAAATAAATTTTTTTAATTATTTATAAATTTAAAGAAATTAATTAACTTTTTTATATAAATAACTTACACTATTTTTATTAACAGATGAAAATAAAAAAAAATAAGAAGAAAAGAATAAAAAAAAAGATAATAAAGGAATAAGGGGAGAGAATTATGATAGTTTAGATATTAAAAATAATTATGAAACTAAATATTTAATAGAGTTAAATTACATAGACTAACTAATGTATTTTTTTAAAATATAAGAACTAATTAATTAATTTTATTAAAATATGTGAATTAAATAGTAGATTGACTAACGAAAATTTTGATAGAGAAATTAAATAGTTTAATCAAAATTTTTACATGAATTAAACAATATATTTTTTTAAATATAAAAATTAAATAATTAATTTTATTAAAATACAAAGACTAACTAATAATTTTTCTAATTATTAATAAATTGTCAAATTTTCTCTCTTAAAAAAAATATAAAGGGCCATATAGGAGAGAGAAAACTCATACATATAACTCCCTTTTATGGCCCAATTATACAACTAATCATTTTCATTTTGGATGATTGAATAAAATTTTATAATATTATCATTTTGAAAACATGACATTTTTGTGGTCACATAAGATATTAAACCTTCGAATATTAATAAAAGAATAAGTAATGTTAATAGACTCAATTGATAAAAAAATTATTATTCATACTTAAAAATTTTAATTATCTAATAAATTAAAAAAATTAATAATCCATGATATATTTTTAACTGTTAAAAAATTTATTCAAATGCAAAAAAAATAAAATAAAATTCCTGCTAAGGAAAGAAAAATAAAACCCTGGTAATAGGAAGAATATGACTATTATTGAAGAGAAAACCTCAAATTTAATCCTAATAAACATCAATATTTGGAGAAAAATTGAAATATATTTCAAATTGGCACAAATTTAAGAGTTTATTAGAAGAAAACTAAAAAAAAAAAACAAATAAAGAAAAGTGGTATGGGGCAGCTGCCAACAGAAAGTCACAAGTGTCCGCTCAAGAAAGAGATTTCAAAAAGAAAAAGTAAAAGAGAAGATGAGAGGAGAGAGTGAATTAAATTATATGTGTAGACTCAACAAAATCTAATACATCAAAAGTTATATAAAAAAAAATTTATATTATTATTAATGCTATTAAATATAAAACGCGGTATAAACAATTAAAAGTCATTTCTCAATTTATCACATATATAATTATATTATTTTATTTTGATAAAATTTACTATTAAAAAAGTTACAGTATAATTATAAAATTAAATAAATTTTTGAATGCATAATATGCCTTTTCTCTTTATTAATTTTATATTTTATAAAAAAAATAATTCAATAATTAAATTTATGAAAATTAATATATCCAAAGAATATTTAGAATAAAAAATGAGTGGGTCAATTGGCGCTTTATTTTCCCTTTGCATTCGCTATTGGATGATATTTAAAAATAATAATAATAAAAGGGTAAAAAGCTCAATTTATTTTTTTTTATTTATTGAGTAAGTTTAATTTAATTAATTTTTAACTTTTTATCTAAATTAATTCAAAAGTTCCAATTTAAACTCAATTGAGCCCAAAAATTAAATTTTATAGGCTAAATTTTTTTATTTAAATAAAAAATTAAGAAATTTAATTTTTTAATTTTGAGATTGAATTTCTAAACTTTTTGATTTAAGTCCCAAAATTAAGAGTTCAAATTTTTAATTTTCTTTATTTTGAGCTAAATTGAGATTAGATTGAAAATTTTAGACTAAATTAAAAAAAAAAAAGACTAAATTAAACTTTTCCAAGAAATAGAGGCATAATTGAGTTTTAATCCAAAATAAAAATGTAAACATATAGTTGTTAAAAAAATTTTCTTAATTAAAAATTCACAAATTTTTAGATTTTTAATTTTTATACAAATTTGATAATTTCAAAATCACTAAGATATAATGGAATGAATTATTTTAGGGAACCCTCTATTTTTCAAGTGGTTGTAAATCTTTATATTTATATTTCACAAGCCACCATCACAGCTCGCAAAATAAATAAATTTGTATCCACTAAAAGACTTCATATGCAACAGCCTACTACAAATTGGTATTTTAATATTATTTCAAAAATATTTGAAATTTAATGTAAATTTAAATTTAATAGATTTCAGTATAATAAATTTGAAAAATAAAATAATCATTTCTTATCTTTTTTAAATATTAAATAAGACAATTTTAAATAAAATTTTCAAAAAAAAGCAATTTTCCTTATATAAAAAAATTAATTGAATTTAATTTCACCTTAAAAATTAATTTATGAGAGATTTATATAAATTTTATATATAATATATATACAATATAAATATTTTATTTTAAATTAATACGAGATAATATATTCATCATATGTCTAAATATAAATATTTAAAATATAAAATTTATAAATAAATATATATTGAAGCAATGTGAACTCCAATATCATATTAAAAAAATAATAATATATTGTAACACCCCAAAATTTTAAATTTTATTATTTTATGAGCATTTTTGGTATTTTAAATTTATTTAAATTTTAGGAATTTTTCTAGATTTTTCGGATTTTAAAAATCGAGTTCAATTTTCTGAAAATATAAACTTTGATGATTTTTAAAAAATTAATTTAAAGACCACGTAGCAAAACTTAAAATATATTTGGAATCTACGAATTTTTCTGAGTATTCTGGAATTTTTTCGAAATTTTTGGACCTCATTTTCGGTCCCGAGACAGAGTAAAAATTCAAAAATTTTGTATCATGAATCAAACCGGTCGAATCAAATCGGACCGGATCGGACCGGCCTTTCCTTTTTCTTCTTCCCTTCCCCGCGCACGTCCGACCTCCTCCCCTTCTCTCTCTCTTTTCTCTCTCCTCCCTCCTCCCCTTGCAGCGCCGCCACCTCCCCTGCCTCTCCACCTCGCCGGCGCGCCGCCTCAGCCCTCCCCCATGGCCCGCCGCCGCCTGAAACGCTGGAAAACGGCTCCAGAAGCGACACGCAGGGCGCGCGTGACCGTTCACCTTCCCGGCCAAAATCCGGCCACCAATCGGACCGGGTCTTGTGCCTAAACTCATCTACTCGTCGAAAGCTTTCCATAGACACCAAGAACACCGAAATCCATCGAGCGGTTTGTCCAATTTTTGCCCGAGAAGTTTTAGCCCATTTTGACTTTCGGGCTAGATTTCTCGCAAACCGTGAATCCTACGAGAAAATCGAGAGTACCAGAGCGCTACACTCGTCAACACCGTTTTTTGGTGGGTCTCACGGAACTTCGCAGTGTCTTTTCGAGCATTAAATAAGTTTAGAAAATTCTGAAAATTTTATGTACTAACCCCCGTGTCATGGGCTTCGTGTAGGTATCCTCAATTCGCGGAAATTCGATAGTTGCCCGGGTTTGTGAATTTCCGGCCAGACAGACCCATTACCGGAAAAGTCTCTGAAGCGGACCGAGGTTTTGGCTACCCCCCCATTGTCAGACGTCCCGAGCGCGTCCCGAAAGTCGAAATCGGCAAAGGTAAACCCGAACCTTGCTTTTTCGTAATTTTCTAGTGCTTAAATAGGATTAAAAATTCATAAAATATTCGTGGTAGCTCAGAAAATTGTGATTCTTTTTGCAATAGCCTAGTAATATTGCTAAGGACCGCGGGGCAAAGTTTTAGAATTTTTAGAGCTTATTTGGGCAATTTTCTCAAAAATGATCAATTATAAGGACTAAATTGAAATTTTACATATTGTGATGGATGATTGATTTGATGGGCCCAGGAGGGGCTGTGTGATGAGATTGGATTGTAGATATATGGATTGCGAATATAGAAGTGTGTTTTGAACCCTTTTGCTGGTTGGGTAGGTCCTAGGTATAGGGGAGACTCTACCGGATTTTTTGCATGACTTAAAACGTATTTGGTCTTTTGATGAATTGTATTGAGTCAATTGTATTAAATAATTGTAATGTGATTGTCAGGTGAGCTGGGACAGCCTTCTTCCTCCACCCAGTCGCCCTAGTGACCTTTGTCAAGTCTGTGAGTAAAATATTAATTTTAATTGTAATTTCGATATTATTATATGTTTAAGCATGCCCATGCATCACTTATATGCATATAACTATGTAGATAAACTCTAGGCACGATTTATGTTGCATTCATAACTGTGAAAGTGCCATGGATGTTGTTGTGGTAATTTGGAGCAGTGTGCGTGCGTTGGCATGCGTGTGATGTGGTGTGGACTATGGATAGGACGGGTAGTCACGGCTTGAGATCTTCGTTGGGACCCGATCCTTCGGGGTAGTCACGGCTTGAGTTCTTCGCTGGGAGCCCCGATTTGGTATATTAAGCGAAAGTCCGGCTTGAGTTCTTCGCTGGCACCAGGTTGGATTTAAGAGAGAGGTATAAGGGATCAGCTCCCATATATTATGATTGATACTACTGGGTGTGTGAGTGCTCCAAATTACCTTTTTGATGTTATGATGTGAAATTATTGCTGGTGTTGCATTTCACTCTACAGGGTGCATTAGTTTTAGATAGTTATAGAGATTATGGTTAAAATTGATATTTTACTCTCTGAGTCGAATGCTCACTCCTGTTCAATATTTTTTTTCCAGGCCACAGGAGGATATTTTTTTTAGGTTAACCTGCTTTCTTCCTCGCAGGTCGATTATTAATGTTTGTATAAACTTGTTAAATCTTAGAATTTCCGCATGTGTTAGAAATGTTTATTTGATGTGGGTTTGTAAACTAAATTTTTATTTTGGACCTGTAAATCTTAATATTCTATGCATGTTTGATGGATTGGATGAGGGAGCTGAGCTCCCATTTATTTTTATGCTGATGAGTATGTGGAGGGTGAGCTGAGCTCCCCAATTGAGTATTTATTGTGTTTACAGGTCGGGTGAGTCAAAAACTCCCCGTTGAAAGGTCCATCTTATGGCCGGACTCCGTCCAGTTGATTTCTTGAAATTGGGCCCAAATGGGCCTTAGAGTTGAATTAATAAATAGTTAGGCTTACTACTGGCCTCGGGGGCTTTAGGCTGGCCCAGGTCCTAGTACCGTTCCGGCCCATAGGTTGGGTCGTGACAAATGTGGTATCAGAGCTTAGGCTCCAGATTCTTAGGGAATGTTTGTCTAAAGTATTGGGAAGAGTCTACTAGGAGTCACATGCGGAAAATAGGGTCCACATCCGTCTTGCATTGTCATCTTTACCTCTAGTTTCTGTTTCATATATTGTGTGTAAATATGAGTCAATAGAGCTGTGTAATGTGTAGTTTTGAATTTTGTAGGCTAATACTGCTGAATTTCAGGAAAATGCGTAGAAGCAGGAGAGCTGCCACTGCACCAGAACCAGATGTGCCTGAAGAGGTGTCAGCACAGGATGAGGCGCTTGCCCCGAGAAGGCGGGGTAGGAGGCCTAGTGCTGCTCAAGTAGAAGAGCAGTTGCCAATAGTTCAGGATCAGTCTTTCATGGCACAGGATCCCATGGACCCCATGGCAGCTACTCTAGCTAGGTTGCAGAGAACCATCGATATGATGGTGCAATATATGGTCCATCCTCCACAGCAGCAGCAGTCCACCGCACCAAGAGGGGAACCTTACAAACAGATCATAAATTTCAAGAAGTTGGTGCCTGGTACTTATGATGTGTCAGACGATGCATATCGGTTTTTAGATTCCTGCAGACAGGCAGGAACAGAATTACAGTTGACTGACAAAAGACTTATAGAGTGTATGTAGCATGTCATGGGGCCTATGCCTAGATAATGGATGAATGATTACATATTACCTCGGATGGAGGGTTTGTCATGGGCTCAGTTTGTGGAACTGTTCATCAATCGGTTTGTGCCAGAAAGCTTCAAGGATTAAAAGCAGTGGGCCTTTGAGGCCTTAAGACAGAATGGCAGGTCTGTAGATGAGTATGCTACAGAATTTCTGGATTTGAGTAGGTATGCCCCTACAGCAGTATCTACAGAAACTATGAAGGTGAAGAGATTCCTGAAGGGGCTTGACAGGAGGTATGCAAACTTGGCCATGATGTCAGATCAGTCGTTTGATTTGGTAGTTGATCGAGCCAGACAGATAGAGATTAGCTATGCTGCAGATGACAGCGGAAGAGCAAAGAAAAACAGAGCAGAGGGTTCTTTAGGTGTTCCCCATATGGGTGCTCCAGATAGTGGTGGCCAGAGTAATTTCAGAGGAAGAAGTAGGAACAAGAAGAGTGGTTTTAGACACAAATCTCGAGGGTTCAGACCAGGATACGGATCCAGCAGTGGTCACAGTTCAGGGTACAGCAGTTCTGGGTCTGGTTTAGGATCCTCCTTGGCATCTTGTGCACAATGTGAAAGAGGACATTTAGGACCTTGTCTGATGGGTTCAGGAGTATGCTTCAAGTGTGGCCAACCAGGTCACTTTGCTAGGGAATGCCCCGTGTTCAGTGAGCCACAGATGGGGTCACAGGGTTCTATTACAAATGTTCCTCGCCAGTTGTATCCGGGTGCTTCCAGTATGGCAGGCAGTCAGTTCAGAGGCCAACAGGGCCGAGGACAAGGGGGACGTGGATTTGGAGGCAGATCAGGAGGTAGAAGTCAGTATCAGGGTTCTGCCACTCAGGGTAGGGGTCAAGCTCGGGTTTTCACCCTGACCCATCAGGATGCTCAGGCTTCAAATGCAGTTGTGGTAGGTATTCATCTGGTCTGTTCCTATGAGGCTCGTGTTTTAATAGATTCTGGTGCTACGCACTCATTTGTCTCCCCTATGTTTGCCATGAGGTTGGGTAGGAACCCTACAGCTTTAGAATGCCCTTTGTCTGTAGCTACCCCACTTAGTGACAACATAGATGTAGATATGGTTTTTCCGGGTAGCCCAGTAGTAGTGGATGGAAAGATCCTCCCAGCAGACTTGGTTCCTCTACCAGTGATTGATTTTGATGTAATTTTGGGGATGGATTGGTTGGCAACTCACTATGCCACTTTAGACTGCAGGAACAAAAAGGTGTATTTCCACATACCTGGTGTGGAAGAGTTTAGCTTTGATGGTGACAGGAGCGTGGCTCCATATAACTTGGTGTCAGCAATTAGTGCTAGGAAAATGTTGAGGCGTGGATGCCAAGGGTATTTGGCATTGGTGAGAGATATATCTGTAGAAGGTGTCAGAATGGAAAATGTTCCTGTTGTCAGAGAATTTATGGATGTCTTCCCTGAAGAGCTTCCAGGGTTGCCACCAGAAAGGGGAATAGAGTTCTGCATTGATGTTGTTCCGGGTATAAACCCCATATCAATGCCACCTTACAGGATGGCCCCAGCAGAATTGAAAGAGTTAAAGGAGCAACTACAGGAGCTGTTGGACAAAGGCTTCATACGTCTGAGCACTTCACCCTGGGGTGCTCCTGTTCTATTTGTGAGAAAGAAGGATGGGTCATTGAGGTTGTGCATTGACTATAGGCAGCTGAACAAGGTGACTGTGAAGAACAAGTATCCACTTCCTCGGATCGATGATCTGTTTGATCAGCTCCAAGGGGCTAGATTCTTTTCCAAGATAGACCTGTGATCAGGCTACCATCAGTTGAGAATCAGGAATGAGGATGTGTCCAAAACAGCTTTCAGGACAAGATATGGTTATTATGAGTTCTTGGTGATGTCTTTTGGACTCACTAATGCACCAGCAGCCTTTATGAACTTGATGAACAGGGTGTTCAGGCCATTCTTGGACCGTTTTGTCATCGTATTCATAGATGACATTTTGGTATACTCTCGGACCGAGGAAGAACACGTGTGGCACTTGAGGATGGTGTTGCAAACTTTGAGGGAGCACCAGCTGTATGCTAAATTTTCAAAGTGTGAATTTTGGCTAGAAAGCATCTCATTCTTGGGACACGTGGTTTCTAGTAAAGGTATTCAAGTGGATCCCAAGAAAATTGAAGCTGTAACTGATTGGATTAGGCCTACAACAGTCACTGAGGTGCGAAGTTTTCTGGGTCTAGCTGGCTACTATAGGCGTTTTGTGCAAGATTTTTCCAGGATAGCAGCTCCCCTAACTAAGTTGACTCGGAAGAATGTTCCATTCATTTGGACAGATGACTGTGAGGAGAGTTTTCAAAAGCTTAAGGAGTGTCTAACCACTGCCCCTGTGTTGACACTACCTATGAGTGGTGAAGGATACACCGTGTATTGTGACGCCTCCAGAGTTGGCCTAGGGTGTGTTTTGATGTAGAATGGAAAAGTAGTGGCTTATGCTTCAAGGCAGCTGAAGAGGCATGAGCAGAACTACCCCACCCATGATTTGGAAATAGCGGCTGTAGTCTTTGCACTAAAAATCTGGAGACATTACCTGTATGGTGAAGTGTGCGAGATATACACCGACCACAAGAGTTTGAAGTACATCTTCCAACAGAGAGACTTAAACTTGAGATAGAGGAGATGGATGGAGCTTCTGAAGGACTATGATTGCACCATCCAGTACCACCCTAGGAAGGCCAATGTAGTAGCAGATGCTTTAAGCAGAAAATCTTCTGGTAGCTTAGCGCACATTTCAGCAGAGAAGAGACCGTTGATTCGGGAAGTACATGAGTTGATGGATCAAGGTTTAATCCTAGATCTTTCAGATGAGGGGGTATTGTTGGCTCATTTTTCAGTGAGGCCAGACTTGCGAGACAGAGTTAGAATTTCCCAGCACAGAGACCAACAATTGATGAAGATCATAGAAAGAGTACAGCAAGGTGAAGGTGGTGAGTTTGGATTTGCCAATGATGGCGCCCTAGTGCAGGGTTCTAGGATATGTGTGCCCGATGTGGACAATCTCAGAAATGAAATCATGCAAGAGGCACACTATACACTGTACAATGTCCACCCAGGCTCCACCAAGATGTACCATGATGTGAAAGATAGCTATTGGTGGAATGGCATGAAGAGAGACTTAGCAGACTTTGTGTCCAAGTGCTTGACTTGTCAGAAGGTGAAGTTTGAACACCAGAGACCGTCAGGGAAGTTACAAGAGCTCCCTATCCCAGAGTAGAAGTGGGAAATGATCACCATGGATTTTGTGACTGGGTTGCCTCGTACCACGTGAGGATATGATTCGATATGGGTAATTGTAGACTGCCTAACCAAATCAGCTCACTTCTTGCCTGTGAAGACTACATATTCCGTGGCACAGTACGCCCGACTCTACATTCGAGAAATAGTCAGATTGTATGGAATTCCGGCTTCCATAATATCTGACAGAGGGCCCCAGTTCACTTCTCAGTTTTGGAGAAAGTTGCAGGAGGCACTTGGCACACAGTTGAACTTTAGTACTGCTTTCTACCCTCGCATGCATCGGACAAATTGAAAGGACAATCCAAACACTGGAAGACATGCTTCGCATGAGTGTTTTGGATTTTGGAGGTCAATGGGATTATCAGCTAGCTCTGGTGGAGTTTGCCTACAACAACAGTTACCATTCCACCATAGGAGTAGCACCCTATGAGGCACTATATGGAAGAAAGTGTAGGTCTCCTCTGTGTTGGACGGAAATGGGAGAAGCGAAGGTGCATGATGTAGACCTAGTGCAGTACACTTCAGAGATAGTTCCTTTAATCAAGGAATGATTGAAAACAGCTTTCAGCAGGCAGAAGAGTTATGCAGACCCCAGACGGAGAGATGTGGAGTTTGCAGTAGGCGACTATGTATTCCTGAAGGTTTCTCCGATGAAGGGAGTGATGAGATTTGGAAAGAAGGGCAAGTTGGCACCTTGGTATATCGGACCTTTTGAGGTTACTGATAGAGTTGGAGCAGTTGCCTACCGGTTGGAGCTACCACCCAACATTTCTCATGTTCATCCTGTGTTTCACATCTCCATGCTCAGGAAATACATTCCAGATCCTTCTCATGTACTACAGCAAGATGTAATAGAGCTAAAAGAAAACTTGACATTTGAGGAGCAACCTGTAGCCATAGTGGACTACCAAGTGAGACAGCTAAGATCCAAACATATCCCTATGGTAAAGGTTTTGTGGAGGAGTCAGTCGGTGGAAGAGTGCACCTGGGAGTCAGAACGGGACATGCGTAGCAAGTACCCTTATTTGTTCAATGTATAATCATGTGCTTTATTCTGCTTTGTGTAAAATTCGAGGACGAATTTTCTGTAAGGGGGGAAGAATGTAACACCCCAAAATTTTAAATTTTATTATTTTATGAGCATTTTTAGTATTTTAAATTTATTTAAATTTTAGGAATTTTTCTAGATTTTTCAAATTTTAAAAATCGGGTTCGATTTTTCGAAAATATAAACTTTGATGATTTTTAAAAAATTAATTTAAAGACCACGTGGCAAAACTTAAAATATATTTGGAATCTACGAATTTTTCTGAGTATTCTGGAATTTTTTCGGAATTTTTGGACCTCATTTTCGGTCCCGAGGCAGAGTAAAAATTCAAAAATTTTGTATCCTGAATCGAACTGACCAAATCAAACCGGACCGGATCGGACCGATCGAATCGGACCGGCCTTTTCTTTTTCTTCTTCCCTTCCCCGCGCGCGTCCGACCTCTTCCCCTTCTCTCTCTCTTTTCTCTCTCCTCCCTCCTCCCCTTGTCGCGCCGCCACCTCCCCTGCCTCCCCACCTCGCCGGCGCGCCGCCTCAGCCCTCCCCCACGGTCGGCCGCCGCCTGGAACGTTGGAAAATGGCTCCAGAAGCGACACGCAGCGCGTGCGCGACCGTTCACCTTCCCGGCCAAAATCCGGCCGATCCAGCTACCAATCAGACCGGGTCTTGTGTCTAAACTCATCTACTTGTCAAAAGCTTTCCATAGACACTAAGAACACCGAAATCCATCGAGCGGTTTGTCCAATTTTTGCCCGAGAAGTTTTAGCCCATTTTGTTTTTCGGGCTAGATTTCTCGCAAACCATGAATCCTACGAGAAAACCGAGAGTACCAGAGCACTCCACTCATCGAGAGCTTCGCGGGGACATAAATTTCGAATTTTTCTGACACCGTTTTTCGGTGGATCCTACGGAACTTCGCAGTGTCTTTTCGAGCATTAAATGAGCTTAGAAAATTTTGAAAATTTCATGTACTAACTCCCGTGTCATGGGCTTCGTGTAGGTATCCTCAATTCGCGGAAATTCGACAGTTGCCCGGGTCTGTGAATTTCCGGCCAGACAGACCCATTACCGGAAAAGTCTCTGAAGCGGATCGAGGTTTTGGCTACCCCCCCCATTGTCAAACGTCCCGAGCGTGTCCCCAAAGTCGGAATCGGCAAAGATAAACCCGAACCTTGCTTTTTCATAATTTTCTAGTGCTTAAATAGGATTAAAAATCCATAAAATATTCGTGGTAGCTCAGAAAATTGTGATTTTTTTTGCAATAGCTTAGTAATATTGCTAAGGACCGCGGGGCAAAGTTTTAGAATTTTTAGAGCTTATTTGGGCAGTTTTCGTAAAAATGATCAATTATAAGGACTAAATTAAAATTTTACATATTGTGATGGATGATTGATTTGATGGGCCCAGGAGGGGCTGTGTGATGAGATTAGATTGTGGATATATGGGTTGTGAATATAGAAGTGTGTTTTGAGCCCTTTTGCAGGTTGGGTAGATCCTAGGTATAGGGGAGACTCTGCCGGATTTTCGGCACGACTTAGGACGTATTTGGTCTTTTCATGAATTGTATTGAGTCAATTGTATTAAATAATTGTAATGTGATTGTCAGGTGAGCCGGGACAGCCTTCTTCCTCCGCCCAGCCGCCCCAGTGACCATTGTCAAGTCTGTGAGTAAAATATTAATTTTAATTGTAATTTTGATATTATTATATGTTCAAGCATGCCCATGCATCACTTATATGCATATAACTATGTAGATAAACTCTAGGCACGATTTATGTTGCATTCATAACTGTGAAAGTGCCATGGATGTTGTTGTGGTAATTTGGAGCAGTGTGCGTGCGTTGGCGTGCGTGTGATGTGGTGTGGACTATGGATAGGACGGGTAGTCACGGCTTGAGATCTTCGCTGGGACCTGATCCTTCGGGGTAGTCACGGCTTGAGTTCTTCACTGGGAGCCCCGATTTGGTATATTAAGCGAAAGTCCGGCTTGAGTTCTTCACTGCACTGAGTTGGATTTAAGAGAGCTGTATAGGGGATCAGCTCCCATATATTATGATTGATACTACTGGGTGTGTGAGTGCTCCAAATTACTTTTTTGATGTTATGATGTGAAATTATTGCTGGTGTTGCATTTCACTCTACAGGGTGCATTAGTTTTAGATAGTTATAAAGATTATTGTTAAAATTGATATTTTACTCTCTGAGTCGAACGCTCACTCCTGTTCAATATTTTTTTTTCAGGCCACAGGAGGATATTTTTTTGAGGTTAACCTGCTTTCTTCCTCGCAGGTCGATTATTAATGTTTGCATAAACTTGTTAAATCTTAAAATTTCCGCATGTGTTAGAAATGTTTATTTGATGTGGGTCTGTAAACTAAATTATTATTTTGGACCTGTAAATCTTAATATTCTATGCATGTTTGATGGATTGGATGAGAGAGCTGAACTCCCATTTATTTTTATGCTGATGAGTATGTGGAGGGTGAGCTGAGCTCCCCAATTGAGTATTTATTGTGTTTACAGGTCGGGTGAGTCAAAAACTCCCCGTTGAAATGTCCATCTTATGGCCGGACTCCGTCCAATTGATTTCTTGAAATTGGGCCCAAATGAGCCTTACAGTTAAATTAATGAATAGTTAGGCTTACTACGGGCCTCAGGGGTTTTAGGTTGACCCAGGTCCTAGTGTCGGTCCGGCCCATAGGTTGGGTCGTCACATATATAATACAAACCCCACATCCAAATAAAGGTAGAATAAAATGTTGCCATATCGGAACCACGGCTTTCTGTGCTGCACGTCATCAACAACGTCATGCGGTTTTTTTTTTCTTCAGAACGTGGTAAAAATAAAAAATATTAAAGAGTGCCATAAACATTCAAAACGCATCTCTCCATAAACCATAAGAATAATTTATAAGCCAAATTTATTCAAAGATGGACCACTGTAGCTACATCAATTATTTAACCAATATTTAAAATTTTATTTTATTTAATTAAATATTTTTATGTATTGATTAATTAAAATTTTCTTGGAAATAGTAAATAACAATTTTAACCAGGTAAAAAATAATTTTATTGTCTGACATTTTATTATATTTTTATAGCTTTCAATTTTATTTAAGTTATAAAATAAGTGTTATAAACTTTTTAATTTTAATTCCATAATAAGATAAAATTTTTCTTAACATATTATATATAATTTTATATTAAAAGAATATGATTTTTTTAAAAGTAAAATTTTTTATTTGGAAATAATATTTATAAATAAATATGACAGATGGTTTTTTAATATAATATTAATAAATAATAGTAGCATACCATAAAAAATTAATAAAGCGTTGACTAAATGTTGAAGTCACCTTTGTGTTCATTTTATGCTTTTACTATTAGATTAATTTATTAAATAATAATAATTATTATTAAAATAAAATTTATTTTATAAAAAAAAACACTCTCCAATATTATAATTGATAAGAGTTATCTTATTGTCCCGTGTCCACCACGTGACTAATGTTTTGTTTTTTTAAGGATGGGCAACGTTGCTCCATTGTTGGCCATGAAATCAGCTGCACGAGGCGATTAATGAATTTTTAAAATAATCAATTATCAAAGTATAAAATATTTTTAGAGTATTTAATTATATGATTATAAGTTTAATAAATAAAATTTAAATTTATCTAAATTAATTTTAAGTTATGCCTATAATTATATCCAATCTCGTTAGTTGAGATTTACGATCTAAAATTAAAACATTTTAACCTTTTACGTTTATTTAAAATATATATATATATATATATATATATATATATATATATATATATATATATATATGATTTCTTTCTACCATGCTAAAAATACATTAGTCGGTAACTTTATTAATTAGATATTAAGAACATGGATCACGTTGGCATCCACGATTGTGATACTCTATATATATGTGGGCAACTTAAGCTTCTTTCTGCACTTAATCTCAAAACAAAATCCACCCTCCCTCCACCAAAATCTTTGTAGAATGGATTATATTTCTCCATATTTTAACACCACCATAGCAGCAGCAGGCGTCTTTGTCTTGCTTATCCTCCCCTACTATCTACTAAGAAAATGGAAGTCTAGAGCTTCCAAGGGCATACTAGCACCCCAACCACGAGGCGCATGGCCTTTAACTGGTCATTTGTCTCTGTTATCAGGATCCCACCCTCCTCATGTAACATTGGGTGCACTCGCTGACAAATATGGCCCAGTCTTCACTATACGAGTCGGGGTTCATCCTGTTCTCGTGGTGAGTAGTTCGGATGTGGCTAAGGAATTATTCACGGGTGCTAATGACGTGATTGTGACCTTCCGTCCAGCACTGGTCGCCGCAGAACTTATGGGCTACAACTATGGTTTGTTTCCTTTCACCCCTGGTGGTCCATATTGGAGCGAAACGCGCAAGATATCCACCTTTGAACTTCTCTCCAACAGCCGGCTTGAGCTTCTCAAGCACATTAGAATCCAGGAAGTGGAAACTTCCATAAAAGAGTTGCACAAAGCATGGGAGGACAAAAAGGTTGTTGATATGAAGCAATGGTTCAGTGACTTAAATTTGAACGTCCTTCTTAGGATGATTATAGGCAAGAAATATTTTGGTGGTGGTGCTGTTGGTGACGAGAAAGAAGGGCGACGGTTCCAGGAGGGGATGACGATACTTTTTCATTATCTAGGGACGCTTGTTTTAAGGGACGCTGTTCCATTTCTTGGATGGATGGATGTGGGTGGACATGAGAAGGTAATGAAGAAAACTGCTAAAGAACTAGACGATGCTCTGGAGAAATGGCTACAAGAGCATAAACGGAATAGGTATTTGGGTGAAAAATCTAAAGGAGATCAAGATTTTATGGACGTTATGCTTTCATTTCTTGATGGCAAAAGCCTTGAAGGTTATGATGCTGATACAATCAACAAAGCTACATCCTTGGTAACCTATAATTCGATGCTATATATATATATATATATATATATATATATATATATATATATACATAAAATTATAAAATTTTCTATTTTAAAATTTAGTTTATTATCCACAAAATGACTTCTAAAGGTGAAAATGACCATCTGTTTGAAAAAAACTTAATTAGCCCTTGATTGAAACAATCTTTCATACTAATTCTACTCCAAAGGATATTAAAATACAAAAAATTATTTAGAGAAATTATTCCAATGAAATAAGAGTAGTATAATAGAATTATGGGTAGATTTTGATTGTTATGAAATTGACAGGCCAAAATTATTTGCAGAGTATGATTGCTGGGAATGAGACCGTTACAGTAGCTATGACATGGGCACTCGCACTGTTGCTGAACAACCGGCCTGTATTGAAAAAGGCGCAGGAAGAACTCGACAAAATTGTTGGCAGGGAAAGACTAGTAAATGATAAAGACATCAGCAACCTTTTTTATCTCCAAGCCATAGTTAAAGAAACACTACGCCTCTACCCACCAGCATTTATCCCTGGACCTCGTCAATTCACTCAGGACTGTACTATAGGTGGCTATTACGTCCCAAAAAACACATGGCTAATGGTGAACGTTTGGAAGATCCAAAGGGACCCTAGTGTGTGGCCAGACCCAACGGAGTTCAAGCCAGAAAGGTTTCTCACAACCCATAAGAACGTTGATGTCAGGAGTCAAAATTTTGAGTTGCTTCCATTTGGAGGTGGCAGAAGAGCTTGCCCTGCAGCATCTTATGTACTTCACATTGTGCATTTGACATTGGCCACCTTATTGCAGGCTTTTGAGATTTCTACTCCTACAGATGCTGCTATTGATATGACTCCTGGCGCTGGACTAGCAAATATGAAAACAACCCCTCTGGAAGCTGTAGTCTCGCCTCGCCTGCCTCCATGTTGTTATGAATAGTGAATGGGAATCCTGTTGTTATGAATAATAAAAGGGAATCATTGCAGTAGGAGCAGTATATACGTCTCTTGCCACTCCCAATATTTGTATGTTTAAATATTTGCTAGCCACTTAGCATATATAGGTTGTCCTTTCTTCCTGTAATAATTCCTCTAAATATATATGGTAAGTTTCCTAGTTGACAAGTTATTTTATTAGCTTTTTTTTTTTTTTTTTTGGGTTATAAGTGATTCAAATCTTATTAAAATCAAACCAGCAAAAACTGAGTATAAACAGATTCAATTAAACCTAAATTAATAGGCTTTTTTCAAAAACACCCAACCTAAAATCTGAAGTGTTAGGTGAAAAAAATTTAAAAAGTACTACACTAAGATGAAAATCAAACTGTCATACAATAACCACGATCCTATTGCAACACAAAAACAAAAACAGAAAGCTTTTGATTTTGTAGAAGTCTATTGGGATTTGCATTCTTGAAGTGGAAATAGTTAGATTGTTGTTTTAAAACATTTAATGCCGTTTTCGATTATTTATTCAACAAATAAGGAAATAAAAAGAAAGAGATATATTATCAATTTATTAATGTATTGCAGCCTCTGATTTTTCTAATTAATTGTTTGCTTCTCTTTGTGTCTTTAGTGAACAATCGTTGAATTTAATTTGCTCATGTGTTCCTTTATCTTAAAGACTCAGATAAAAAATATACTGAAAGCTAATTATCACCTGTCCTCATCGGATTTAGGTTATTTCTTGCTGGATTATTGTAGCTTTTGCTTTGTCATCTGATTACTTTATACTATGTCAATTGATGCAAATAATCTTAATTTATGAGAAATTATTCAATTTTTTTAGTTTTTTTTTCTCTTAAATCAATGTAAGGCTCACTTTGCATATTGTCGGTATCATATTTTGGTCGATCCCCGAAATTAATAGACTTTGAAATCAATCCCTAGCACCAAGTCTCCATATCGTTCAAATTCTTATCAGTCTCTTAAATCAATTATCAAGTCTCCTGGCTAGTCAATCACATTTCCGATCTCTCGTCAAACGAAATCAAACCAACATTAGGTCTTCGTGCTATCCAGTCTTATTTCTGATCTCCCTTTTATAAATATTGTGGATAATTGTTTAATAAAGTTAAGGTTTTAATCCGGCTTAATGTTGCTTCCGATCTTGAGTGTTCAAATCATGTTTCCAATCTTAATAATCTTAAGTTTCGCTCGGTTTTGTTCTCGGCTTAGGTCGATCTCATGCTTACAATGTTTCTCCGATCTCTTATACTTAGGTTAATAATCGCTTTCAAGTTTGGCATTCTAATATGTTCAAACAATCAGGCGCTTATACAACTTAGATACTTTCCGACCTTATCAAGTCATTAAACAAAAGAAAGAACTTCATTTCATTTCAAAGTAAAAAAAATACAAGTCATTCGGCTGGAAGATCACCCCTAGCCTGTTCTACATTTCGCTCACCCTCTCTATCTCCTTCGGCCTCCTCTTCGCTCTCCTCTTCGTCTTGGGGAGCCAGGTCCATTATCCAGGAAAAGTCCTCTTCAGGATAACGCTTCTTGAGCTCGGCCAAAAGATCCCCATGGGCGTTCACATAAGCACCGGCCTCCCTCGTCACTGCCTCTTCTTCTTTCGCTCTAAGTTCTTCAGTGAGGCGAGCGACATTAGCAACTCGGAGAGCCCGAGCTTCTTCAAGAGCATGAGCCTGCTCGGCCAATTTATCCTCGTAGAATTTCATCTGCCCCTCAATTTCAGCTATATATTCCCGGGCAGATGAAAGTTGGGCTCAGCGGAAGCGCCTCTGGCCTATACGGATCTCCTGCCTCAAATGATGAGCCTTTTCCCTGATGATATGCTGGTTCACCAAACTCTCCACACTCAGGCTCATAGTCTGGGTCAGGAGATCGTCGATGCTGCCTTGGGTCAGTCTGTTCCGATCCTTCGAGAGACATATGGAAGCTCCCAGAACCTTTGCCAAGCCCAGATTCTGCTTAACAGATCGGTTCTTGTCCAGGGAGTGAATTAGGACTTGAGCACCGCGGGAAAGGGTCCTCGAAGTAGGTTGGGAAGGACCCCCTTCGGCACTCGAAGCAACTAGTGAAGGTGGTGGTAGCTCTTCTTGTCAAAGAGGAGACCGAACCACTTCTATTTCAAGGATCGGTGGTCCTGAGGGTCGGGACGAGCCTCCCCGCACCTCTCCTGAATCGTGCCTTGGAGTCTGTGAGGCCTCGGCGCGCTTCATCTCTCTCACTTTCTTGGAGACCTCCCTCTTACGCTTTCAGCTCTCTTTGGAAGCCTCGCCGCTCGCCATGCTTGCACAAAGAAAGAGTCAGTGAGTTCGCTAAGGCCCAGAGATCAGAGATGTAGAAAATATCGGGGCTAAGGTCAGAGAGCTAAAGCTCGCGCTCTTCGCCGGTAACCAGCCGCATCATCCAATGGTGCAGTTCGGCCATCACCGCATCTAAGCAGGAGAACTTCTGAGTGGCCGCCTGATCCTTTAGCTCCATTACCTTAGCGCCCTCATCCCTACTCAGGGCGATATGCTTCGGAAGTGGCAGGACCAGATATTGCCAGCTTTGGGGGAAACCTTCGAAACCATTCGGAATCTTGCTCCTCAACATGAAGAAGCGATTTTTCCAGTTCTTTAATGAAGAGAGCAGATCGGTAAAGAGCCCACAGTGCGATTTTGCCTGAAAGAACCAGTACTCATCGTCCTTTCGACGAGTGAGCCTATGTAGCTCAGCGAATACCTTCATTGTAGGGACGAGTCCTTTAGCTCGGCAGAGGCCTCTGAAGGCTACCAGGACCCGCCATGAGTTCGGATGTACTTGGGCCACCGAGACATGGTGAAATTTCAGGACGTCTCTGAAGAAGTCATCAAGGGGAAACCGAAGCCCGACTTTTAATTGCTCTTCGTACACCATGAGCATGTCACTTTCCTCGAAAGAGTGATCGACTCTGAGATCGCCATGACATTTGATAAGCTCAAAGGAATCGGTTCGGAGGTTGTATTCTTGACTAATGGATTGCAGATCGGTTTCTTTGAGGACGGATGGCAACTCATCCACAGGGAGATTCTCTCTACCCGAGGAAGATGTCTGTCTAGATTGAGTTGCTCAGCCACGAACTAAAGCGGAAGTCGTAGGAGGCTCAGATCGCCCAACTGGTCCGACCACTTCAACTTCATCCGATGACCACGAAACATGCATGGAAGGGGGGCTCGCTGCTCTCTGACCCTCGGCGCCACTCATTTTCAAAGAAATGGAAGAAATTTAACTAAAAGAAAGATCAAAACCCTTACCGGAGTGTGATCGGTATCGGAAGAACTTGAAGAAATGAGAGAATTTTAGAATCGCTCGCGAGGTGCTGAAAATGACATAAGGGAGCAACTGGCTGTCCTTTCCCCTATTTATAAACGTCTGAGCATTCAATGCTCACAGCATCCCAAGCAGTGCATCGGTTAGCGGGATTCGCCAGCTTTTCTGACACATCGCAAGAACATTCCAGAAACTCTAATAAATAAATAAGGGGAGATCAGCTAGTTGAAGATCGGCGGATGGAGGTAGATGTTCAGAATTACAGATTGGCTAAGGGCTATTCAGTTGGGAACCAGATCGGACATGTACATTAGAGATCGAAAATAACCAATGCAGTAATTAAATGATAATTGTTAAAATGAAATTTTATTTCATTTTCAAAAGGTCAGATTACATCATTTGGGCGATCTCAAGAGATCAGATTACATCTTTAAGAACTTTTAAAGGTCAGATTACACCATTTGGGCGATCTCAAGAGATCGGATTACATCATTAAGAACCTTTAAAGGTCAGATTACATCATTCGGGCGATCTCTAGAGATCGGTGGTACATCCTACCTAGTAAAGACCTATGTCAAAGCCTAGTCTCGTGGCTGGATCAAAAGATGCATTTGATCAGGAGACCAGCCATCGACATCGGATAGATGTACAGCTCAGATGGGGTGACTATGACTCTCATGGTGATAGGAGAGGTCATCGTCAATGTTATCGCTCGGAACCGAGCCGCGGTTGGAACAACCGATGTGGTGAGGAGCCAAGTGAACTTCAAAGGACAGTCACCAATGTTGAGAGGGAAATTAGCAGTCTTCTCGCCCAAAATTGATTCGCCGATTATATCGGTAGATCGACTCGAGATTGACACGATCGATGTTCTCGATCTGGATCGGTGAATTAATCCGGTTCTCTCACTATCATCAGATGCGGTCATCGTGATTTTCTGATCACGGGGTCATAAATTTTCAGCCGTTGAACAAAGTGAACAATCGAAAAAAGATTAAGAACAGTCGCTATAGCCGGAATTGCTACCGGAGTGGCTAGAACAGGAAAAAGTGAGAAGCAGAAAGAGGAGAGAATGAAATGCGGAAGGATGCCCCATTGAAGGTATATATATAGAGAGGGTTTGAGCATTTATTGCTAGCAGAAATCGAAGCGGATGCCTCGGTAACCAAAGGAATAAATGCTTTGACTGAAGCCGCTCGGATAGAGAGGAAGGTTCTGGAATGGGAGAAATTAGGAGAGGAGCCCGGCATGAGAGATCGGAAAAGGATCGTACTAGAAAGGTTGAAAAGAATGGAAGATCGGAAAGTAAGGAGAGGATGAGACAACTTCCCATAACTGTCATCATAATGAGAGCCGAGGTAGTTAAAGCGTTACAGACGAGATCAAATCTCCACCGCACGCCTCATTTGCAGAATCGCCCATATTACTGACAGGTGCTAGGACATGTCATGATAGTCCTGTACATCTTGATCCCCACCGTTGATCTTACTTGTAAGGACAAGTCTGGAGCCCTTGGATCAAAGAGAAGATGACAAGACCGGCACCTTTTATTCCCAGCCCTCGGATCTCCCTTGACAAGAAGATTTTGAACCGTTGGATTAGAAAAGAGAAAGGACAAATATTCTGAATAAGATCTCAGCCGTCCATTTTGATTCTCTTCAATTCTCAGGCATCAGATCATGTCCTTTAAAATCCAAACCATCCATCTCCCTCAGAGGAAATCCTGGCCCTTCATTGGGAGCACCCGTTCCCTATAAATACTTGCATGCAATACTGTTGAGGGGGAGGACAAAAAAAAGGGTGGTGATTATAGTAGAAAGGCTCTGAAACTTGATTTAGTCTTGCTACTCTGCTATTTTTTAAGCTTTCAAAATAGAAAAACTTCAGAAACCAGTTTTCTAAAGTATTTCCATTGAAGGAGTGTTGGACACTAAAACTCTTCATTTTCAGTTTGTTCATTACTTTGCGATACCATCTCTCAGTTTTAGTTTTGTCTTAATATCAACCTTTTATTTTCCAAACTCAATCTCATTCCAACTCGGTTACTGCTGCTTCGGCTCAACTGCTTTTTAACTTGGTATTCTTTATTTCAAGGCAAGCATTAGTCCCCAGACTATTAACACACAGCTCCACAGTATTTGTGACTCCATAGTTAGTTCAATAGATTCAAACCCCTACAGGTGAGCGTCTAGACCGTTGCTTTATCAAGAGTTCGTTTTTTATTTTCTTTGTTTTCATGCTCATAATTTTCGTCAAGTTCATGTTATGTTAAAAAGCCCCCACGTAGGTGGTTATTCTCTTGAGTTTACCTTTTGATTCATCAGTTCATGTTATTTATTTGTTCTTAGCCTTTATTACCTTCAAATGTAGGTGTTCTGGTTACGGGTAACATATAGGTAGTTAGATAAAATGTTGGTAGCTGTATCTTAACACGAGAGTTTCTTTAAAATAATAAAAGTTTGGATAATAAATCGGAGGAAAAGTTATGAAGTCGAACCACTAAATAAGCCCATGAGATAGCCTGGTATAGTGGGGGATCGAGGTGAGATAGTATCCCAGACTAATAAACGAAGGATCGAACATTGCCTATCAAAAGGTACTGGTAAGGAGATCACAAAGGAGATTGGTACAAATTCAGTCTGGTATCCCCTACCTAGTTATAAGGTATCAATGGGTTAAGGGAAGCTTTGTTCGGGTTCCCAGCGTCTTCGGATGCCAGAACCCTTAGTCTAAGGATCTTACGATATACGATCGTAATTAAATTTTAAGAGGTCGGGCGAGAGTTCTTATCCGATCCTCATTCAAACTGAAAAAAGGAGATCGGAGGAGAGCTCTTATTCGATTCTCAACCAAAATTTTAATGAATACCTAAAGAGATCGGAGGAGAGTTCAATCAAGATTTTAATGAATACCTAAAGAGATCGGAGGAGAGTTCTTATCCGATTCTCAATTAAAATTACAAATTTAAAGAGGTCGGAGGAGAGTTCTTGTCCGATTCTCAATCAAATTATAAATATTTAAAGAGATCGGAGGAGAGTTCTTATCCGGTCCTCAATAAAAAATGTTAATAATTATTTAAAGAGATCGGAGGAGAGTTCTTATCCAATTCTCAGTCAAATTTTAATAAATATGGAGAGATCGGAGGAGAGTTCTTATCCGAGATTCCTCACTCAAATTTTAAACAGATTATCCCTAGAGATCGGGAGAAGCTTTTACCCGGATTCTCTCAAATCCAGACTAAAATAACACAATATGCAAAATAACCCTCTAAACCAAAAAATCGCTATGCAACGCTAACTCACTAAAGGTCGTCTCATTTACTTATGTATCTGGGCAACCCGAAACAGTGAAAAATCAAATATTCCCTTTTACCAAAGGGACTGACATCATCATTCTAAACCCCCCTAATTTCTGATTTTAATTTGTAAAGAGCATAATGTTAAATCTGTTTACCCTCATGGAGGGACGAGACGGGGTGCCTAACACCTTCCCCGCCCGTATATGGACCCCGAACCTAGAATATCTGTTTTCGAAGTGGTTTCATTTAAATTTATTTTTCATAAATGGTTTTATTTAATTTCCCTTAAAATTAAAGTGGTGACTCCTCACTCTTTCCCACTTCGGTGAGTGTTCGTCCAGGCAACCGCAAAATACCTTGCGACAACTTGGCGACTCCACTGGGGACCCCATTTCACCTTAACCCTGGATTAGAGGTCCAAAAGCAGATTTAATTGTATGCTCAAACTATAGTTAGGTGGGTTTAATTTATAAAATTCCAAAATCTCAATCTATTGATTATTGTTATTTTTACTAACCATTTTGCTTATCTCGATTGTCTTATTCCCTACAGCACTCTTTGTCTAAAAAAAAAAAGAAAGAAAAAGAAACTCCTCGTACTGGGAAGAGGTAAAGGTGTCCCCGCACACACTGAGTACTTAAATAAGGTCCTCACACACTTTAGCCCTATACCCGGGCTTTCTCACCCTCTAGGAAAGTAGGAGGGAGTCATGTAGTGGTACCCATGGGTTTTACCCGTTAGTATCTATGAAGGCTTCTGCTCAGATTGAAACTCGTTCTATTTACTGTGATACCCGTGGAACTCTCCCGTTAGTATCATGGTGATAGAATGGGACTCTACTGTTTACAGTAGGGGCAATTTGGGAACCTGTGGCTTTTAGAAAAATTAGACCTTGAGTTAAACTATCACAATAGCTGGAAGCCGTAGCAAACTACCTCATAAGATAGAACTATCCAATTAGGTAGCACCTATCCGGTACTAGGAATCTCCCTATTATAGGACAAAAGGGACACACTTGCTCTTACCTTATTCCGTTTTGTATTTTCTTATGTTCCTATTTTTGAGGGTAATCTTGGATCATACTGTTAGGAGGATCTACACATTTTCCTACTTTGACAAATGTGTGGATGTTCCCCCACTAATAATATAATTCAAAATTACCTGAATTTATCCTGCTAACAAGTTTCCTCCATAGGCATCACCGAGTTAGGGTCTGTAAAAGAATAAATATCATTTTTAACATGGCATCCTCTGGTCAGTCGGCGGAAGAAGTTCCTAGACAAGAACAAAATGCTAAACCGTGGTCCAGACCTCCTCACAATTCAGTGCCCCCACAAAGTGATGTCACCAGGGCAGATACTAGCCCATTACTCTAAGCAAAGTCGAGGTTAGGATGACCGGTCTTGAGGGTCTATCTAATGGTTGGAGGTCGCTTCCCGATCACGTCAAGGCACAATTTGAGGAAAAATATGGGAGGATTACGACCTTGATACGAGTCAAAGTCCAAGTTTCAGCATTAAAGACCATGCTGTCGGTTTGGAAACCTAAGTATGGGGTGTTCTCCTTCAATGACATCGATACGACCCCCACTATCGAAGAATATCAGGCATTGCTAGAAATTCCTTATGCGGTGCAGAATCGGATCTACCTACACCTTGAGCATAGGCAGACCTGTAAACGGTTCGCACATATGTTGGGGATTCTCCCAGAAGAAGCAAAGGTGAGAGTGTCACACCTTACCCCTCTATAAGGCATAACATGATCCCGTAGAATACCTAATGAATTACCGAACTTCACCTACCGATAACTCATTAAGTACCCTACAAGGGATTTTAAAACAATTTTTTTTCTTTTGACAAGTGGTGAGCATTTTCTAGTAAGTACTTAAAACATTTAGTTAAAATTAAAACTAGTTAATATTTTTGGTCCATTTTAGTTTTCCGCAAATTCTATAAAAATTTTGACAGAGTTTCCTCTGTATTTTGAGAAAACCGTTCTTCAAATACCTGTAAAAAGCACTTCTAAAAATTTTTCTCAACCACTACTTCAATTTCATACTCAATCTCAACCAATTTCACAATCATTTCAACAAATTTCTCAAGTTCAAAACTCAATAATTCTCAGCATACTATTAATACATTTCATTCATAGTTCATTAGAAACAAAACAATTTAGATACATCATTACAAGAAATTTACATTAAGAAAATCCAAACTAAAATTTATTACAACTTTATACAAACTTTATACAAATTTTATACAAACTGCTCAAGACCCATTTTTACATGTCCATACATTTATGTGCAATACATACATCAAAATGAATATTTACAGTCAGGGTATAAATTATACCCGATAACTTCTAGCAGGTAGCTCCCCTGTCCTCAGCAGCTCAATCTGCTGCTCCTCTAGTCTCTATATCTGCGACAGCATACAAAGCTATCGCTGAGTGGTGAACTCAGTGGTGCACAAACTAATAATTTAAAACTTAATACAATTTATGCTTGACAATTCATAACAAATAGAATTTTAAAATTTCTAACTTCTTCAAAATCCATGACCTTCTGAAATCAATATTTTCATTCATGCAAATTATTCATTTGAATAACATTTTGATCAAATAGTAACTATTAATTTACATTTCTTTTAGATTCCAAAACAGTGCAAAATCTTTTGAATCACTGACAAATTATTTATTTCAATCACAATTTATCAAATCATGCATAATTTAAAGGGCGTTGCCAACAATACACACAGTCGAACCCATGACCTAAAATTCGAATAGATGCCGTGTTGTACACCACGACATTTCACATTCTCCCAATAACCGAGGCTAAAAGGGAGAAACAAAGACTAGCTAGTATATATGAGTACTCATTCACATCATTCCCCAACTGGCAAGCCAGAGAGGAAGAAACTCGCCCATCAAGTGGAGGAGTTATCTCACTAGACAAGCTAATGAGAATTCACAACATATTTTGTCATGTCAACTGTGGTTTCAAATCATATTCAAACAATTTCTATTTACAAAGTATTTGCAAATCATCATAAATTCATGCTCAAGGTTGGCAACACATCAAACTTAAAATTTACAATCCTCAAAACAATGCAATAAATCCTTAAATGCATAAGAAAATTTATATTCAAATTATACAATTTTATTTAATAAGTTAAAATTCCCAACATAACAAAAATCATAAATCATAAAATAAATTTATTTCAGATCAATTTGGAATTGAAAAATAACAAAAAAGTTAGTTGTGCACAAACCTCAAGCGAGTCGCCCCTTAGCCTCGACTCGGTTCCTCGGGTTCCTTTCCGATATTCTTTTCAACTGAAACACACAATTTTATAATGTTTCAGTACTAGAACTTAACATAAATCCAATAATAAATTTAACTTCACTTTTATTTAGCTCTAACGTGTTAAATTCGACGTTCTTGAAATTTTGTGTTTCGGGTTACTATTCACTACACTATTCAAGTCAAATTGTTGACTTTCTAAGGCTTAATAGGTATGGGAACTCCAAATTCACCCACATACCACATTTTGGTCACCAAACTTGTTGGTTTTGGTCATTTTCTCAAAGCTTAAGTCATTTTGGCAAAATTGCCAATTTTCAGTTTTGGTGCTCCGAAGTTGCACTGTTTCATTGGTCGACCTACTGTTGGAATTTGACAAAACTTCCTTCATAGAAAATGTTCCTTATTGTCTTAAGTGTATTCTCATTTTTGGATCACCTCAATTGGAGTTTTGTAGCTCAAGTTATGGCCAAAATAAAATTACTTTTCACGTGCACTGTTCATGCTGAGATTTTGGGTTCTGGCAGATTTTGATCCAACTTTGGTCAGTAATTTGATTAAGTTAAGTTCATAATTTGGTCTAACGTTCTTCATATGAAATGTTCTACTATGTCTTAGGTTTCCATCGGTTCAAGAATCGCCTAAATCCGAGTTTCCTAGAGAGAGTTATAGCCCTTCAAACATTACTGCTCAAATGGAATTTTACAGAATCGCAGGTACAGTAACTCAACTTTGTTCAATGATTTGAATGGGTTAATGACATAATTTGGGTTGGTGTTCTTCATAAAAGTTTTAGATCTATGTCTTATCTAACTTCTGGTAAAATTTCAGGTCAATTTGACCTTCCTATCTCGAGTTATGACCAAATGAACAGTTACTGTTCATTTGGTCAGTTTGGTGCAGTGGCAGCCTGCTCTCATTTCACTTTGGTCAATTGGTTCACCCAGTTTTGGTCAGTTTTTGGTCATGGTTCCTTAATGAAAATTGTGCTCTTTTATGTCTATTTTCATCTCCAATTGGTGGCATATCAATTGGACTTGTAAAATTTGAGTTTTGGTCCCTCAAAGTGGGTTTGGTCATGCTGCCAGCAGCATGACCATTTGACCTACGAATTTGATTCTCATTCCAACAATTCCCACACATCTCTTTTGTTCATTATTGACCATTTTTCATCTCACAATAGACCAAGGTCATCATTTATGCATTTCTCCAAAATTTGGTTCACAAACCCTAGCATTCAAAACCCTAACTCATCAATTTCATGCATTTAACTACATTTCAACCATACAAACACAATTCCTCAACTTATTCAAGCTTTCTAACATTTTTCATTCAATCAAACTCATGCAATACTCACCCCTACATAGGCTGGATGAAAATTCAGTTTGGTCCTTCCCCATATTTTTATTTCACTTTATTAGTTTTTAAGTTCATTTCAACAACAATTGATGCATTTAAAGAAATAATTTGTAAGTTAGCACACTAACCTTCTTAAATCTTCAAAATCCTATCTTGAACTCTTCTTTCTTCTTGAATTCTTCTTCTTAAGTTGCAATAACAAGCTCTAGGGAGGTTTTTAAGGGAGTTATTTGGATTAAGTGAAGAAAATTAAGCTTAAATGTAAGCTTAAATGGAGGACCATTCATGGAGGAACTTGGGAGGAAAGTGGGGTGGCAAGGAAGAAGAAAGAAGAAGAGATTTTCTTTTTTTTTTCTTTTGTTTTCCTTTATACATTTTTTTGCTTATGGAAGACCACTAAATCCAATTTAATTAATCAAATTAATTAATTTAGTTATGGCATCATGCATGAGATCATGCATGATGTCATCACTTTTTTTTTACTTTTTGATTTTTCTCTCTTTTTTTTATATTTTTCTATTAGTTCTTTAATTTAATTCTCGATTCCGAAATTTTCTTTTCTCCGATTTTATTTGTGATTAGGTCAGAGTCGCCTCTGGTCAATTGACCAAATTGCCCCTCGCCGGTTCATCCCGGTTTGTAAATAATCTAATATTTCTTCCGGTTCCCTGACCTAATTATTTGACTGGCTTAACAGTTCTTTTTCGTGATTTTCTCTTTTCCACTGTGTTCATAAGGGTCTTAAGGACCGCAGCGTCACTTTTTACGGTTCGAAATTTGAGTTTAAAACGACTTTGCAGTCGTTCCCGAGGAGGTCACTCATCGCTGTGACTCTCGGCTCGTTTAACTTCTTATGTTCTGTTTTTCTTATTTATAGTTAACTAATTAAATATTACTAATTATTTGTATTTATGGCTTCTCAAGTTGTCTTAAGTATGGTTCTAATCCCCTTAATTGTCCGAACCGACCCCGGTCACCGGAATAGTGAAATATACCAGGCTATACAAATGGGGGTGTTACAATTCTCCCCCCCTTAAAATAAATTTCGTCCTCGAAATTTTACCTGGTATCAATCTTTGAACAGTTGTGGGTGTTGTCTCCTCATATCCTATTCATGCTTTCAAGTAGCTTCCTGGCCTGAATGATGGTTCCTTAGCACTTTAACCAATACTATTTACTCGTCGATTGCTTACCTCGTGTGCCAAGTTTCTTATGAGCTTCTGTCATAAGTTAGATTCAATTTCATTTCAATTTTAGAGGTAAGCAAATCTGTGTGCTAGTAGATTCACTCTTTTTTAGGACCTCGTATGATCCTATGGGTGAGAACTTAGTTTTGCTCTTTTCTTATCAAATCTCTTGATCATTTGATGCAATTTTCAGTTTAGTTTAGAATATTTTAGTCTTTTCTTGTTGTTGTTTTAACAACTATTTTCTTTTATAGCCTTTTTCTTAAATGACCTTGTTGGTCGTATATGAACTCCTTATCTCTTTCTTGGCCATAGGTCCATAACCATTATCTTACTATCTCCATTTATGACCAAGGCCTATGTGCCATTTTGCACTATCTTATTTGCTTTTGTTTAACTTATTTCCTTCTTGATAAAATAGTTCGAGATATCATTACGCTTGATAAAATAGTTCGGGATATCATTACGCGTCTTAAGTAAGTTGTTTGCCCTGGTGGCAAATTCTCATTTAGTGTTTTTCTCATTTCTTATTGTTCTATTTGTTTCTTTTCATTCCACAACTTAACTTTAATTATTGTATTCCTCAATCTTATCTTCTTCCTTAACTTGGCTATCGAATCGTAATTTAGTACTTCTTATCGTCCCTAATAAATCCATTATACTTCAATATTACTTGATTTGGTCCTTTGACCATTCTAATCAACACTTTAACTAATATTCATAATGTTTCCTTATTACGTTCGCACTAACTATTCAAATTTTTACTTCCACAACTCTTTTATCTATCAATATTCTATAGCTTATTTTCCGCTGGTTTGTGATCATTACCTTATTTATTTTATTTTATTTTTTTAACCATAAACAATTCTTTAATCTTAAGAAGGGAGTCTACCGAACTCTCCTGTTTCCCATGCTATTCAAAAGTTCCGCTTGAAATTTGATCTAATCCTTATGATTCGCATAATAAAATTGTGCTCTTCCTAAAGAATACCTGGCCAACTAGCTCCTATCGAATTACTGTTATCAATAGAATATCATTTCTTAACTATTTTATAAGTTATAATTGTCATCCATAGCATCCTGTCTCTTCTAGGGAAACAAAATTATATTTTGTGTCTTACCGTTACACAAATAGAATACTGTTCCTCACTAAACTTTGAGCAAAAGATCCATTGCAATATCAAAACACTATAAACCCCATATCAGAGACTGGATGACTTAGCCCTATAGGTTTTATTTTTAAATTTTTTTTTTACGATGCTAAAATCTCTAGTTCCATAACAATTCTTGATGTATTGTAATTCGTGCTAGGGTAACGGAGTCTTTAACTTTCACTACCTTGCAACCATGATATTTTGATATTCTAATTGTAGAGTTTTAAATCCCGAATTAGGATTTTCAAACTTAGTCCTAGTAATAAAACTCTACTCTTGTATATTTGTACCAGAGCGAAAATCATTTATAACTATTCTTATCCTTATGTACTATTGGGTAGTACGTAGCTCTACACAATAAATCTCAAGTCAATATCAGAATCAGAGCTTACAAAGACAAACATCAAGTATATTGCATAGTTACTACGATACATCCCAATAGATCAAACTTCCCTATGTCTTATTTCTTTCAAATCCACTAATATCTTAACTTATTTTGATTATGGTACTTACTGACATCTATCAACAGTAATAACTTTACTTTCATCTAGGGCAGATATATTACTACAATTTACTTTTAGGTCCTCTTGCCTTACCTAATTATTCTTACTAATTAACTTTATAATTTATCATAGTCTAGGAGATGTCTCTCACTAGAAACTTTTCCAAAATTAATTCCAATCATGCTTATTATCACAATCCTTATCCTAAAAGACTAATTACTAACACATTAAAATTTATCTCCATGCAAGGGAATATTAGTAGAACATATAATTTTGCATTAGCACATAAACAAGTAGAGCCGGAATCAAGTAGTACATAATTATTCCCTTCACAAGTTAAGAACATACTGGCAACTACATCTGAAGTCTCTGCTTCTTCCCCTCGATGCATGGCGTTCCCTCTTTCTAGTGTATTCCTCTGCTCGGGTTGGTCCATTGTGCGAGGATTACCTGAAGTATTGTCTTTACTTCTGCCTCTGCCCCTACTGACTATTAATGAGCCTCTAAAATCAGAACCTTGGACTGACTCCTTTGGTGTAGTATATGGCATAACTCGACGTGCGCTAGTACAATCTCAGGCGAAATGTCCAATTCCACCACAATTGAAGCAGGCTCCAGTGACCCTATGGCATATACCTCCGTGTAATTTCCCATAAACGTCACAGAGACGGGTAGGGTAGGAACTTCTGATTCTTTGACGAATGGTTCTTGATTGCTTCCGCCCTGAAGATCCACCTCTGTCATACTTAGGAGCTCGGGGTCCCTCAAAATCTTTTCTCTTTCCCAAATTACTACTCGAACTTTGACCAATAGATTTCCCACTTTTCTCTTTTTCATTCTGCTCTTGAGGGGGTTGAGTTTGTACTTGGGCCTGGGCTGACAGATTATCAGCCATTTGCTGAAAAAACGTGGCCATCTGCTGGGCCGTTTGTGCAGTAATTTGTATAGGAGGGACTGATACAGTTGGACCTCCAACGCTCTGTGAAACTGGGGCTTCTCTTTGTATGTTAGCTATATCAGATTGCTCTACAATTTTATCCCTCTTGTCCATATCTATTCACAGGATTTTTTTCTTTTTCCTGTACACCCAACACAAGGAGATTTCTCCCCGTTAGTTCATATTCCTGATGTAATGCACTGTATGTAACAAATATGGACTTTGAGCAGTTGTACTTAACAAGGAAAGACACAAATTCACAAGTTAAAACATACTTCAAAAATTTTGCTGTGATACCACTAAAACATGTCACACCTTACCCCTCTGTAAGGCATAACATGATCCCGTAGAGTACCTAATGAATTACCGAACTTCACCTACCGATAACTCATTAAGTACCCTACAAGGGATTTTAAAACAATTTTTTTTCTTTTGACAAGTGGTGAGCATTTTCTAGTAAGTACTTAAAACATTTAGTTAAAATTAAAACTAGTTAATATTTTTGGTCCATTTTAGTTTTCCGCAAATTCTATAAAAATTTTGACAGAGTTTCCTCTGTATTTTGAGAAAACCGTTCTTCAAATACCTGTAAAAAGCACTTCTAAAAATTTTTCTCAACCACTACTTCAATTTCATACTCAATCTCAACCAATTTCACAATCATTTCAATAAATTTCTCAAGTTCAAAACTCAATAATTCTCAGCATACTATTAATACATTTCATTCATAGTTCATTAGAAACAAAACAATTTAGATACATCATTACAAGAAATTTACATTAAGAAAATCCAAACTAAAATTTATTACAACTTTATACAAACTTTATACAAATTTTATACAAACTGTTCAAGACCCATTTTTACATGTCCATACATTTATGTGCAATACATACATCAAAATGAATATTTACAGTCAGGGTATAAATTATACCCGATAACTTCTAGCAGGTAGCTCCCCTGTCCTCAAGACTCAATCTGCTTCCTCTAGTTCTATATCTCATGACAAGATACAAAGCTATCACGAGTGGTGAACTCAGTGGTGCACAAACTAATAATTTAAAACTTAATACAATTTATGCTTGACAATTCATAACAAATAGAATTTTAAAATTTCTAACTTCTTCAAAATCCATGACCTTCTGCAATCAATATTTTCATTCATGCAAATTATTCATTTGAATAACATTTTGATCAAATAGTAACTATTAATTTACATTTCTTTTAGATTCCAAAACAGTACAAAATCTTTTGAATCACTGACAAATTATTTATTTCAATCACAATTTATCAAATCATGCATAATTTAAAGGGCGTTGCCAACAATACACACAGTCGAACCCATGACCCAAAATTCGAATAGATGCCGTGTTGTACACCACGACATTTCACATTCTCCCAATAACCGAGGCTAAAAGGGAGAAACAAAGACTAGCTAGTATATATGAGTACTCATTCACATCATTCCCCAACTGGCAAGCCAGAGAGGAAGAAACTCGCCCATCAAGTGGAGGAGTTACCTCACTAGACAAGCTAATGAGAATTCACAACATATTTTGTCATGTCAACTGTGGTTTCAAATCATATTCAAACAATTTCTATTTACAAAGTATTTGCAAATCATCATAAATTCATGCTCAAGGTTGGCAACACATCAAACTTAAAATTTACAATCCTCAAAACAATGCAATAAATCCTTAAATGCATAAGAAAATTTATATTCAAATTATACAATTTTATTTAATAAGTTAAAATTCCCAATATAACAAAAATCATAAATCATACAATAAATTTATTTCAAATCAATTTGGAATTGAAAAATAACAAAAAAGTTAGTTGTGCACAAACCTCAAGCGAGTCGCCCCTTAGCCTCGACTCGGTTCCTCGGGTTCCTTTCCGATATTCTTTTCAACTGAAACACACAATTTTATAATGTTTCAGTACTAGAACTTAACATAAATCCAATAATAAATTTAACTTCACTTTTATTTAGCTCTAACGTGTTAAATTCGACATTCTTGAAATTTTGTGTTTCCGGTTACTATTCACTACACTATTCAAGTCAAATTGTTGACTTTCTAAGGCTTAATAGGTATGGGAACTCCAACTTCACCCACATACCACATTTTGGTCACCAAACTTGTTAGTTTTGGTCATTTTCTCAAAGCTTAAGTCATTTTGGCAAAATTGCCAATTTTCGGTTTTGGTGCTCCGAAGTTGCACTATTTCATTGGTCGACCTACTGTTGGAATTTGACAAAACTTCCTTCATAGAAAATGTTCCTTATTGTCTTAAGTGTATTCTCATTTTTGGATCACCTCAATCGGAGTTTTGTAGCTCAAGTTATGGCTAAAATAAAATTACTGTTCATGTACACTGTTCATACTGAGATTTTGGGTTCTGGCAGATTTTGATCCAACTTTGGTCAGTAATTTGATTAAGTTAAGTTCATAATTTGGTCTAACTTTCTTCATATGAAATGTTCTACTATCTCTTAGGTTTCCATCGGTTCAAGAATCGCCTAAATCCGAGTTTCCTAGAGAGAGTTATAGCCCTTCAAACATTACTGCTCAAATGGAATTTTACAGAATCTCAGGTACAGTAACTCAACTTTGTTCAATGATTTGAATGGGTTAATGACATAATTTGGGTTGGTGTTCTTCATAAAAGTTTTAGATCTATGTCTTATCTAATTTCTAGTAAAATTTCAGGTCAATTTGACCTTCCTAGATCGAGTTATGACCAAATAAACAGTTACTGTTCATTTGGTCAGTTTGGTGCAGTAGCAGCCTGCTCTCATTTCACTTTGGTCAATTGGTTCACCCAGTTTTGGTCAGTTTTTGGTCATGGTTCCTTAATGAAAATTGTGCTCTTTTATGTCTATTTTCATCTCCAATTGGTGGCATATCAATTGGACTTGTAAAATTTGAGTTTTGGTCCCTCAAAATGGCTTTGGTCATGCTGCCAGCAGCATGACCATTTGACCTACGAATTTGATTCTCATTCCAACAATTCCCACACATCTCTTTTGGTCATTATTGACCATTTTTCATCTCACAATAGACCAAGGTCATCATTTATGCATTTCTCCAAAATTTGGTTCACAAACCCTAGCATTCAAAACCCTAACTCATCAATTTCATGCATTTAACTACATTTCAACCATACAAACACAATTCCTCAACTTATTCAAGCTTTCTAACATTTTTCATTCAATCAAACTCATGCAATACTCACCCCTACATAGGCTGGACGAAAATTCAGTTTGGTCCTTCCCCATATTTTTATTTCACTTTATTAGTTTTTAAGTTCATTTCAACAACAATTGATGCATTTAAAGAAATAATTTGTAAGTTAGCACACTAACCTTTCTTAAATCTTCAAATCCTATCTTGAACTCTTCTTTCTTCTTCTTAAGTTGCAATAACAAGCTCTAGGGAGGTTTTTAAGGGAGTTATTTGGATTAAGTGAAGAAAATTAAGCTTAAATGTAAGCTTAAATGGAGGACCATTCATGGAGGAACTTGGGAGGAAAGTGGGGTGGCAAGGAAGAAGAAAGAAGAAGAGATTTTCTATTTTTTTTCTTTTGTTTTCCTTTATACGTTTTTTTGCTTATGGAAGACCACTAAATCCAATTTAATTAATCAAATTAATTAATTTAGTTATGGCATCATGCATGAGATCATGCATGATGTCATCACTTTTTTTTTACTTTTTGATTTTTCTCTCTTTTTTTTATATTTTTCTATTAGTTCTTTAATTTAATTCTCGATTCCGAAATTTTCTTTTCTCCGATTTTATTTGTGATTAGGTCGAGTCACTCTCGGGTCAATTGACCAAATTGCCCCTCGCCGCTCATCCCGTTTGTAAATAATCTAATATTTCTTCCTGGTTCGACCTAATTATTTGGTAGCTTAACAGCTTCTTTTCGTGATTTTCTCTTTTTCACTGTGTTCATAAGGGTCTTAAGGACCGCAGCGTCACTTTTTACGGTTCGAAATTTGAGTTTAAAACAACTTTGCAGTCGTTCCCGAGGAGGTCACTCATCGCTGTGACTCTCGGCTCGTTTAACTTCTTATGTTCTGTTTTTCTTATTTATAGTTAACTAATTAAACATTACTAATTATTTGTATTTATGGCTTCTCAAGTTGTCTTAAGTATGGTTCTAATCCCCTTAATTGTCCGAACCGACACCGGTCACCGGAATAGTAAAATATTCCAGGCTATACAAATGGGGGTGTTACAGAGAGAAACTGTCAAAGGAAACACGCGTGGATGGTATTGGACTTACCTCAAGAAGTGGTTGGATCGATACATCCAAGATGAACAATGGGAGCAAGCTTCATTGGCACTTGCTTTGGGGATCTATGGCCTGATCTTGTTCCTTAGGCCTTCGGGAATTATAACCTGCAGTGTAGCGGAAATGTTTTGGGCTGTAGAAAAACAGAAGATCAACCCACTACCGGCAATCCTTGCAGAGACTTTATTGACTCTTACTTACTGCAGACAACAAGGCAAGGGATCCATTAAGTGCTGTCCTTAATTGTTGCACCTCTGGATCATTAGCCACATGTGCCCTATAGAGACAAAGGGGTTAACTTGGTATCTTGACCAGCCTCTTATTGAAAAGATGACCAGATTAGTAATTAGCCCAAAGGATGAGCTGCAGTGGCAAGAACGAATTCTAAGCTTCAACTGCCACGACTACTGTTGGAAGAAATTGTGAACGTCGGGTCAACCCATTTTATTCAGCACAGTGGGTAATCATTCAGTATCCCTAATCGGAGTGACCGAATACACAAGTTACATTCCAGCATTGGTAATGAGACAGTTCGGCTCAACCCAGTCCGCAACCAGTATTGAAGAATACCACCAAGGTCATTTCTATCATGAGCTCGATAATGAAGAAGAATTGAAAACAGCTCGCAAATCCTGGGAAAACGTCACTATAATGAAAAGGTCGCCTAAAGGACCGAGTGCCACGGGCGATTATCTTAAATGGAGGGCTGGCAGGGATCAAGGACATCTAACTGCCTATCCAACCGAACTCGAAGGTAGCGACCCCCGTCGAAACATCCTTTCAGAAGAAGCTAGTGCTCGTTTGGCCAACTCTCTACAAAAGGTGGATACTAAAAATTGGTAATTACAAGAACAAATAAAACTGTTGGAGGACCAACAGCAGATCCTCAAAAAAGAAAGTAAGAAGGCTCAGGGAAGAGGCAATGATCGAAAAGACAGAGTTTGAGGGGCAAGAAACACGATGGGAAAAGGAAAAGATCTCTCTCCAAGCTACAATGAGAGAGGTGGAAGTCCAGAATAGCAAGCTCCAAGAGAAAGTGGAATACCAAGAGATACTCATGGAAGAGTACAAATGAGAGGGGAAAAAGACGAAGCTTGAACTGAAGGAGCAAGCACAGCTTATCAATGATATTTTAAAAGAATGTGCTAAAGAAAAAAAGGAAAAAGAAAGACAAGTCACTCTCTATCAAGAGCTAAAAGAAAATATTGACCAGCTGGAGAGAATGATACCACAGGGGAAACAAGAACTCTTGCCCGAATCCGAATATGCCTTGAAAATGTTTGACCCCGCCAGACAATAAGAGAGACTTTACAAATATCTCAGAAAATGTCATTACATTATAAAGAGTCTTCCTGAGCCTAGGCCAATGTAAAGAACGCTATGTATGAACTATTCGGTTAATGGATTAACTTTGAGCCATTGTTTAGCATAATTGTGAATGAATAGCATAACTCCTGTAGGAACTGCCCTCATTAGGGTTTTGCGAAAAGTTAAATGCGCCATATGGACAAGTATCATAGATATGCATTCAATCCAGTCATTCACTGTCAGACTATCGAACGATGCCATATAAAATTGATGCAATTATTCTTCTGCAGATTTGGTTCTCGGCTTTCAGATGCCACCGTATCCTTTGTCCAAACCAGGACCCTTTTAATTTTCAACAAAATTCAAAATTCACTAAAAGACTTCTCTTTTTTTTACTTCCTACAGAAAATCAAAATTGCTTCAAGCAAAGCAAGCCTGACCAAACACGCAGTTCAACTAAGACGAGTGTACTTAACAAGGTCACGAACAAGAAGGCTAATGGAAGATCAGGAGCAAGTCCAGAACCTACAAGGACAAGTGTCCAAGTTAAAAGACCAGGTCTCAGAGCTCATGAGACTAATGAGGGAGATGTCCCAAAATAAGCCTGCCTCGGAGCCCAACTTGCCACTACCTCCCCCACCTCCTACAATGGTTGATTCTCATCATGCTTCAACCTCTTTTACCTTCCAGCCACCTATCCCGGATCCGACGATCACTGTCAATCCAACCCCCCTAAATAATGACTCACCCTTCTCCTATTACCCGGCTGTCCCAAATGCTGAGCCACACCCTTCAATCCTGATCCCTCCGGTTCATTCAGCCCCTCACTTCCCAACTGGGGGAATATCTCATGTAGTAGGAGGAGAAAATAAGACAAGAGAAAACGAGAAGTTATCTGCTCTAAAAGAGAGATTAAGAGCAATAGAGGGACTGAACATGTATGGTTCAGTTGATGTGGTATCACTGAGATTGGTGCCAGATGTGGTGGTGCCGCCCAAGTTCAAAGTCTCGGACTTCGACAAATATACCAGGAATTCAGATCCTCGCATTCATCTAGCTACTTACATTCCAAAAATGTCTGCCCTGATAGAAGACGATCGACTCCTAGTCCACTTCTTCCATGAAAGTCTCTCCGGGGCAGCTCTGAGATGGTGTATTCAGTTGGACAGGAGCAAATTGCGTTCCTGGAAAGATTTGGCCGACGCCTTCTTAAAACAGTATAAATTCAACTTTGATGTAGCCCCCACAAGAAGAGACCTGCAAAACCTGGTTCAGAGAGAAAGAGAAAGCTTCAAGGAGTATGCCCAGAGGTGGAGAGAGAAAGCGGCAGAGGTATATCCTCCAGTTACTGATAATGAGCTTTGCTCCCTGTTCATTGAGACGTTGAAGGCTCCATATTTCAATCTGATGATTGGAAACACCTCTAATAGTTTCTCGGACATCATTCAAGCTAGTGAGAGAATCGAAGCTAACCTTAGGTTAGGGCGATTGTAGGAGATGGCTAAGAATCCTACAAAGAAGATTGCCAGTTTTGGCAAAAAGAAGGAAGGTGATGTGCACTCCATCATCCGACAGAACACCCAATCTTCATTCCCTAAAAATAATTACTGGCCATATCCCCCCCATGGCCTAACAATTGCTAACGTTCCACCTCCTTTCCCAAATTATCCTCATCCATGCCCACAGTATCCACCACTAATAACCTACCAGCCCAGACCACCTCCTTAACCTACTCAACCAAGACCTCCCCAAAATAACCCAAGACTACCAAAAAATCCTGATCCGCCCCTTCCCCTCTCACTTAGCGAAATATATCGATACCTCATCGGTATAAATCAAATAGTTCCGATCCCCCTTGACCCAATTCAGCCGCCATACCCCAGGTGGTATGATGCCAGTGCCCAGTGTGAGTATCATGGAGGGGCATAGGGGCACTCGATCGATAATTGCGGGGCACTCAGGGGGAGGGTGCACGCTCTAATCAGAAATGGGTGGTTGAAAATCGAAGGGAATGGCTCCCTTCCCAATGTTACCTCAAACCCATTGCCCAATCATCGTGCAGGCAATGGAGTGAATATGATAGATTCAGAAGAAGAAGGGTCAACTTTGGAGGAAGATCAATTGATTCCTCACTTTAAGGAAATTTTTACAATGGCAGTGAGGGAAGGTTACCTCTACCCTCAAACACCAGAGTCTGAAGATAATGCAGGATGCCCCTATCACGGAGAAGCAGCTGACCACGAGCTACAAAATTGTGGGGAGTTCAAACAAGAGATCCAGAACTTACTGTCCCTCAAAATTCTAAGATGCCAAGCAAGGTCGAAAATGAAGGGCGGAGTAAATACAGCCCGATTCGGCCTAAATGCCTCCACCTCTAATCCCAGAATGACCTTCTCTGCCCCAGCATCATCACCACCAGTAACAATCATCCGAACCCCGCCCCAGCTCCCAGTCACAAACACTCGTGTTGTGCCCTGGAACTACAGTTTTCAAGTCTTCACCCAAGGAGCATCGAGCAGTACACCGGCTCCTAACCTTGCCTCGCCCTCAGCACCTCCTAAACCTTGCTTTGCTCCTCACGAGCATTTCAAAGTAACTTACACTGGACCTTTTGGCAATGCTATTCCCCAACCAAACCCCAAACCTGTCACAACCAGTAGCTCCCACCCACCTGAGCAAGAGATAGAATTTATAACCCGAAATGGGAGATGTTACGGGGATGTGAGGAAGGAAAAGAAGAGAGGGAAAGTAAAAATGGGAGAGCCGCAAGAGGACACAGAAAAGGTTAAGAAAGTGGAGAAAAGACAACCTGCCGGACCAAGTGGGGAAAATGAACTGTTACTCCAGATAATAAAGCAAAGTGAGTACGATGTTGTTGAGCAGCTAAGGAAGATGCATGCCCGGATTTCATTATTGTCATTGATCATAAGCTCGAAAGTGCATCGTCAAACCGTACAGAAAATTCTGGGTCAGGCCTTCGTTAATCCCGATATCATGCCGGGGCAATTTGAAAAGATAGTAGGACAAATCCAGGCATCCAGTTTTATCACTTTCTCCAAAGAAGAGATAGACCTGGCTGGCTTAAAGCACACTAAAGCTCTGCATGTGACAGTAAAATGCAAAGGCTGCATAGTTGCTAAGGTCCTCATTGACAATGGATCTGTGCTTAACGTCTTACCTAATGCCACCTTGGCTAGGCTACTGGTCGACCGGTCAAACATACGTCAAAGTGCTATGGTAGTAAGAGCTTTTAACTGCACAAGGAGAGAAGTACTGGGGGGACATTGACTTGCCGCTTCAAATCGAGGTATGCACTTTCAACGTCACATTTCAAGTGATGGATATTGAACCTGCATACACCATGCTGCTAGGGAGGTCATGGATCCATTCAGCAAATGTCGTACCTTCGACTTTGCACCAGAAGATTAAATAGATTATGGATGGTAAAATCATCACTATGGAGGGGGAGGAAGCCATGTTGGTCACCAAGCCGCAATCACTTCCTTATGTGGAAGCAGCTGAAGAATCCTTAGAAAGTTCTTTCCAGGCTCTAGAATTGCAAGAAACTATCCTGCGGGATAAAGGGGCCATGACTATGGTCGCCAAGGTGATGCTCAAGAACGGATATGAGATGGGCAAGGGACTAGGCGCCACATTACAAGGGATCGTCGAACCTATACTAGCCATCCAAAAGGTTGGCCAATGCGGCTTGGGTTATGAGGAAGACGCCCTCATGGATGGACGATTTTGGATGAGAAATATGCTTCGGGATTAGAGATTTGATCAGAAAATCGGGAAAATGAAGGTAGTCCCGAAAATCACAGAGGTCTTCACCAAGCCGGTCATTGAAAATCCAGTAGAATCACCCGATGAACCATCCATTGATGTCATCCATCTCGATTCCTTGTATGAAGCCCTGATCTCGCCAATAGCTGAAGGGCAAGAATTGGACAACTGGACAGCAGAGGACATTCCTGTACTTAATTTTGAGTAAAGTACTTTTGGTTATCTACACTTGATCATTTCGTCCATGGTGACAAGTGTAATACTGTAAATGGACCCTTTTTCTTATGATGCAAATATTAATGGATTATTAGCACATTTTACATCCAATTCTCTTTTCCTTGTTTTTGCCATTTTCATAATATATTCCACTTTCGTCTCTTCAGGACCATTCATCAATCAACACCTAATAATCCAATAGACTCAAAAATTCATCTGGTTAATTTTGAAATCCCCATAACTGCCATTACTGCAAGTGATTCTGAGGAGGAACTCGCAGAAGAAAGAGATGAACCTTCCCTAGTGCCTTGTGGAGACGAAACGCACACCATAAATCTAGGCACGGAAGAAATAAAAAGGAAACTTAAGGTTGTGGGGAGTGGAAAATTAGAAGATATGGTCAGTTTGCTCAAAGAATTCTTGGATGTATTTTCATGGAGCTATGACGATATGATCGGTTTAAACCCTCAGATTGTGACACACAAAATTTCCTTAATTTCCGGGACGATCCCAGTAAAGCAGAAGCTAAGAAGAATGAACCCTGACACGCTACTCAAAGTTAGGGATGAAGTCAAAAAGCAGTATGATGCTGGGTTTCTGGAAGTAGTCAAATATCCCCAATAGATAGCTAACGTTGTCCCGGTAATGAAGAAGGACGAGAGAGTCAGGGTGTGCGTTGATTACAGGGATCTTAATAAAGCAAGCTTGAAAGATGATTTCCCTCTCCCACACATAGACGTGTTAGTAGACAATGTTGCAGGATTGGGCAGATGTTCATGTATCGATGGGGCGTCCGGGTACAATCAAATCCCCATGGATGAACAAGATAAGGAGAAAACTGATTTTATCACTCAGTGGGGGGTATTTTGTTATCGGGTCATGCCTTTTGGATTAAAGAATGCTAGCGCTACCTACCAACACGTTATGGTCACGTTATTCTGCGATATGATGCACAAAGAAGTGGAGGTGTACGTGGATGATATGATCATCAAATCCAAGGAAGGAGAAAGCCATGTGCAGGTGCTGAGGAAAGTATTCGAGAGACTCAGGAAGTATCAGCTAAAATTGAACCATGCCAAATGCGTGTTCGGAGCTAGATCTGGGAAGTTGTTGGGATTCATAGTGAGTGAGAAGGGAATAGAAGTAGATCAAGACAAAGTTCAAGCCATTCAAGAAATACCATCCCCAAAAACAGAGAGGGAAGTGCGCAGTTTCCTGGAAAAGCTGAACTACATTTCAAGATTTATTTCCAACCTCACTACTAAAGCTGAGCCTATCTTTAGACTACTCCGAAAGAACAACACCACTCAATGGGATTCAGTTTGCCAAGAGGCTTTCGAGAAAATTAAGCAGTACCTGTCAAACCCGACGATATTGGTTCCTCCGGTGGCAGGAAGGCCGCTGATTCTATACATGGTAGTCCAACAAAGCTCAATGGGATGTGTTTTGGGGCAGTATGATGATACTGGTCGAAAGGAGAGGGCCATTTATTACCTGAGCAAGAAGTTCAATGATTGCGAGTCGAGGTACTCTTTCCTAGAGAAAACTTATTGCGCGTTGGCCTGGACGGCGAATCGGTTTAAACACTACATGTTGAATCATAAGACATGGCTTATCTCTAGGATGGATCCTATTAAGTATGTATTCGAAAGCCCATTTGTGCCGGGAAGGATAGCTAAATGACAGGTCATACTCTCTCAATATGACATTGTCTATATGACCCAAAAAGCAGTGAAAGGTAGCGTAATAGCTGATCTCCTAGCAGAAAACCCTATCCAGGATTATGAAGCCTTGGATTTTGAGTTCCCTGATGAGCATGTTAATGAAGTCGACGGCGAGGAAAAAGAGCCAGCTGATGTATGGAAAATATATTTTGACAGAGCTGTCAATTTGTTTGGTAATGGAATTGGAGCATTGCTAGTATCCCCTGACGGGAAACACTTCCCGATAGCTATCAAATTAAGGTTTGACTGCACCAACAACGTCGCAGAATACGAAGCCTGTGTGATGGGTTTACAGGCTGCCATCGAAATGAAAGTCAGAAAGTTGGAGGTGTATGGTGATTCGGCCTTAATCATTTATCAAGTCAAGAGAAAATGGCAAACTAAGGATCCAAAGTTAATCCCATATCAAAAGTACCTATTGGAGTTGATTAAGAAATTTGAAGAAATCTCTTTCACTCACCTCAGTCGAGATAAGAATCAATTTGCAGATGCCTTAGCCACCCTGGCTATCATGGCTCAAATGGAAGAAGGGCAGACGACTCAAGTATTGCGGATCAAAGCAAGGAGTGAGCCGGCGTACTGCTTCATGATAGAGGAAGAAACTGATGGTAAACCTTGGTATCATGACATCCAGGTCTACATCAAAACCAGAGAATTCCCTCCAGAGGCAAGCAGAAATGAAAGAAGAATGATCCGGAGATTAGCTTTGGGATACTTTCCCAGTGGCGAAATTTTATACAAAAGGAGCTCCAATGGCGAATTGTTGAGATGCGTAGATGCAAAAGAAGCAAAGAGGATCCTTTTTGAGACTCATGAGGGGAATTGTGCAACCTATGCTAATGGGCATATGATGGCTAAGCAAATCATGAGACGGGGATATTTCTGGACTACTATAGAGAAGGATTGCATCGAGTACTTTCAGAAGTGTCATAAATGTCAGATCTACGCGGATCCGATAAATGTTCCGCCTAACCAATTGTTCAACCTCGTCTCACCATGGCCTTTCGCAATGTGGGGCATCGATGTGATTGGTCCCATCAATCCTAAGGCATCCAATGGGCATAGATTTATCCTGGTAGCTATTGACTATATTTCAAAATGGGTTGAAGCGACATCATATGCCCACATCACGTAGAATACATTCCTCAAATTTCTCAGAAATAATATCATCTGCCGACACGGCCTCCCCAGCAAGATAGTCACTGACAACGCCAAGAATTTGAATGGTCCAAAGGTCTAAAGTTTATGTGACCAATACAAGATTCGACATCTCAATTCCTCACCATACCGTCCCCAGATGAATGGAGCAGTGGAAGCCGCCAACAAAAATCTCAAGAGGATCATCCTAAAAATGACAGTCACCTATAGAGATTGGCATGATATGCTTCCCTACGCTCTTCATGCATACCGGACCTCTATAAGAACATCGACTGGGGCAACTCCATACTCACTAGTTTACGGGATGGAAGCTGTTCTGCCTATTGAAGTAGAGATTCCTTCCCTAAGAATTCTGAAGGAATGGGGAATTGATGAGTCAAAATGGATCCAGTCAAGGTTGGACCAATTGAATTTGCTAGACTAGAAAAGGCTAGCAGCAGCATGTCATGAGCAGTTGTACCAGAGAAGAATGGCTAGGGCATTCAACAAAGGCGTTCGCACACACAAATTTCAACCAGGAGATCTCGTCCTGAAAAAGGTGCTACCGAATCAAAACGATGCCAGAGGTAAATGGTCGCCCACCCTACGTGGTTAAAAAAGGCGTTTTCTGGTGGGGCCCTGATTCTGACCCATATGGATAGTGAAGAATTTCTAAGACCCGTGAATACTGACACTGTCAAAAGGTATTATGCCTAAAAAAAAAAAAAAAAAGGGGGTGAAAATCCAAAAGGACGCTCCTAACAAAATGTGCGAAAGAGGGTGAAAACAGAAAGGGCACTTTCTGTAAAATGAGTGAAGGGTGAAAACCCAAAAAGGCACCCTGAAAAAGAAAAGAAAGAAAAAAAAAGAAAAAAAAGAAAATAAAATCTAAGGGCGAAAGCCCGAAAGGGCTCCCTTAGAACCAGAAAATGGAGAAATAAGGAAGGGGACACGGGATCAGAAACGGAAATAAACCACCACGGCATGAATCTTTGCTATCAGAGTATTTAAAGTAATGGCAGTTAAGAGACTTCAAAACTAACTACGAGGAATCTCTGAGGTCTATCCTTGTACCCTTTTTCTTTGAAGCTATACCTTTATCTTTGAAGCTATTGATATATTTTCTTCGCATTTATTTTTCCCGTATACTCACACTCTAATACTGTCTTTTTCAACCTCTTTATTTTATGCGCTATTAATCTGTTAGAATTTTGTCATAAGATTAGGATTTGGATATTGATAACCTCATGTACTTTGCTATGAGATTTGCAGGGAATGCCCTAAAAAAAAAAGAAAAAAAAAAATAGAGGCGAAAACCTGGGAGGGCGCCTCTAGTCGAATGGGAAAAAGGGAAAGTGAAAACCCGCAAGGGCGCTTTTCGCAAAATAAGGAAATCAAGAACAGAAAAAGAGTCTTGGGAAGTGAGTAAGAAATGGAAAATGATGGGTTAAGTTTTGCAACTCGTCCTCCATTAATCGTCTATCTTTTCGTCGCAGAAGAACTTCTCGTGTCAGGTTAGACTTGCTTTGTAAACATTTTAATTTTCAGCATTTTAATTCTTGTTATCAACCTCTGGTTCCTTGATTCAAGTTGATTTTAATTTTCATCATTTAAATTTCTGTTATCAACCTCTGATTCCTTAATCTAAGTTGATTTTAATTTTCAGCATTTAAATTTCTGTTATCAACCTCTGGTTCCTTGATCTAAGTTTATTTTAATTTTTCAGCATTTAAATTTCTGTTATCAACCTCTGGTTCCTTGATCTAAGTTGATTTTAATTTTCAGTATTTAAATTTCTGTTATCAACCTCTGGTTCCTTGATCGAAGTTGATTTTAATTTTTCAGCATTTAAATTTCTGTTATCAACCTCTGATTCCTTGATCTAAGTTGACTTTAATTTGGTTCCTTGATCTAAGTTGATTTTAATTTTTCAGCATTCAAATTTCTGTTATCAACCTCTGGTTCCTTGATCTAAGTTGATTTTAATTTTTCAGCATTTAAATTCCTGTTACCAACCTCTGGGTCATTGACCTAAGTGGGTTTTAGTTTCCCAACTTTAATTTTGAGTTTCAAAGTTTTAATCGTCCAAAATATGGGTCTGAATCTTTACATAATTCCTACAAGGGAAAATTTTTCCCTTCAATAGAAATTATGTAAAGAGGGGCAGCTGTCGACACCATATTTTGGTCAATCCCCGAAATCAATAGACTTTGAAATCGATCCCCAGCACCAAGTCTCCATATCATTCAAATCCTTACCGGTCTCTCAAACCAATTATCAAGTCTCCTGGCCAGTCAATCACATTTCCGATCTCTCGTCAAACAAAATCAAACCAACATTAGGTCTTCATGCCATCTAGTCTTATTTCCGATCTCCTTTTATAAATATTGTGGATAATTGTTTAATAAAGTTAAGGTTTTAATCCGGCTTAATGTTGCTTCCGATCTTGAGTGTTCAAATCATGTTTCCAATCTTAATAATCTTAAGTTCCGCTCAGTTTTGTTCTCAGCTTAGGTCGATCTCATGCTTACAATGCTTCTCCGATCTCTCATACTTAGGTTAATAATCGCTTTCAAGTATGGCGTTCTAATATGTTCAAACAATCAGGCGCTTATACAACTTAGATACTTTCCGACCTCATCAAGTCATTAAATAAAAGAAAGAACTTCATTTCATTTCAAAGTAAAAAAAATATAAGTCATTCGGCTGGAGGATCACCCCCAGCCTGTTCTACATTTTGCTCAACATCTCTATCTCTTTCGGCCTCCTCTTTGCTCTCCTTTTCGTCTTGGGGAGCCAGGTCCACCATTCGGGAAAAGTCTTCTTCAGGAAAAGTCCACGCCTCATTTGCAGAATCACCCACATTACTGACAGTTGCCAGGACATGTCATGACAGTCCTGTACATCTCGATCCCCACCGTTGATCTTACTTGTAAGGACAAGTCCGGAGCCCTTGGATCAAAGAGAAGATGACAAGACTGACGCCTTTTATTCCCAGCCCTCGGATCTCCCTTGACAAGAAGATTTTGAATTGTTGGATTAGAAAAGAGAAAGGACAAATATTCTGAATAAGATCTCAGCCGTCCATTTTGATTCTCTTCAATTCTCAGGCATCAGATCATGTCCTTTAAAATCCAAACCTTCCATCTCCCTCAGAGGAAATCCTGGCCCTTTATTGGGAGCACCCGTTCCCTATAAATACCTGCATGCAATGCTGTTGAGGGGGAGGACAAAAAAAAGGGTAGTGATTATAGTGGAAAGGCTCTGAAACTTGATTCAGTCTTGCTACTCTGCTATTTTTTAAACTTTCAAAATAGAAAAACTTCAAAAACCAGTTTTCTAAAGTATTTCCATTGAAGGAGTGTTGGACACTGAAACTCTTCATTTTCAGTTTGTTCATTACTCTGCGATACCATCTCTCAGTTTCAGTTTTGTCTTAATATCAACCTTTTATTTTCCAAACTCAATCTCATTCCAACTCGGTTACTGTTGCTTCAGCTCGACTGCTTTCTAACTTGGTATTCTTAATTTCAAGGCAAGCATTAGTCCCCAGACTATTAGCACGCAGCTCCACAGTATTTGTGACTCCATAGTTAGTTCAATAGATTCAAACCCCTACAGGTGAGTGTCTAGACCGTTGCTTTATCAAGAGTTCATTTTTTATTTTCTTTGATTTCATGCTCGTAATTTTCGTTAAGTTCATGTTATGTTAAAAGGCCCCCACGTAGGTGGTTATTCTCTTGAGTTTTCCTTTTGATTCATCAGTTCATGTTATTTATTTGTTCTTAGCCTTTATTACCTTCAAATGTAGGTGTTCTGGTTACGGGTAACGTATAGGTAGTTAGATAAAATGTTGGTAGCTGTATCTTAACACGAGAGTTTCTTTAAAATAATAAAAGTTTGGATAATAAATCGGAGGAAAAGTTATGAAGTCGAACCACTAAATAAGCCCATGAGATAGCCTGGTATAGTGGGGGATCGAGGTGAGATCGTATCCCAGACTAATAAACGAAGGATCGAACATTGCCTATCAAAAGGTACTGGTAAGGCGATCACAAAGGAGATCGGTACAAATTCAGTCTGGTATCCCCTACCTAGTTATAAGGTATCAATGGGTTAAGGGAAGCTTTTTTCGGGTTCCCAGCGTCTTCAGATGCCAGAACCCTTAGTCTAAGGTTCTTACGATATACGATAGTAATTAAATTTTAAGAGGTCGGACAAGAGTTCTTACCCGATCCTTATTCAAACTAAAAACAGGAGATCGGAGGAGAGCTCTTATCCGATTCTCAACCAAAATTTTAATGAATACCTAAAGAGATCGGAGGAGAGTTCTTATCCGATTCTCAATCAAGATTTTAATGAATACCTAAAGAGATCGGAGGAGAGTTCTTATCTGATTCTCAATTAAAATTACAAATTTAAAGAGGTCGGAGGAGACTTCTTATCCGATTCTCAATCAAATTATAAATATTTAAAGAGATCGGAGGAGAGTTCTTATCTGGTCCTCAATCAAAAATGTTAATAATTATTTAAAGAGATCGGAGGAGAGTTCTTATCCGATTCTCAGTCAAATTTTAATAAATATGGAGAGATTGGAGGAGAGTTCTTATCCGAGATTCCTCACTCAAATTTTGAACAGATTATCCCTAGAGATCGGGAGAAGCTTTTACCCGGATTCTCTCAAATCCAGACTAAAATAACACAATACACAAAGTAACCCTCTAAACCAAAAAACCGCTACGCAACGCCAACTCACTAAAGGTCGTCTCATTTACTTATGTATCTAGGCAACCCGAAATAGTGAAAAATCAAATATTCCCTTTTATCAAAGGGACTGACATCATCATTCTAAACCCCCCTAATTTCTGATTTTAATTTGTAAAGAGCATAATGTTAAATCTGTTTACCCTCATGGAGAGACGAGGCGGGGTGCCTAACACCTTTCCCGCCCGTATATGGACCCCGAACCTAGAATCTCTATTTTTGAAGTGGTTTCATTTAAATTTATTTTTCATAAATGGTTTTTTTTAATTTCCCTCAAAATTAAAGTGGCGACTCCTCACTCTTTCCCACTTCGGTGAGTGTTCGTCCAGGCGACCGCAAAATACCTTGCGACACATATTTTAATCAATAATTAAAAATTTTATAAGAGACACATTACTTTTTAATGTATTTTGAATATTTTATAAATTTCCTTTATTCATAGAAATAACGACTTGGATATAAAAAAAGGTATTGTATAATATATTAGTTTATAAATATGTTTTTTTATTTAAAAGTGCTTTAATTAACCAAGTTATAAATAAACTGTAAAAGGTCACATTTTTCTTATATCATAGAAGTAGCACATGACAAGCTGAAATTGTGTGTGACTATACATAAGACCATCACCTAAAATTCAACTGGTTATGAATTGAATTTACATCTAAATGTAACAAACCAACTTTTCTATCTAAATGTAACAACCCAATTTTTCTAATAAATATATTTTATTTTTCTTTTATTGACCTGATAATTTATTGATATTTTATTCATGAATTTAAATTAATATTTTCACAATGGTAATTTTTGTTAAATGGGCATCATTTTGTTTTTCATATATTATAATTATTATTATTATCATTATTGTTTTAAATTGAAAGCAAAAATTTCAAAGAATTAAAAATTTGGACTTAAGTGAATAACTCATGAAACTTTAGGGACTAGCTATGTAATTAAAAGATAAAAAAAAAATACAGAAACCCAAAAACGCTGTGCAGGATTCTCCCCCCCCCCCCCTAGCTCCCTTCTCTTTCTCCCCGACTCTCCCTCCTCCCTCTCGTTTTTCTCCTTGCCGGTGAGGGACCCCTTGCTGGTGACCACTCTAGTGTCGACCAGTCGACCTCCAATAGCCATGGACGCCAGCCAAAGCTGCTCCAACCACCGGAATGAAGAGAGTAAATAGAGGAACCCGTGCGATGGGGAGAGGACCATCCAAGGCCGTTTCCGGCCATCTCCGGCGACGGGAAGACAAGGGACGCCGGCAGCGAGCTTCTGGCAGCACTGGGTTCCTCGTCCGACTAAGACTCACCGGTTTTAATGAAGTTTTTTTACAATAAACGAAGAGAGAGAAAGAGGAGAGAGAAAGCGATGGCAGTGGTTTTCCGGCCACTTTTCCGACGATCCGACGGTCAGATCGAAAATCCGAGGCCACCGATGGACTCAGGACGACGAGATCTTTGAGATAGGACTAGTCCCGCTCCGATCGGACACCGTTTGAAAAAGACAATAATCGGACGGTCCAGATCGCTTGGTGAGATTTTCTAACTTTTTCGATTCCCAAAATTTAAAAATAATTTTATGATAATTATTAACAAAATTTGGACTTAATTTAGGTGAGATCTGATCGATTATAGCTCACCAGCGTTGGGACCACATTTTCAGTCAGATCCGGCTGCTCAACGGCCCGTCTCAGAATGTGGTCCATATTATAGTCAATCCTAGTATTTTCAGACGTTCTGGACGCGTTCCAGGTGTCAGAATTGGCATAGGTAAACTCGAACTCCAAGTTACTCATTTCGGCTAATACCGATTTAGAATAAAATTCATAAAATATTCGTGGATGATCAGAAAATTATAATTCCTTTTGCAATAGCTTTGTAATATTATTAAGGACTGAGAGACAACAATTTTTAGAATTTTTAGGGCTTGTTTGGGTAGTTTTTGCAAAAGACCTGGTTATAGGTCGTTGACTGTTTGGATGGGCCCAGGAGGGGCCTTGTGATGTGATTGAGTTACGATTGTGAGATTTGTGGATATAGAAGTCTATTCTGAACCTTTTTGCAGGTTGGGTAGGTCCCAGGTATAGAGAAAATTCTGCAGGATTTCTGGCATAAATTAGGCTATCTGTTGTCTCTTTAGAGTTTTATTTTAACTTAGTACTAATAAATTTATTATTTAATTATTAGGTGATCGATGTCAGCTATTTTCCTCCATCTAGCAGTCACAATAGTCCTCGGTGTACTGTGAGTAAAATATTAATTTTAATTATAATTTTGATAGTACTATATGTTCAAGCATGCTCATGCATCACTTATATGTATATAGCTATTTAGTTAAACACTAGGCATGTTTTATATTGCATTCTTAATTGCTGAATTGTCATGGGTATTATTTGTGATAATTTGGAGCAGTATGCGTGCGTTGGCGTGCGTATGATATGGTACTGGATATGGATAGGACGGGTAGACACGGCTTGAAATCTTCGCTGGGACCCTGTATTTGGTTTATTAAGCGAAAGTCCGGCTTGAGATCTTCGCTGGCAGAGGTCGGATTAAGAGGGCTGTATAGGGGATCGGCTCTCGTATATGTATTGTTTGACGTTATCGGGTGTGTGAGTGCTCCAAATTGCCTTTTTGCTGTTATGATATGAAAATTATGACGATGTTGCATTTCACTCCACATGGTGCATTAGCTTTAGATAGCTATAGAGATTATGGTTAAAATTGATATTTTACTCTCTGAGTCGAACGCTCACTCCTGTTCACCTATTTTTCTAGGCTATACGAGGAGACATTTTTCAGAATAACCAGTTCATTTCCTCGTAGGTTATGGAGAAAATTACTTAATTGTATTATTTTTGTCTAAATTGTAATTTAGAACTCCGCATGTACTAATAGTAGCATTAATCCTGTCAGGGACTTCATGAATTTAAGTTTTTGTATTAACAAATAAAAATTTTTTATGAGTTTTAAATAGTTTATAAATGATATAACGGGGTTGAGCTGGGCTCCCCTAATTTTAGTTTCTGATAATTTATGGGCTAAGTTGGCCCGAAATAAAATAATAACAGCTTAATTTAAATTATTATATATGCATATTGGGCCTAAATTGTGGGCCTGGTCATGGGTTGAGGAATAGTTAGGCTTACTACGGCCTCTAAGCTTTAGTCGCCTGGATCCTAGTGCCATCCCACCATAGGTTGGGTCATGACAAAGTTTGGTATCAGAGCTTAGGCTCTAGATTCATGGGAAGTACATGTCTAAAGCTTTATGAAGAGTCCAATTAGGAGTTCACATGCAGAGTATAGGATTCTGTTTCGTTTCCTTCTATAATTCTTTATTTCTAGATTCTGCGTTATACTTCAGGAAATATAAAAGTGCCTCAGTTTGTGTCTTGATTTTCGTGGAGTACATAGAAATGTGAAATAGAGTTAGCAGACATGTTGAGGCTTGTCATGAGGATACGTACTCCAAGAAATGCTATGTTTCTATCAGTATGGGTTTAAGTGTCGTGCCTATATGGTGTAAGACACGAGCACATAAAGGTGATTTTTTGGCAATATAGTTGCTTCAGATGGGAGTAAGGATACCACTGCTAGTAGTCATTAGTGGATAAACCCGTCAAAGTAAGTGTATAGTATTAGTGAGTTCAAGAGATATAAGATATTCAGGAAATCTAGTATGTGGGACGTACCGTAGTAACTATACAATGTTCTCGATGTTTATGCTGTAAGCTACAGATTACAATACTGACATGAGATTATTGTGTAGAGCTGCGTGCATCCCCGTGGTACTTCATAATGAAGGTGTTTGTGGATGACCTCTGTTTTGGTACAAGTATGCCAGAACATAGTTCTATATCTGCAGAGGAGTTGGGAACTCTTGGTTAGGGATCCAGAGCTAGAATATCGAAAGGTCGCAGTTAGGTGGTAACTAGAGTTAGTAACTAGATTTTAAATTTGTGAAAAAAAAAAATCTTTCTGGATTCCCAATTTACATTTTAATCGCAAAAGTGGAGATTGGGCCACACATTCTGGGCATCACTGTCAATTCAGGGAGGCCTTTGAACCAGTTCATCCATTTTCAGTCCACATGGCTAAAGATTTTTAATACCTACCCAATATAGGAGCTACAACTAATTCTTCATGGCATATATGCCCCCAAGCTAACAGCCCAGCCCAAGATTCCACAAAAGCCTTTTTATTTTTTTGTCAAAGATAATTTCATTAATTAGAATTCATTACATGGCTGAAGGCTGAATGGGCAATCTAGACTAGAAGCGAAAGGAGCAGCAGCCTACGCCACTCAACCCAATACATAAACCCAAAGAAAACCCTAAGTCAAGCTGGTGTCTATTGAAACTCAAGTTGCCGGTAACACTATAACCAACCACCGCAACTTCCATTGTGGTGAGCAGTCAGAGCAATACTAGAACCTCCCAAATCTTAACAAGACTGGAGCCGAAAACTGAATGGGCAAGCCTTAACAAGGCAGAAGGAAGGAGATCTACAACGCAGCTTACCACCAACCACATAAGGGAGCACCACTGCTTTGCTTCCAGTTACTCATGGGAAAAAAAAAATAGGGGAAGAGAAGGTAAAGTCCAAAACGACATCGCAATCTCTTATAGTCAGAAGGGTCAACCATAATAATCTAGTCTACATTTATAATCCCAGGGATATATTCCTCCTTTCACAATAGCAGAAACATTTTCCCCACAAAGTGAAAATTCACACCTCATACAAAGGACATACAACCCAACACAAACACACCTAGCACAAGGGACAAGCAGGCCAATACCGATCCAAACTTTTCTCTCTCGAATGGTACTTCGGATCTACAACACAAAAGATACACAAAAATATACACATCTGGACTCAGCGATGGGGAGAGAACACGCACACCAAGCTAGCGAAGGACTTTCCTTCATTGAGGCTTCATGCTTATCTTTGCAGTCTTCCTCTATCCCTCCAAGTAAAGGAACTCTGCTCACCGCATATCTTGCAGCCTCCAATAGCGAGCTGATACAAATGCAGATTTTCATTCACAGGAAACCAAAGCGATCATTAAAATTGGTTACTAATAGATTTAGCAATCGATTCAATTAGTTACAATAAATTTGGCTATAAATAGTAATTAAATCAATTGCAAACAAGAACAGATGATCAAATCGGCTGTCAAAGTAACTAAATTAAAAAGGAAAAAAAAATTTAGTAAAAAAATTATCCGTTGCTAGTAGCAACCGATTTACTAATAGCAACTAAAACATAATGGGTTATGAAAAAATTTAGTGTCTTTAATTTTATAATTTTACAAATATTTTATAAATTATTTGCTATTTGTAACTAATTTAGCAATTGGAAAGTTGATTGCTGATTTTTAAAAAATTACAAAAAATTGAATTTTCAGATAAAAATTAAAAAATTCAAATACATAAAATTTTCAAAAATTACTAAAATAATAAATTATTAATGAAAATTAGCATTGGAATTAATATACAAATTATTAGTAATAACCATTTTAAAAAATATTAACAAAATAAATTAAATATAAAAACATATTTATAAGACAAATTACCTAAAAAATTACTCCATATATATATATATATATATATATATATATATATATATATATATATATATATATATATATATATATATATAAACTACAAATAATTCACTAACAAAAAATATATTTGTACAAAAATTTTTATTTATGTAAAAGAAAAATAAATTAAATAAAAAATATGAGAAAGAAAAAGAAGATAAAGAAAAAAGGTGGGAAAGAAAAAGATAATAAACAAAATATATGAGAAAGAAAAAAATGATGAAAAATAAAATATATGGAAAAGAAAAATATGAAGAAGAAAATAGATGAGAAAAAAAATGATGAATAAAATAGATAAAAAAAAATAATAAAGAAAATGGGTGAGAAATAAAAAATAATGAAGAAAATATTTTAAAAAATAAAAGATGATAAATAAAAAAGATGAGAATGGAAAAAAAAATTGAGAGAAAAGAGAATAAAGGGAAAAAAAAGAGTAGTGGAAAAGAAAATGAGTAGTAGTTTATATAAGTGAATTAGCAATCGATTTTAGCAATTGATTATCAGTTGCTAATTTTTTTAAAAAAAATTGAACGGAAATATTTTGGAAAAAATTTTGTAATCAATTCATAATTAGTTACAAAATTGATTACTAATACTAATCGATTTCAATCGGTTGCTATTCGCAACTGATTTGCAAATCAGTTGTAAATTAAAATAAAAAAAAATTAAAAAAAAAGTGGACGAGAATTTTTTAAGAGAAAAATTTTAGTTGCAAAATAGGTTTTCAAAAATCATTTGTTATTAGCAATCAATTTACAAATTAATTACAAATAGAAAAAAAAATTGGACGAGAATTTTTGAATAAAAAAATTAGTTACAAAATTGATTGCTAATAGTAACGAATTTTAATCAGTTATAAAAATCGATTGCTATTAGTAAACGATTCACTAATCAGTTGCAAATAAAAAAAAAGAGTGAAAATTTTTTGGGGAGAAACCAGTTGTAAAATTGGTTACAAAATCAGTTACAAAAATTAGTTGCCATTAGTAATCGATTCATAAAACAGTTGTAAATCAAAAAAATAAAAAAAATAGGTAAAAATTTTTCAGGAAAAAAATTTAGCAACTGATTTACAATTGGTTGTAAAAATCAGTTACTATTAGGAATCGATAAAGAATATGTTACGAATGATAACTGATTTTAGCAATCGATTGTAAATTGCCTGTTTATACTATATATTTATCATTTTTTTTTAATTTCATAATTTATCTAACTAGTGAATCTTATTATTATTAATTTTTTAACTTATCTAATTTCATAAAGTAATTTTTTTATAAAATTGCCTTTACAAAATATATAAATTAAGAGCCTCTGAAAAATATTTTTCATAAAAATAATTTTTTTAAAAAAAATATTTGATTGCAATGTTAATAAATAGGTGTAAAATTATTTTTAAAATTTTCATTTATAAATTTAAAATTTTAGATTAAGTGATTTGTTCATAATATTTACATTTTAATAAAATTATTAAAATTTAAAAAATAAAAAATAACTTTCTTTTTTAAAAAGAGAAAATTATTTTCCTTATAATGACTTGTTTTTTTAATTAAAAAAATATTTTTCATTGATCCAAACTAAGCATAAGACTATTATAATTTTTCTTTTACATAATTTTTTAATTAATTTTATCAATTATAATAAAATTTAAATACCTCCTTTCTCATCCACTTGTTTTTGCCTCTCCCCGTAAGAAAAAATCTTTAGGGACAATCATTGACCATTTTTATTGATCGTAAGTACTTTTTTTTCTTTATTTTAAAAATAAAGTAAGATATTTTATTCTTTTTTTTTTCTTCATTATTTTTATTAATTATTTGTTATTCATTCGTTATTTCTCTCATAATGAGAGTTTTACACTCTTTACCATTGACAGATATTAATTGATTTTGATGTTCATTAAGATTCTACAATTCGACACCTTTCTTAAGATTAATATGTTATATTATATGAAGTTAAATTCCTAAAATATTGTAGCACTAATTAAGGTGAAGATCTCCCATCAATATAAAGATTCAATGTTTTTAAAAATTTTTTATGACGATAATAAATTAAAGCTACGATTTCAAGGTTGAGCTAAATTACAATTATTAATAATGTGAAAGAATAACTCAACTCAACTCAACTAAATTTTTATCCAAAAAATTTAGGATTCGCTTTCTCAACTCTAAATGATTTTGGATTAAATCCAAATGTGTAATGTTTCTAGGACATGTTGTACTACTCTCCTCAAAATCAATTTAGGTCTGCTCATTTCTTTTTTCTTTCTATTATCTAATTTAATGTGCTCTACTTGTCTAACTGGAGCTTCTATATGCCTACACTTTACATGACTAAATCACCTCATGACCAAATAATATGAAAGAACAAATTTATTAAAATATTTTAATTTTAAAAAATAAATTTTATTATGAATATTTTATAAAAAGAAATATATCTCTTTACTCTAAAAATGGGCCCAGCAAAGTGTTTGTCATTTTCATAACACTAGTGCTCCAAATTCAATTCAAAATTGTCAATTTTGTTGTACTTTTTTCAACACTTGAATAAGTTATAAATATAAACAGTTAAATCTTAATTCAAATTAAAAAAAAAATAAATGGGACAGAGTTGAAATATGTATAATTACACTATTTAGCAATTTCCTATAGCCTAATTGAAGGGTGTGACTTCATAAAAGTGACATCATTTTTCACTTTCAGTTAATGGGTGTGAATTCATACATGTGATGTCATTTTTTACTTTTATTTTTTATTCAATTAAAATTTCACATATTCACATTTAATTTCTATTATTTTAAAATTTTTTTAATTAAAAATTGAATACCTTGTCAATTAAACTAAATTAATATTTTAATTTTTAAATAAAGGATTAAAGTTAAATAAGAAATTTATATTAAAAAAAAAACTAATTGATGGCTGTGACTTCATATACGTGACATAATTTTCCACTTTCATGGTGTGAATTCATTTACGTGACATCATTTTGGAAAATCATTCTTCTTAATGAATAGCCAATAATTAGTCTCATCCTATGATAAAGCAGTGGCATTAAAAAAATAATAATAATAAAGAAACGATAAGATTTCTCTTATTTAATTCTAAGTGGAATAATCACTTTTTTTTTTCTTCAATATTCTTTTGTAATTTTATATTCTTAATAATTGATTTTCACATCTGACATAATTAATTATGTAATAAAAATTTTGGTGTCTTTAATTTTATAATTTTATAAATATTTTATAAATTATTTGCTTTAGTAATTGAAAAGTTGGTTGCTATTTTTTTAAAAATTACAAAAAATTGAATTTTCAGATAAAAAATAAAAAATTCAAATGCATAAAATTTTCAAAAATTACTAAAATAATAAATTATTAATGAAAATTAGCATTGGAATTAATATAAAAATATTATAAAAAATTATTATTATTAACCATTTTAAAAAATATTAACAAAAAATTAAATATAAAAACATATTTATAAGACAAATTACCTAAAAAATTACCCCTATATATATATTAAATACTACAAATAATTCACTAAAAAAAATATATTTGTACACAAATTTTTATTTTATGTAAAAGAAAAATAAATTAAATAAAAAATATGAGAAAGAAAAAGAAGATAAAGAAAAAAGGTGGAAAAGAAAAAGATAATGAACAAAATAGATGAGAAAGAACAAAATGATGAAGAATAAAATATATGGAAAAGAAAAATATGAAGAAGAAAATAGATGTAACACCCTCCCGGTAACCATTCCGTACATTCTACTATTCCGGTGACCGATGTCGGTCCGGACAGTTAGAACGTTCGGAAAAATAATTAAACTTAAGTGAGGGACCATAATTAACTCAAATATTAATAAGAAACACTTAGTAAAAATTTTAGAAATAAAATACAACCAAGTTAAACGAACCGGTGCCCTAGCGAGGGGTAAACCGGAGGGAAGTTGCGGTTCTCGCAACTAGGAGCCCTAGACCCGGGGGAAAAATTATAAAATAATTTTTGGGACTCCAGAGAAGGGTCATTGAGGTTCCTATGGCATTAGAATGCCAAGAAAATACCTAGAAAAATTTTTCAATCGGTATAGACGATTTTGGCCCGTTGAGCCAAACGGAGGGCATTTTGATCATTTTGCCTTCAGAGGTGATTTTTGGCCGACTTGTCCAGTTAAGTAAATAATTAATATGACATAAAATATGAAGAAACATTACTAAAAATGAAATTTGAAATGAGTAGTGGAAAAAACAGAAGAAAAATAAAAAAAAGCAAATTATGACATCAAAGTGATGCCATTTAAAATGTTCAACCAATCACAATTAATCTACCATTTGACTAACTAATAAAGAGACAAAATGAAGACTAAATAACCACAAATTGCAGCAGCCATCCTCCCCAAAAGAAACAAGCCGAAACCCTAGTCCCATAGCCACCCTCCATGAAAGCTCTTTCAAGCTTCAAATTTCCATGCTTCAAATTTCCATGCTTCCTCACCCTAAAACCCATAAGTCCCTTCATCAAAAATTAATCCCACATCTTAACCAAGCTCTTGGCAGCCAACAAGAGGAAGGAAATTGAAGTTTAGGGCTTGAAAAAATTCTGCCACTTGAGGTTAGTGCATATATACACTTAAAACTTTTAATTTCTATGTTAAGGACTTGAAACCAACAAGTATTTGTGAATGAAATGAACCAAACTCATGTGTATGTCCAATATAGAATTCGGCAGCCCTATTGAAGGTATAGGAATAAGTGTTTTGTTGGTCTTAAAGTGGACTAAAAATGATGTTGAGGATATATATATATATATATATATATATATATATATATATATATATATATATATATATATATATATATAGGTGATGAATTGGTATGCTAACTAAGGCATCTTGTAGAAATTATATTGTGAAGCTAGGGTTTTGGGGAGTAAAAATTAGCTTGGCTTATGAAAATTGTTAAAGTACATCCAAATGGTCAATTAGTGACCATTTGAAGGAATTTGACCTTAATTGGGACTGGAATAAAGCATGGCAAAGGGAAGGTGTGTGCTGCCTAGAGGGGGCAGAATGGTGACTGAAAATTCAGTCCCTTTGCACTGCCATAACTTGGGCTGTGTTAGTCCAATTGGTGTTTGGCCAATTGGACATGAAACTAGGCTTATAATGGCACATTTTTGCTGAAGAAACCATGCCCAAAAGACCAAAGCAAGAGGACCAAAACTTGGCCCCAATCCGGATACCCTGCACTGATTCTGCAGAATTGACCAAATGAACAGTAAATGTTCATTTAGCCATAACTCACTGTAGATTTGGTCAATTGACCTGAAATTTTTACAGCAACAAGTTAAGACATAGATAAACAACTTTCATGAAGGAACCTACCCCAAATTATGGCCAGAACCCATCCAACCAAGTGGCTCTAGTTACTGTTCATGTTACTGTAGATATGGTAATTCTGCAGATTTGGCAATCCGGCCAGCTTGGGTTTTTGGGCCATATCTGGAGCTACAAAACTCCAAATGGAGTGATTCAAAAAAGGAAATTCAACTAGACAAAATAAGGAACAACTTTCATGTTTTACATTTCTTCAAATTCCCACAGTAACAGTGTCCAATGGAACAGTGAAGTTGACTCACCAAAACTAAAAATTCTGCTTGTATTGAGTTACACTTTGGAATGGTATTAACACTTAATGCCAACAAGTTTTAAACACCAAATGTGGTGTGTTGGGAGTGCCAAAGTCAATGTACACATTTTTATTCTAAAAGTCAACATTTTTGTTGACCAATGATGAATAGTGACACCAAAAACATGAAATTCACAAATTGAAGAATTTAAAAGTTTCAAATGCCCTAGTATACCTAACAAGATTGGTTTGGATAGTTTGGCATGCCAATAGGGTTCAGTTAGCAGTACTGCACATGGCAATATGCCATTCCGTGATTTCATGGCTTTTAGCCATTCTGACTTTGTATTGAGACTTGGCCTTGTGCCTGATATTATTTACAGCTTGTTAGCTGTTCTGTTGCACACCGGGAGATGCATATGTGACCGATGGTGTGACGGCCCGAGGTACTAGGTACCCAGTGCCAGTTTACCCGTTATCCAGTCCAGTCATCTAGTGTAGGTTACTTGGGGCAACCAAATGAATAAAAGTGAACAAAGTTAATGAATATACCAACACCAAACAAAGAAAGCATACACATTTTATACACATTTATTTTCTTGCTATTTTCTTTTATTATATTATTGCACCACTATGCATCATTGCTTAGCGCGTTGCTTTTGCCACGCGTAGGTACTGGAGATCCTGATCGTGAGCCCAGTAGACCGCAGACTGGGTGAGTTCATCCTGTAGATCTGCACAGTGTCCGTGTCACCTCACTACCTGCAGTGCATTGGTAGGGCACTAGGTGTCATTTTGTCATTTTGATATTTTGTAGCAGATTTTTACTTTCTCATATGTATTTGAACTCATGTAATATATTTTGATGTTCATGTAAATAATGAAAGTTATGACTATGAATGCAAAATTTGAGCATGTATTTATCGCTTGTATATGAGAAATGGATGTTGAGAAATGAAAAGATTATTGAGAATTGAAATTGAGAAATATTGTTGAGATTGTGGATATTGGAGTTTGAGATGATGGAATAAAAATATTGGAAGTGTTTTTAACAGGTTCCGAAGAACGGTTTTCTCCATTTTTAACCGGTACTCCGCCGGATTTTCTTTAAAATTTTCGGAACCTTAAATGAATAATACTTTTGATAAATGGTTTAAATAAATTGTATTTCATAAATTATATGCAAAAGCATTATATAAATTAATTGAGGAATATTAGAGTGTGCCGGTACACCGTGTGGCATTACTTACTCGGGTATACTGTACACGGGTAAGGGGTGTCACATTTAGTGGTATCAGAGCACGGTTTAGGCGTTTCTGGGCCTAGATTGAGTCCATACCATGCATTGCATTTGTAAGAGTCGAGGTAACACTAACGCAGATCTGTTTATCTTTCTTATTTTGAATAGGATATGGATCCCTCATCTCAGAGAGCCGTCGAGGAGGAAGTGGAGAGTCATGCTCCACCTGCAGCAGCTGAGACTGGGGGCATGAGAGAATCTGCTCCGCCAGCTCAAGCAGAGCCTGTTCAGCCTCCACAGGCCATGTTCCAATAAATGGCCGACTTCTTTAGACAAATGGCCGGGGTAATGCCAGCACCACCACCACCACCACCCACCACAGTAAATCACACCGGAAAGGCTAAGGAAGTTTGGAGCCGTGGACTTCTATGGCAAGAGAGAAGATGACTGCATTGCGGTAGAATTGGTTGAGCAGGCAGTAGAGTACTAAAACAACTTCACTGCACTCCAGAGCAAAACCTGGAAGCTGCCATATCTTTGCTGCAAGACGATGCATATGAGAGGTGGGACACCGTGTCCAGTGAAGTGCAGCCAGAAGCTGTAACTTGGGACTTCTTCCTCTCTGAATTCAAGAAGAAATATGTGGGTACTGTATACCTGGAAGAGAGAAGAAGAGAATTTATTAACCTGAGGCAGAGACAATTGTCAGTGGCTGAGTATGAGAAGGAATTTGTAAGATTGAGCCGCTATGGAAGGGTGATAGTCCCAAATGAAGCTGAAAGATGCAAGAGATTTGAAAAGGGACTAAATGACAACATCAAGATCCAGCTCACTGCCTTGGGAATCACAGAATTTACCAAGTTAGTGGAAGCTGCAATAAAGGTGGAAAAAGTAAGAATCAGTGAGCAGACCAGAAGGGATAGACAGCAGAAGAGGGACAGTCGGTCTAGTTCCGCTCTGGATTTGGGAAGAAGTTTAAGGGTCCTCCCGCACGAGTTCGGTCAGCCACGGTCGTGGTCGTCTCGGGGCCCGTGCCACGATTAACCCTTAGGAGAGGTCAGTCCACACCATCAGTGGGCAGCTCTCCAGGGATGGGGTTCAGGGGACCAGCCCCAGCATCTTCTGCGTGCCCACACTGTCAGAAATGGCATAAGGGGGAGTGTTGGAGAGTGACTGGTGCTTGCTTGAGGTGTGGGTCAGCAGAGCATCAGTTGAGAAACTGTCCACGCAGAACTACTACATTGCTCCAACACAAGCGAGCAGACACCGCACCACGCAGAGGGTAGAAAATGCAGTAAATCTGAGGTCGTTGGACCATCACAGAGGCCTACATCCGAGTCGTGAGAGGCTGACAGAGACCACCAGAAGAGCCTATGCTATTAGAGCTCGGGAGGAGCAAGATGCCGGGCGTCATCGAGTACGTTCTTCCTCTACACTACACCTGTGCATGCATTGGTGGATCCAGGATCCACTCATTCATACATCTGCATCAATCTACCCGTAGAAAGGGGGATACTGGTAGGGGAGAGTGACCAAGACATTCTGGTCACTAATCCATTGGGCCACAGTGTGGTAGTGAACAAAGTATACAAGGGTTGCCCGTTAAGGATTCAGGAGTATGAATTCTTGGCAGACCTGATTGAGTTGCCCTTCCACGAGTTTGACGTGATTTTGGGAATGGACTGGCTATCATGTCATCAGGCAATAGTTGATTGCAAATTGAAGAGAATTTCTTTGAAAACTCCTGAGGGTAATGAGATTACTGTTGTGGGTGAAAGGACAGATTTCCTGTCCAATGTCATCTCAGCCACAGTTGCAAGAAGAATGATGAGAAAAGGCTGTGAAGCCTACCTAGCACATGTGGTGGATACTAGGCAGGCTAAGCCAAACCTGAGTGACATACCCACAGTGAGAGACTTCCCAGAGGTGTTTCCTGAAGAGTTGCCTGGTTTGCCACCAGAAAGGGAAGTTGAATTTGCTATTGAGACAACTGCAGATCTGGCACCCATTTCCATTGCTCCTTATAGGATGGCACCTCTTGAATTGAGGAGTTGAAAACTCGGTTGCAAGAGTTGCTTGATAAGGGTTCATACGCCTAGTGTGTCACCATGGGGAGCTCGGTCTTTGTTTGTGAAAAAGAAGGATGGGACTTTGAGGCTATGCATCAATTACTGCGATTGAATAAAGTGGTATGAAGAACAAATATCCGTTGCCTAGAATTGATGATCTGTTTGATCAGTTGAAGGGAGCAGGAGTATTTTCTAAGATTGATCTCAGATCAGGGTATCATCAGCTGAGGGTAAAGGATGTAGATGTGCCCAAGACTGCATTCAGGACCCGGTATGGGCATTATGAGTTTCTGGTGATGCCCTTTGGCTTAACAAATGCACCAGCGGCATTCATGGACCTTATGAACCGTATCTTCCATCCACACTTAGATCGGTTCGTAGTGGTCTTTATTGATGATATTTTGGTGTATTCCAACACCAGGGAAGAACATGATGAGCATTTGAGAATTGTTCTGCAAACCCTGAGAGAAAAGAAGCTGTATGCTAAGTTGTCCAAGTGTGACTTCTGGTTGGATGAGATTGCATTCCTTGGACACATAGTGTCGGTGATGGGATTAGGTGGATCCCAAGAAAATAGAAGCGATGATGGAATGGAAGCCTCCCGAGAATACAACTGAGGTCAGAAGCTTCTTGGGGCTAGCTGGGTATTACAGGAGATTTGTGAAGGGATTTTCCCTAATAGCTGCTCCAATGACCAAGTTGTTACACAAGAATGTCAAATTTGACTGGAATGACAAGTGTCAGACCAGTTTTGAGAAATTGAAGGCTATGTTGACAGAGGCACCAGTGTTAACACAGCCAGTGTCAGGAAAAGACTTTGTGGTCTACAGTGATGCCTCACATAATGGGCTAGGGTGTGTATTGATGCATGTGAGGAAGGTGGTCGCCTATGCTTCCGAGCGATTAAGGCCACATGAGCAATTACCCTACCCATGATCTAGAGCTTGCGGCAATTATCTTATGCTTGAAGATATGGAGGCATTACTTGTATGGTGAAAAGTGTTACATTTACACGGACCACAAAAGCACGAAATACTTGCCAACCTGAAGGAGCTCAACCTCGCATGAGGCGATGGATTGAGTTCTGAAGGATTATATTTGTGTAATTGACTACCATCACAGGAAGGCAAATGTAGTTCTTGATGCTTTGAGCAGAAAATCCATGCGACCTTGAGATCATTGAATGCACGTCTATCTTTGGTTCGAGATGGAGCTATTTTGGTGAGTTGCAAGTGAGGCCAAACACCTACAGCAGATACTAGATGGGCAAAAGCGGATGAGAAGTTAATGGCTATTATGAGCAAGATCTCGGAGGAAAAGCAAGCGACTATGGGGTGAAAGCGGATGGGTGTCTGTACTACAAAGGAAGGCGTGTGTACCGGATGATGGGGAATTGAAGACCAGTATTCTAAAAGAGGCACTCTATAGTGTATATGCTATGCTACCTTGTAGTACAAAGATGTATCATGATCTGCAGCTTCAGATTGGTGGCACAGTATGAAGAAGGACATAATTGACTATGTGACTAAATGCTTGACATGTCAGCAAGTCAAGGCAGAACATCAAGTTCCATCGGGTTTGCTACAGCCTATACGCATACCTGAATGGAAATGGGATCGGGTCACCATGGATTTTGTAAGTGGTCTACCTCTCACCCAGAAGAAACATGATGCAGCATGGGTAATAGTGGATAGATTGACAAAGTCAGCACACTTTACGCGATTAGGGTGACTACTCACCGGAGAAGTTAGCGGTGTATATCGGTGAGATAGTTAGATTGCATGGAATTCCACTTTCCATCATATCTGATCGAGACCCAAGGTTTACATCGAGATTCTGGAAGAAGTTGCATGAATCCTTGGGTACACAACTCCACTTCAGCACAGCTTTCCATCCTCAGACGGATGGGCAATCAGAAAGAGTAATCCAGGTAAACAATTGAAACCAACGAAATAGATACAAATATTGAATTGAAATGATAGTAATGACATGAAAAATTTGTCAGGTCCTTGAGGATATCTTTGAGGAGTTGTGTTATTGAGTTTGAGGAAGTTGGGATAGATACCTCCCAGCGGTAATTTGCATACAACAATAGCTACCAAGCTAGTATCCAAATGGCCCCGTATGAAGCCTTGTATGGGAGAAAATGTAGAACTCAGTGTCTTTGGACTGAATTGGGCGAAGACAAGCGGTAGGGCCGGACACAGTGAAACAGTGAGGAGAAGGTGAAATCAATCAAAGCCAACTTAAAGGTTGCCTCGCATGCATGTAAATCTTATGCCGACCAAGAGAAAAGAAATAGAATATGTGGTTGGCGACAAAGTGTTCCTCAAGGTGTCACCGTGGAAGAAAGTGTTGAGGTTTGGAAGAAAAGGTAAGTTAAGCCCTAGGTTCATTGGCCCATATGAAGTCATTGAGCGTGTGGGTCCGATGGCCTATAGGCTAGCTTTACCACCGAGTGGACAAGATCCATAATGTGTTCCACGTGTCCATGCTCTGGAGATACCGCTCGAGATCCTTCACATGTCATCTCCAGAGAAGAAATTGAAATACAGCCGGATTTGACATATGAAGAAGAACCTCTACGGATCCTGGCTTGGGAAGTAAAAGAATTGAGGAACAAGCAGATTCCACTGGTGAAAGTGCTTTGGAGGCACCACAACACCGAGGAGGCAACTTGGGAAAGTGAGGAGACGATGAGGCAACAGTTCCCTCAACTTTTGCATCAGGTAAATTTCGAGGACGAAATTTAAATTAGAGGGGAAGAGTTGTAACACCCTCCCGGTAACCATTCCGTACATTCTACTGTTCCGGTGACCGATGTCGGTCCGGACAGTTAGAACGTCCGGAAAAATAATTAAACTTAAGTGAGGGACCATAATTAACTCAAATATTAATAAGAAACACTTAGTAAAAATTTTAGAAATAAAATACAACCAAGTTAAACGAGCCGGTGCCCTAGCGAGGGGTAAACCGGAGGGAAGTTGCGGTTCTCGCAACTAGGAGCCCTAGACCCAGGGGAAAAATTATAAAATAATTTTTGGGACTCCAGAGAAGGGTCATTGAGGTTCCTATGGCATTATAATGCCAAGAAAATACCTAGAAAAATTTTTCAATCGGTACAGACGATTTTGGCCCGTTGAGCCAAACGGAGGGCATTTTGGTCATTTCGCCTTCAGAGGTGATTTTTGGCCGACTTGTCCAGTTAAGTAAATAATTAATATGACATAAAATATGAAGAAACATTACTAAAAATGAAATTTGAAATGAGTAGTGGAAAAAAGAGAAGAAAAATAAAAAAAAATGCAAATTATGACATCAAAGTGATGCCATTTAAAATGTTCAACCAATCATAATTAATCTACCATTTGACTAACTAATAAAGAGACAAAATGAAGACTAAATAACCACAAATTGCAGCAGCCATCCTCCCCAAAAGAAACAAGCCGAAACCCTAGTCCCATAGCCACCCTCCATGAAAGCTCTTTCAAGCTTCAAATTTCCATGCTTCCTCACCCTAAAACCCATAAGTCCCTTCATCAAAAATTAATCTCACATCTTAACCAAGCTCTTGGCAGCCAACAAGAGGAAGGAAATTGAAGTTTAGGGCTTGGAAAAATTCTGCCACTTGAGGTTAGTGCATATATACACTTAAAACTTTTAATTTCTATGTTAAGGACTTGAAACCAACAAGTATTTGTGAATGAAATGAACCAAACTCATGTGTATGTCCAATATAGAATTCGGCAGCCCTATTGAAGGTATAGGAATAAGTGTTTTGTTGGTCTTAAAGTGGACTAAAAATGATGTTGAGGATATATATATATATATATATATATATATATATATATATATATATATATATATATATATATATATAGGTGATGAATTGGTATGCTAACTAAGGCATCTTTGTAGAAATTATATTGTGAAGCTAGGGTTTTGGGGAGTAAAAATTAGCTTGGCTTATGAAAATTGTTAAAGTACATCCAAATGGTCAATTAGTGACCATTTGAAGGAATTTGACCTTAATTGGGACTGGAATAAAGCATGGCAAAGGGAAGGTGTGTGCTGCCTAGAGGGGCAGAATGGTGACTAAAAATTCAGTCCCTTTGCACTGCCATAACTTGGGCTGTGTTAGTCCAATTGGTGTTTGGCCAATTGGACATGAAACTAGGCTTATAATGGCACATTTTTGCTGAAGAAACCATGCCCAAAAGACCAAAGCAAGAGGACCAAAACTTGGTCCCAATCCGGATACCCTGCACTGATTCTGCAGAATTGACCAAATGAACAGTAAATGTTCATTTGGCCATAACTCACTGTAGATTTGGTCAATTGACCTGAAATTTTTACAGCAACAAGTTAAGACATAGATAAACAACTTTAATGGAGGAACCTACCCCAAATTATGGCCAGAACCTATCCAACCAAGTGGCTCTAGTTACTGTTCATGTTACTGTAGATATGGTAATTCTGCAGATTTGGCAATCCGGCCAGCTTGGGTTTTTGGGCCATATCTAGAGCTATAAAACTCCAAATGGAGTGATTCAAAAAAGGAAATTCAACTAGACAAAATAAGGAACAACTTTCATGTTTTACATTTCTTCAAATTCCCACAGTAACAGTGTCCAATGGAACAGTGAAGTTGACTCACCAAAACTGAAAATTTTGCTTGTGTTGAGTTACACTTTGGAATGGTATTAACACTTAATGCCAACAAGTTTTAAACACCAAATGTGCTGTGTTGGGAGTGCCAAAGTCAATGTATACATTTTTATTCTAAAAGTCAACATTTTTGTTGACCAATGATGAATAGTGACACCAAAAACATGAAATTCACAAATTGAAGAATTTAAAAGTTTCAAATGCCCTAGTATACCTAACAAGATTGGTTTTGATAGTTTGGCATGCCAATAGGGTTCAGTTAGCAGTACTGCACATGGCAATATGCCATTCCGTGATTTCATGGCTTTTAGCCATTCTGACTTTGTATTGAGACTTGGCCTTGTGCCTGATATTATTTACAGCTTGTTAGCTGTTCTGTTGCACACCGGGAGATGCATATGTGACCGATGGTGTGACGGCCCGAGGTACTAGGTACCCAGTGCCAGTTTACCCGTTATCCAGTCCAGTCATCTAGTGTAGGTTACTTGGGCAACCAAATGAATAAAAGTGAACAAAGTTAATGAATATACCAACACCAAACAAAGAAAGCATACACATTCTATACACATTTATTTTCTTGCTATTTTGTTTTATTATATTATTGCACCACTAAGCATCATTGCTTAGCGCGTTGCTTTTGCCACGCGTAGGTACTGGAGATCCTGATCGTGAGCCCAGTTGACCGCAGACTGGGTGAGTTCATCCTGTAGATCTGCACAGTGTCCGTGTCACCTCACCACCTGCAGTGCATTGGTAGGGCACTAGGTGTCATTTTGTCATTTTGATATTTTGTAGCAGATTTTTACTTTCTCATATGTATTTGAACTCATGTAATATATTTTGATGTTCATGTAAATAATGAAAGTTATGACTATGAATGCAAAATTTGAGCATATATTTATCGCTTGTATATGAGAAATGGATGTTGAGAAATGAAAAGATTATTGAGAATTGAAATTGAGAAATATTGTTGAGATTGTGGATATTGGAGTTTGAGATGATGGAATAAAAATATTGGAAGTGTTTTTAACAGGTTCCGAAGAACGGTTTTCTCCATTTTTAGCCGGTACTCCGCCGGATTTTCTTTAAAATTTTCGGAACCTTAAATGAATAATACTTTTGATAAATGGTTTAAATAAATTGTATTTCATAAATTATATGCAAAAGCATTGTATAAATTAATTGAGGAATATTACAGTGTGCCGGTACACCGTGTGGCATTACTTACTCGGGTATACTGTACACGGGTAAGGGGTGTCACAATAGATAAGAAAAAAAAATGATGAATAAAATAGATGAAAAAAAATAATGAGGAAAATAGGTGAGAAATAAAAAATAATGAAGAAAATATATTAAAAAAGAAAATATGGTAAATAAAAAAGACGAGAATAGAAAAAAAATTAAAAAAAAATTTAGAGAAAAGGGAATAAAAAGAAACAAAATGAGTAGTGGGAAAGAAAATGAGCAGCAGTTTATATAAGTGAATTAGCAATCGATTGTCAGTTACTAATTTTTTTAAAAAATTGAACGGAATTATTTTGGAGGAAAATTTTGTAATCAATTCACAATTGATTACTAATAGTAACTGATTGCAATCGGTTGCTGTTCGCAACTAATTTGCAAATCAGTTGCAAATTAAAATAAAATAAAAAATTAAAAAAAAATGGACGAGAATTTTTTAAGGGAAAAAAATTAGTTGCAAAATAGGTTTTCAAAAATCATTTGCTTTGCTGTTAGCAATCAATTTACAAACTTGTATAACTAGAGCCTCCGTATATCTACGTTTTACATGATCAAATCACCACATGACAAAAAAAAATGAAAGAACAAATTTATTAAAATATTTTAAATTCAAAAAATAAATTTTATTATGAATATTTTATAAAAGAAATATATCTCTTTACTCTAAAAATGAACCCAGCTAAGTGCTTATCCTTTTTCCCAATTATTGCACCAATATGTTTGGTGGATATCATTTTCATAACACTAGTGCTTCAATTCAATTCAAAATTGTAACATCCTTAATTTTTAAATAATTATTTTATATATATGTATATTTTATTTTAATTATGGTATTGTGAACTTCACGTATGTACTTTCATTTCGTGGAAATTCGATCGTCACCCGGATCTGTAATTTCGGGCCGAGCAGATAAACTCATGGAACCATTTCAGAACCAGGTCAAGATTATATGCTACTCCACCGCTTTTAGACGTTACGACCAGCTTGTCGATTTGTCATATGTAAACTCGAACTCTATATTACTCAATTTTTGCCTTGTACTGGGTTAGAATAAAATTTATAAAATATTCGTGGATAATAAGAAAATTAAGATTCCTATTGCAATAGCCTTATAATATTGTTAAGGACTGCGGGACAGGTTTATAGAATTTTTAAAGTTAGTTTGGATAGTCTTTGAAAAATATTAGTTTTGAAGTCTTATAATTGAGTTGTTTGATGTTGTGCTTATTGCTTGGTTTGGAGGGCCCAAGAGGAGCCATATAATGATGATGAGATATAGGTTGGGTTTAGAAGTATTATTTAAACCATTTTGCAGGTTGGGTTGGTTATAGGTATAGGGGAGATTTTGTCGAATTTTCAGCACAACTTAGGGTGTTTTTGGTCTTTTCTAAACTTGTATTGAGTCAAATATATTAAATAATTGCAATGAAATTATCAGGTGAGCCGGGATAGCCTTCCTCCTTTGCCCAGCCGCCGCAGTGACCTCGGTTCAAGTTTGTGAGTAAAATATTAATTTTAATTGTAATTTCGGTACTATTATATGTTCAAGTATGCCCATGCATCACTTATAAATATGTATCTATGTAGTTAAACACTATATACATTTTATATTGCATTTATAATTATTGAAGTGACATGGATATTGTTTGTGGTAATTTTGAGCACTGTGTGTGCGTGGCGTGCATGTGGTTTGGTATTGGATATGGACAGGACGGGTAGACACGGCTTGAGAGACACTCGTTGGGACCCCACATTTGGTTTATTAAGCAAAAGTTCGGCTTGAGAGACACTCGCTGGCAGATGTTGGATTAAGAGGGCTGTATAGGGATCAAATCCCATATATGTATTGTTTGACAGTGTTGGGTGTGTGAGTGCTCCAAATTATCTTTTTGCTGTTATGATATGATTTGTATGAAAATTATGAGGATGTTGCATATCATTCCACATGGTGTATTAGCTTTAGATAGCTATAGAGATTACGACTAAAATTGGTATTTTACTCTTTGAGTCGAATGCTCACTTCTGTTCATCTATTTTTTCAGGCTACAGAAGGATTATTTGTTGTGGCTAACCTGTTATTCTTCTTCGCAGGTTCATTGATAGTATTTAATATATTTTATACAATTGAGTTAAATTTTTAGACTCTACATGTATTAGAAGCATTTATTTTATTTGTGCTTGTATTATAAAAGTTATGTTGTACCTGTAAGATCATTAACTGTATGCATGATGGTATTGAATGAGGGAGTTGAGCTCCCATTTGAGTTATGACCTTTTGATTATGTGGAGGTTGAGTTGATCTCCTGAATTTATTACATATTGTGTTTACAGGTCGGTCAAGTCAAAAACTCCCCGTTAAATTATCAATTTTATGACTAGACTCTGTCCGGTTGAATTCTTGAAATTGAGCCCAAATGGGCCTTAGAGTTGGGTTAAGGAATAGTTAGACTTACTAAGGACTTCGGGGACTTTAGGCTGGCTCAGGTCCTAGTGCCGGTCCGGTCCATAGGTTGGATCATGACAAAAATTATCAATTTTGTTGTACTTTTTACAACGCATGTAATAAGTTATAAATATGAACAGTTAAATCTTAATTCAAATTAAAATAATAATAATAATAAATGGGACAGAGTTGAAATATGTATAATTACACTATTTAGCAATTTCCTATAGCCCAATTGAAGGGTGTGACTTCATAAAAGTGACATCATTTTTCACTTTCATTTAATGGGTGTGAATTCATTCATGTGATGTCATTGTTTACTTTTATTTTTTATTCAATTGAAATTTCACATATTCAAATTTAATTTCTATTATTTAAAAATTTTTTTAATTAAAAATTGAATACCTTGTCAATTAAACTGAATTAATATTTTAATTTTTAAATAAAGGATTAAAGTTAAATAAGAAATTTATATTAAAAAAAAAAACTAATTGATGGCTGTGACTTCATATACGTGACATAATTTTCCACTTTCATGGTGTGAATTCATTTACGTGACATCATTTTTGAAAATCATTCTTCTTAATGAATAGCCAATAATTAGTCTCATCCTATGATAAAAGCAGTAGCATTAAAAATAATAATAATAATAAAGAAACGATAAGATTACTCTTATTTAACTCTAAGTGGAATAATCACTTTTTTTTTCTTCAATCTTCTTTTGTAATTTTATATTCTTAATAATTGATTTTCACATCTTACATAATTAATTATGTAATAAAAAATTTTCAAAAAACACTTAATTATAAATAAATAGTTTCATCATAGATATTCTTATAATAAAATAAAATTATGATTATTTTATTTCTTTTAAAATGACAAATATTTTATTTTTCTAAATATATAAAAATAATTTTTAATGGAAATAATAATATATTATTATAAGTTGAACGGGTCAAGAAATTTTGATTTTTAAATGCAGCAATCTAGTCCAACAATTACCATAATTAAAATCAGTCTTCTTTCCTAATTTTTTATTAAAAAAAAAAAAATCTACAGCGCGAACGTGTTACACGTGAAAATTTTGAAGTATTATCAGATTATGTTTCCCCTCCCTCTATTGGAAGGGTGGCGTGGAGGCTATTGCTGATTGGCTGCTCATGATAATGTAATTGTGTGATGACTACACGCGTAACAGCTAAATTTGTTAATTATAGGTAATAGATGCTTCCTTCTAGCAAATTGTAATACTATAATTAATTATAATTGAAATTTAAAATTTTATAATTTTAAATTTATTGATTATAATTATTGGCATCTGGCAGATTGTTTCCGCGTAATTACCAATTCAATAGTATAATATATATATATATATATATATATATATATATATATATATATATATATATATATATATATATATATATATTCTTTTAATGTTTGCCAATCAAATGCTAGGATAATGGTTGTTGAGATTTTCTTTATATATATATTTTATTTTTTTGGCAATTGGGAAATTTTTTATTCTATAGAGATTTTTTTTTTCATTTTATAAATCAAATATAAAACAAGAATCCAGTCGGTGAGGGTTGAATGTTCTTTTTCTTCCTTTTATAAATAATCATGTAACGTTTATTTATTTTTTATTTTGATGATAAATTTTAAATTTTATATTTTATAAATTATACTATAAAATTTAGCTAATTAGATAATTCTTAATTAATTGTATTAAATATAATATAAATTTATAGTTAAATTTTTAATAATTATATATCTATTAAAATAAATTATATTTTTTATTTTTTAAATAATATTAACTATTTTTTTAATATTCTTTAATAAGAATGTAATAAGATAATATTTTTATAGTGTAATTACATTTTAAAAAAACTATATATTATTAAAAAAATTTATCGACAATAGCAAATCACAATTATTAATAAATAAATTATTTTATAATAATTAATTTAAATATTAAATTTAATAACACTTTAAATAATAATTATTAATAAATAAATTATTTAATAATCATAATTAATTATTTAATAACAATTATTTAATTTTAAATTTTTGACAATTAGTAGATTTTTTATTTTTTTTTAAATTAATTTATATATATCAAGCAAGGAATAAAAAAGCAAGATAGAAAAAGATAATCTAAGTTTTAAAAATTAAAAAAAAAAAGGAATAAACTGAATTTTGGAGTAATCCATACGTAAGAGCGAGGTGGATGTTATTCTTGAGGCAGAGAGAATCATGGGCATAGTTGTTGTGTCATCGAATGATTTTGATCGAGGAACCCCTATCGTCCTCACGCGTAAGATTCTTCTTTTCCTCGTCTTCTACAACTCGTGCCGGCAAATTTCAGCTCGAAAATGATACCAATTGTTAAGGGAAAATTACTGTTTGATTTTTATATTTTAATATAATTAATTAATTAATTTTTATATTTTAAAAAATATTTTATTTTTTCTTATGAAATTTATCGTTAAATTACTTAATTTCTTTATTAAATTTTTTTATTCATATTATTTATATTATTTTTTATTTTAAAGAAACTAATTATTTAATATATATATATGTATATATTTTAAAAAATATTATTATTTAGTCTTTTTATTTTAATAAAATTAATTAGTTGTTTAATATATTTTAAAAAATATATTATTAGATAAAAATATAAAATTTGCTATGAAAATTCAATTTTAATTTATATTTTTTTAATTTTTAATTCTTTGAATATTATTTTTATGTTTTATTTAATTAGAAATAAATTTCTTTAATTATTTAGAAATTTTTAAAAATTATAACTTACACTATTTTTATTAACAGATTAAAATAAAAAAAAATAAGGAAAATGAGTGATTATAGTGGAAAAAAATTAAAAAAAAAAGGATAATAAAGGAATAAGGGGGAGAGAATTATGGTAGTTTAGGTGTAAAAAATAATTATGCAACTAAATATTTAATAGAGTCAAATTATATGGACTAACTAATATATATATTTTTTTAAATATAAGAACTAATTAATTAGTTTTATTAAAATATATAAACTAAATAGTAAATTGACTAATATTGACTAACGAAAAATTTGACAGAGAAACTAAATAGTTTAATCAAACTTTTTACATAGATTAAACATTATATTTTTTTAAATACAAAGATCAAATAGTCAATTTTATTAAAATATATAAATTAAATTTAATCATTTTCATTTTGGATGATTAAATAAAATTTTAGAATATTATCATTTTGAAACCTTGATATTTTTGTGGTCACATAAGAGATTAAACCTCTGAATATTAATGAAAGAACAAGTAATGCTAATAAACTCAATTGATAAAAAAATTATTATTCATACTTGAAAATTTTAATTCTTCAACAAATTAAAGAAATCAATAATCCATGATATATTTATAACTGTCAAAAAATTCATTCAAATACTAAAAAAATAAAATAAAACTCCTACTAAAATAAAACCCTAGTAATAAGAAGAATATGACCATTATTAAGGAGAAAACCTTAAATTTAATCCTAATGAATATAAATATTTGAAGAAAAACTGAAATATATTTCAAACAAAATGGATGCAAATTTAAGAGTTTATAAAAAGAAAACTAAAAAAAAAAAAAAAAAAAAACAAATAATGAAAAGTGGTATGGGGTAGCTGCTAACAGAAAGTCACAAGTGGTCGCTCAAGAAAGAGATTTCAAAAAGAAAAAGTAAAAGAGAAGATGAGAGGAGAGAGTGAATTAAATTAATGTGTACGACTCAACAAAATCTAATACATCAAAAGTTATAAAATAAAAAATATATATTATTATTATTAATACTATTAAATATATATAATCTGGTATAAACAATTAAAAGTTATTTCTCAATTTATCACATATATAATTATATTATTTTATTTTGATAAAATTTACTATTAAAAAAGTTACAGTATAATTATAAAGTTAAATAAATTTTTGAATGCATAATATGCCTTTTCCCTCAATTAATTTTATATTTTATAAAAACAATAATTCAATAATTAAATTTATGAAAATTAATATATCCAAAGAATATTTAGAATCTAATTCAATAATAATTTAATGTAAATTTAAATTTAATATATTTCAGTGTAATAAATTTGAAAAACAAAATAATCATTTCTTATCATTTTTTAAATATTAAATAAAATAATTTTAAATCAATTTTTCAAAAACAAGCAATTTCCCTTGTATAAAACAAAATTAATTAAATTTAATTTCACTTTAAAAATTAATTTATGAGAAATTTATACAAATTTTATATATAATATATATATATAATATAAATATTTTATTTTAAATTAATACGAGATAATATATTCATCATATATTTAAATATAAATATTTAAAATATAAAATTTATAAATAAATATATATTGAAGCAATGTGAACTCCAATATCATATTTAAAAAATATATATATATATATATATATAATACAAACCCCACATCCAAATAAAGGTAGAATAAAATGTTGCCATATTGGAACCACGGCTTTCTGTGCTGCACGTCATGAACAACGTCATGCGATTTTTTATTTTTTTCAGAACGTGGTAAAAATAAAAAATATTAAAGAGTGCCATAAACATTCAAAACGTGTCTCTCCATAAACCATAAGAATAATTTATAAGCCAAATTTATTCAAAGATGGACCACTGTAGCTACATCAATTATTTAACCAATATTTAAAATTTTATTTTATTTAATTAAATATTTCTATATATTGATTAATTAAAATTTTCTTCGAAATAGTAAATAACAATTTTAACCAGGTAAAAAAATAATTTTATTGTCTGACATTTTATTATATATTTATAGCTTTCAATTTTATTTAAATTATAAAATAAGTGTTATAAACTTTTTAATTTTAATTCCATAATAAGATAAATTTTTTCTTAACATTTTATATATAATTTTATATTAAAAGAATATGATTTTTTTAAAAATAAAATTTTTTATTTGGAAATAATATTTATAAATAAATATGGCAGATGGTTTTTTAATATAATATTAATAAATAATAGTAGCATAGCATAAAAAATTAATAAAGCGTTGACTAAGTGTTGAAGTCACCTTTGTGTTCATTTTATGCTTTTACTATTAGATTAATTTATTAAATAATAATAATTATTATTAAAATAAAATATATTTTATAAAAAAAAACACTCTCCAATATTATAATTGATTAGAGTTATCTTATTGTCCCGTGTCCACCACGTGACTAATGTTTTGTTTTTTTAAGGATGGGCAACATTGCTGCATCGTTGGCCATGAAATCAGCTGCACGAGGCGATTAATGAATTTTAATTAGTAATATAATCGATTTTCACAATTATAATATATTAATTAATTAAATCAAAATCAATGAAGAAAAATTGTCTGTCACGTGATTTTTTATTATTTTAATAAAATCGTAGCCGCCGCATCCGACTTTTCCAAGACTAACCGCCAACCCAAATTTTATCTTTAAATTTATCTAAAAATAATTATAAATAATTAATAAATTAATCCAATAGTATTTTGACATGGAATGATATTATTGATATATTATATAAATAAGAAAATGAATTAAGTTGTTTAGCTTAACTTAATCTAATATAATTAAAGTATATTATTTAATTTCTCATTTAGCAGATGTGTGATAAGCTAAATTTATCCAATTTTCATATACCATATTTTTTGATAATTTTATTTTTTGTACCGTATTTTAAAAAAATCCTCCTCATTTGTTTGTTTTTTTTTAAACAAAACTGGATATAAAAAATCAAATAGTTGAATAATTTATAATTATAATTAAACGTGCTGATTTTAAATTAAAATTTTATATAATTATAATCAAAATCAATAATTAATTTAAGAAAATTTAAATTTTATTTACTAAATTTATAATTATGATAATCAAACATCACAAATTTTAAATTTTATTACTCAAATTCATAAAAAAATCTATTTATATATATTTTAAAAGAGTTATTTTTATTTTTTTTATTAATGTGATAATAATTTTTAAAATAATCAAATAGCTTAATTATTAAAGTATAAAATATTTTTAGAGTATTTAATTATATGATTATAAATTTAATAAATAAAATTTAAATTTATCTAAATTAATTTTAAGTTTTGCCTATAATTATATCCAATCTCGTTAGTTGAGATTTATGATCTAAAATTAAAACATTTTAACCTTTTACGTTTATTTAAAAAATATATATATAATTTCTTTCTACCATGCTAAAAATACATTCGTCGGTAACTTTATTTATTAGATATTAAGAACATGGATCACGTTGGCATCCACGATTTTGATACTCTATATATGTGGGCAACTTAAGCTTCTTTCTGCACTTAATCTCAAAACAAAATCCACCCTCCCTCCACCAAAATCTTTGTAGAATGGATTATATATGTCCATATTTTAACACCACCATAGCAGCAGCAGGCGTCTTTGCCTTGCTTATCCTCCCCTACTATCTACTAAGAAAATGGAAGTCTAGAGCTTCCAAGGGCATACTAGCACCCCAACCACGAGGCGCATGGCCTTTAACTGGTCATTTGTCTCTGTTATCAGGATCCCACCCTCCTCATGTAACATTGGGTGCACTCGCTGACAAATATGGTCCAGTCTTCACTATACGAGTCGGGGTTCACCCTGTTCTCGTGGTGAATAGTTCGGAGGTGGCTAAGGAATTATTCACGGGTGCTAATGACGTGATTGTGACCTTCCGTCCAGCACTGGTAGCCGCAGAACTTATGGGCTACAACTATGGTTTGTTTCCTTTCACCCCTGGTGGTCCATATTGGAGCGAAACGCGCAAGATATCCACCTTTGAACTTCTCTCCAACAGGCGGCTTGAGCTTCTCAAGCACATTAGAATCCAGGAAGTGGAAACTTCCATAAAAGAGTTGCACAAAGCATGGGAGGACAAAAAGGTTGTTGATATGAAGCAATGGTTCAGTGACTTAAATTTGAACGTCCTTCTTAGGATGATTATAGGCAAGAAATATTTTGGTGGTGGTGCTGTTGGTGACGAGAAAGAAGGGCGACTGTTCCAGAAGGGGATAACGATACTTTTTCATTATCTAGGTACGCTTGTTTTAAGGGACGCTGTTCCATTTCTTGGATGGATGGATGTGGGTGGACATGAGAAGGTAATGAAGAAAACTGCTAAAGAACTAGACGATGCTCTGGAGAAATGGCTACAAGAGCATAAACGGAATAGGTATTTGGGTGAAAAATCTAAAGGAGATCAAGATTTTATGGACGTTATGCTTTCATTTCTTGATGGCAAAAGCCTTGAAGGTTATGATGCTGATACAATCAACAAAGCTACATCCTTGGTAACCTATATATATATATATATATATATATATATATATATATATATATATATATATTCTCTGAATACATAAAATTATAAAATTTTCTATTTTAAAAATTAGTTTATTATCCACAAAATGACTTCTAAAGGTGAAAATGACCATCTGTTTGAAAAAAACTTAATTAGCCCTTGATTGAAACAATCTTTCATACTAATTCTACTCCAAAAGATATTAAAATACAAAAAATTATTTAGAGAAATTATTCCAATGAAATAAGAGTAGTATAATAGAATTATGGCTAGATTTTGATTGTTATGAAATTGACAGGCCAAAATTATTTGCAGAGTATGATTGCTGGGAATGAGACCGTTACAGTAGCTATGACATGGGCACTCGCACTGTTGCTGAACAACCAGCCTGTATTGAAAAAGGCGCAGGAAGAACTCGACAAAATTGTTGGCAGGGAAAGACTAGTAAATGATAAAGACATCAGCAAGCTTGTTTATCTCCAAGCCATAGTTAAAGAAACACTACGCCTCTACCCACCAGCTTTTATCCCTGGACCTCGTCAATTCACTCAGGACTGTAATATAGGTGGCTATTACGTCCCAAAAAACACTTGGCTGATGGTGAACGTTTGGAAGATCCAAAGGGACCCTCGTGTGTGGCCAGACCCAACAGAGTTCAAGCCAGAAAGGTTTCTCACAACCCATAAGAACGTTGATGTCAGGAGTCAAAATTTTGAGTTGCTTCCATTTGGAGGTGGCAGAAGAGCTTGCCCTGCAGCATCTTATGGACTTCACATTGTGCATTTGACATTGGCCACCTTACTGCAGGCTTTTGAGATTTCTACTCCTACAGATGCTGCTGTTGATATGACTCCTGGCGTTGGACTAACAAATATGAAAACAACCCCTCTGGAAGCTGTAGTCTCGCCTCGCCTGCCTCCATGTTTTTATGAATAGTGAATGGGAATCCTGTTGTTATGAATAATAAAAGGGAACCATTGTAGAAGGAGCAATATATACGTCTCTTGCCACTCCCAATATTTGTATGCTTAAATATTTGCCACTTAGCATATATAGGTTGTCCTTTTCTGTAATAATTCCTCTAAATATATATGGTAAGTTTCCTAGTTGACAAGTTATTTTATTAACTTTTTTTTTTTTTATAAGTGATTCAAATCTTATTAAAATCAAACCAGCAAAAACTTAGTATAAACAGATTCAATTAAACCTAAATTAATAGGCTTTTTTCAAAAACACCCAACCTAAAATCTGAAGTGTTAGGTGAAAAAAAATTAAAAAGTACTACACTAAGATAAAAATCAAACTGTCATACAATAACCACGATCCTATTGCAACACAAAAACAAAAACAGAAAGCTTTTGATTTTGCAGAAGTCTATTGGGATTTGCATTCTTGAAGTGGAAATAGTTAGGTTGTTGTTTTAAAACATTTAATGCCGTTTTCGATTATTTATTCAACAAATAAGGAAAGAAAAAGAAAGAGATATATTATCAATTTATTAATATATTGCAGCCTCTGATTTTTCTAATTAATTGTTTGCTTCTCTTTGTATCTTTAGCGAACAATCGTTGAATTTAATTTGCTCATGTGTTCCTTTATCTTAAAGACTGAGATAAAAAATATACTGAAAGCTAATTATCACCTGTCCTCATCAGATTTAGGTTATTTCTTGCTGGATTATTGTAGTTTTTGCTTTCTCATCTGATTACTTTATACTATGTCAATTGATGCAATTAATCTTAATTTATGAGAAATTATTCAATTTTTTTAGCTTTTTTTTTTTTTCTCTTAAATCAATGTAAGACTCACTTTGCATATTTTAATCATCAATTGAAAATTTTATAAGAGACGCATTACTTTTTAATGTATTTCGAATATTTTATAAATTTCCTTTGTTCGTAGAAATAACTACTTGGATAAAAAAAAAAAAGGTATTGTATAATATATTAGTTTATAAATATTTTTTTATTTAAAAGTGCTTTAATTAACCAAGCTATAAATAAACTGTAAAAGGTCACATTTTTCTTATATTATAGAAGTAGCACATGACAAGCTGAAATTGTGTATGACTATACATAAGACCATCACCTAAAATTCAACTGGTTTTGAATTGAATTTACATCTATTTAGTCACCAAATTAAGTCAAGTTAGACAATAATTCTCATTCATGCATGCTTGTATTTATTATTGTCTATTTTATTTTGCAGATATGTTCTCAAATACGGCATATAAGAAGAAATTACTTTCAAAATTTGACATTTCCAATTAATTTCATGAGATTGCTTAGTATTTGAGTGGTGTTCTTTACTTATAACGTGATTGACGATGAATCCTTGAAATCGATCAAATAGATAAATTTTGAGAGAAGTAGCTGGAAGTGTCTTCTGGCAGAAAAAGAATTAATTTATTTTATTTTGTTGAGTTATTTGTACAGCGATAGTTTGTTGAATTTTGTAGAGTTAGTGCAAGTGTATTACATTCTTTAAACATTTATGTAATCTTCCTATAATTAAGGAATGATAATCAATCGTTCAATTTTTTCTTCAAATTCAAATACTTATATATATCAGAGTAAATTATAATTTGAGATAAAAAAAAAAAACAGGTTGAGTAATACTATAACGAGTTAAATTTAGATAGATTAAGGGGTTAGTTAAAAAAATTAGAGTCGAAGTCTCAACTCAAAAGAAGAGGCGAAATCATAAATGGACCATCTCCATGTCATTTAAGTGACGATTGAATTTATAAACTTAATTTCAATCAAGTGTAAGGGGTAGTTTTGAAGTCCCAAGAATTAAAGAATTGAAGAAGAATATAGCTAAGAAAATAATTATATAAATGATCGTTATTGATTAATAATAGTTGTTGGTAGTTGCTGTACCGAGTTGATGGTGAACTAATGGATATATGTTTAAGTCATATATTTATCAGTTTATTTATATTTAAATTTAATTGATAGTAATATATAAATTAAAAGTTTTAATAACATTTTTAAAATTTAAAGAATAATTAATTTTTTAAAATAACTTAATTTTATTTAAATTTTTTATTAATTAATTTTTCTAAACGCCTCATATGTTAAAAATGCATATGAAAATGTTTTCATGAAATCAATGCAATTTTTTTCTAAGTAATGGTTAAAGAAACATACTCTCTTTCTTTTTTCTCTCTCATTCTTTCCTTGTAGGTTTTTTAGGGTAACCATTGATGAGCGCTTTCATTATTGGTCCTTTCCATTTTCCTTTTTTTTTGTTATTTTTTTAATAATTTTTAGATTTGTATTATTTTATAATATATTTGTATTTATCATTTTAATAAATCAGTTTTGTTATCTTATTTGGAAAGATCTAATGTCTCTTCTCATATGAGAATTTGATTTTTTCTACTTTTCAGAATTTATTATTTTTTTTTATTGCAAGTTATTTTTTTTATTATTATGAAATTAGGTATTTTACTTTTATTATTTAAGTAAGAGTGTAATAATAAGAGAGTCATATTTTTCTCTTGATGAGTATTTCAAAATTTGATAGTTTTAATCGAACTTGTAAAAAGAACGTGAAATTAAATAGTGATAAATTATAATAAAATATAATTCATACAAATGGTCAAATTAAATATTTTATTAATAAAATTTGATCATTTAAATTAATATAATTATTATTATATTTTATATAAATATTTTATTTTAAAATTTTTTATTCAAAATTATAATAACGTTATTGCATCCACAAGCCCATCGTTATTTATTTTTTTTATTTTATTTCTAGCTAGCTTATAAATAAAAATTTTAAAAATATTAATTATTTTAATTTTAATTTAATAGAAATTAGTCGAATTTAACTGTTTAATGAAACTACTTTTCTTTCCTAAAAAATAAAGTGCTAGGTTGATTATTTAATGGTAGAATTGAAAAAAAAAAGCTTAAAAATATATCTTATATTTTAATGATTTCTTTTAGGGTTGTGCACGATTTTCAAGAGTTTCGAATTAAATAATCATACCAAACTAACAAGAATCATACTAAATTGAAATTATTATGATATTTTAATTCGGTTCTAATTTTTTATAAAGAACTGAATTAGAATTATATTGAAACTAAACTATAATCATATCGAACAGAAAATTGAATTCATACATATATTTTTTTCTATTTTTTTAGATATATTATATACTTTTAATATAATTATATATATATATAAATACATAGTTATGAATTAAATACAATCATGAATTAAATACAATATAATATTATATTTTATTTTTATATTTTTTAATAATATTAATTATAAATACATTAAATTACTCTGTAATTCTTAATTATGAATGTACTATTATATATGTTAATTTATAATTATATTTATATCTTATACTTAAATATTATATAATTAATAAATATTTAAAATATATATTATATAATATATCTGTACTATTATAGTATATAATACATATATTATATATACACTTTGTAGTTAATGATGGTATAATTTAGAAACAATTAAAAAATATATTATACGATATATTATGTATTAATAATCTAATTTAAAACTTAGATGTTAATTCAAATATGATTTTTTTAAAATAATTAATTATATAAAATCATTTCAAGAACTGAGAATCAAATCAAAATTGAAATTGAAAAATTAAGAATCATGTTGAATCGAAATCAAAACAATAAAAAACCAAATTGAAACTTTATCGAAATTTTAATTTAAATATGATTTTTTTTAAATAAATAATTACATAAAATTATTTCAAAAATTGAGAATCAAATCAAAATTGAAACTAAAATATTAAGAATTATATTGAATTGAAATCGAAACAATAAAAAATTAAATTGAAACTTTATCGAAATTTTAATTCAAATATATATATTTTTTAAATAAATAATTACATAAAATCATTTCAAGAACTAAGAATCAAATCAAAATTGAAACTGAAAAATTAAGAATTATATTGAATTGAAATCAAAATAATCAAAAATCAAATTGAAACTTTATTAAAATTTTAATTTAATTTCAATTTTTAAGTAAATCCAAAATCGAATCAGAAGTGCACTTTTTTTAATATAACAAAATTATACTTTCCGAATTTATCTATTCTAATAAAGTGGCTAATTTAAATAGGATTGAGCATAAAATTGTTAAAAAAAAAAAATCTCTAGCATAGAAAATAGACAATCTTTAGAAATTTCACCTAAAAAATCGATAAATATACAATAAAATAAGAAGCAATTTTAAAATAATAAAAATTGTTTCAACATTATCATCCCCTTTAGCAATTTATGAAATGATATTGAAAATTTTAAGAAAAGAAAGAAAAAAAAAGGAAAATAAACAGGAAATTATTCCACCTCCTGCACCTTAGTCTTTAATTTTTTTAACCGTTGGATCCAAGTAGGTCGACGTGGCATATATCAACCGCCTCACCTGGAACAGCGGACCTCGACGTTTCTACGCCGGAAGAAACGAATTAGGACTTAAGCCTAAAGAAGCTCCGATCAAGCTGAGCTTTTCGATAGTTTTTGGCATCTGATTTTCTGATAGTAATTTATCTGTTCCCAGCGATTAGAGGATTTGTTCTTTGAGTCTCTTCCTCAAGTTAGTCGACCATGGGCCGCTCGCGAGCAGTGTCCCATTCTGTTCTTGAAGACGTCAACCAAAGGTCTGTACCGTAAATTATTTATTCTTTTATATTTCGAAATTGCTGCAGAAAATATCAATTTTATCCGACATTGATTGATTGGTTTGTTGCTGAGAAATTCACAAAAAATGGGAACACTTGCTGCCCTTCTGAATGAATTTCTAGTTTTTATTTCAGTGATACTCTATTAAACAGTGCCTAATCGTGACTAGCTGCAAAATCGGAGATCATTTTCAATTCCCTTTTCGTTTTTGGTTCAGTTACAAGGTTATGCACAATTAATTTGCTTGCTTAGTTTTTCTGTTGAAAAAAGAATTCGATTGTGTTTTTTATAGGCTATATTGCAAATAATCTGATTTTTTTTTGTGAGCGTTTATGAGGGATTATTCACTTTTTAATGTCCAACTCATTAGCAAGGGTTGTTTTCAGTTCCCAGAACTCATTCTGGAAGTCATAAGTGGCGGAAAAAGATAAAAGAAAATTCATTTAAAACTATTACTTTGAGGTCAAGCACTCGAGTTCAGCATTTAAAGGACTGCTCTTTTAGTTCCAATGAAAAATGAAATACAAGAAGTGCTTAATGTTTGTCCTGAGAACCCGTGCAATTGCAACCTTATGGATTCTCTGATTCATACTTGGTTTTGGAGTATTGGATAGCCTTTTGTAGCTGTTTTGGTGTTGGATCATGGCATTAGATTTGGCTTCTAGACTGTGGTGTTTTATCTTCGGCATTGCCCCACTGGATATGATATCTGTCTCTGTCCCCTTTGTTTTTTGAGCAGATCAAAGAGAAAAAAGACAGCTTCCAGTCTAGAGAGTGCACAGACTGCATCTACAGGTATATTTTTGTTGCCCTTCCTTACAATTGCAAGAGCAAGCATACATTCTTAGTTGCATTCATGTCTCTTGTCTCATAAAATGCAGTATGCCAAGAAATGAGTGAAGGGAAAGCAGCACTGTATCACTGTAATTATTGCAATAAAGATATCTCTGGAATGGTTCGCATTAAGTGTGCAGTGTGTCCAGATTTTGACCTTTGCATAGAGTGCTTTTCTGTTGGAGCTGAGGTTACTCCTCATAAAAGCAGTCATCCGTACAGGGTTATGGTAAGACATCCCTTCGAACATATATAGTTTGTTGTGACTAAAATCGTCTGTGTACTGTGCTTCTGTTGATGTTTAGACAAACATGTATGAGGAGTCTTCTCGTCAATATTTGTATATGTAAAATCACATGTAGAAGAACATATTCCTCATTCCTCTATTCTATGGTCCACTATGAAATAAAATTGAAATTATGGATCAAATGTCATTTACCTAAGCTGGTATACGATTGAATTATTTCTTTTCACAGGACAATTTGTCTTTTCCTCTCATTTGTCCAGACTGGAATGCAGATGAAGAGATTTTACTTCTTGAGGTATTTCTTTTATGAATCAATTTAGATTTACTTCATGTTTTTTAAGTATTCGTCTAATCTCTCTTAAATGCTGCTAACAGTAAATGTGAATCTGCATGTTTTTACACATGATGTTTGGCTGAACATTTCTTATTTTTAGGGCATTGAAATGTATGGATTTGGAAATTGGACTGAAGTTGCAGAACATGTTGGAACCAAGAGCAAGTTGCAATGTATTGATCATTATAATGCTGTTTACATGAATTCTCCATGCTTTCCTCTTCCAGTAAGATTTAATATCATAGTATATGTCATTCAGCCTAATAGATAAAAGTATAAAAATATGCATGCATATCAAATGGTAATAATTATAATACTATATTTTATTTGCCTAGGACATGTCTCATGTTATGGGAAAGAGCAGAGAGGAGCTCCTTGCAATGGCTAAAGAAAACTGTATAATCAAGAAAGGTTAGATTCCCATTGATTTGATTTTTACTTGGAGACATTTTGAGGCTATAAGTGATGTGGAAATTGAATAACCAGTTTTTTAATAACAATTTTGACTAGTTGGCAATGGTATATTCTTTGGAAATTGGATAAACTATTTGCATTGATATATTCTTTGGAAATTGGATAAACTATGTGGTTGTGACAAACCATTAAGAAAATTCATAGGTTGTTGATATGAGTTTGCATTATATATGGGGGCTATTTCCTTTGGGCAAATTTAATTGAAGGGACAATTAGTTATATGTTTTTGTTAGTTGTGTCTTATATTTTAAAGCTCTGCATACATATTTTAAATCGATTCTCTTGCATTAATCTAAAGTTTTTCAATTCACCCTTTCTTTATATGGGGAGTCTACTTGTGTTCATTCTCCTAATGTTCTGTTGCACATTGCTATTGAGAAAAACACCTTGAAACTTTTTATTGAAAGCAACTAAAGTTTGCTACCTTCGGAAAGAGTGCCAGACAAATTACGTATTAATTCATTTTAATGTAGGCTTATATAAGTGATTGAGTTATTTTATATATCAAAATGATTAGCTGATTCAATGTTGCAATCCAACCACTTATATTTACCTTTTTATTCTTGTTCACTCCCGTTGTGGGACTTAGATTTTCAACAAAATGCAATGCTGAATGGGCCTTGAGTCTATTTGTTGGTATTCCTATTTTCCTTTATTTTTTTTTATTGGCATGGTATTTTGGATATATATGTGAGATAAGATGCTATATTGACAGGTAGTTTTATTGCCACAGAGTTTCCTGCCCTTGGGGAGCTTACACCGAAAGATGAGTCTCATTTATCTGCAAGAATCAAGTATATCCATCTTCTCCATTATAGAATTACGTAATTCCATTTGCACTGTAATATTAATTTGCTGGTCATCATCAATGTGCTTGATCAGAAGTGAAGAACAAAACAAAGATGTAGCTTGTCAATTGTCATCAAGCTTAAAAGCAGGTACGGATTGGCTATTGATGGTCTTGACTCTCGAGTCTTGACACACATTTTTTTTTTCTGTTGGCTGTCTTGAAGGTTTCCTTTTGTGGATGAATATGCAAGTAAATCCATGTGTTTATGTCCTTTTCTTTTTGCATCAGAATTCGGTTCTTTTATGAGTTCAAGCAGTGGTAACACTTCCACAGGTGCAGTCAAGAAGGCCTCCAATATGGCCCAGATTAAGGATGGCATTAAAGTGGAAGGTATGCTTTCTACAGTTTATTGTATATCAGAATCATTGCTGTTTGAGAACTGCATTCTTCAAGGGACTGTTCTTATTTGACAATTGGCTGAATAATTGCCAGATTCTCTGGCAGACAGGAGTAATCGAGAGAAAAACTTAGGATTTCAGGGAGGAAGGGCCTTCCATGACAGAGTTGAGTGGCTACAATTTCAAGAGGCAGGAATTTGAGATTGAATATGATAATGATGCAGAGCAGTTGTTGGCAGATATGGAGTTCAAGGATACTGACACTGATGCTGAACGTGAGCTGAAACTACGAGTTCTGCATATATACTCAAAAAGGTACATGGACTTGCATAAATATGCACATAAGAAATATTTAGGCAAACTGATAAACAGTCTACACTTTTATTTATTTCAGAATGAGATAAATCAGGAAATTTTATTTGGCATTAGGGCCAGAACTATCAGCATATTTTAATCCAGTCCACAAGCAAATGATGGTTTTGGTCTTGGTCTGTTGTAGTCCTTCAATAGCAAATCCACTACCCCACAATGTGATATCATGAATTTATTGATCCCTATTTTTACTGCAGTAGACTTTGGGCATTTAATGCTCAAGCTTGAAAGATCTTAAGAAAGTAGGTGTTAGACTAGAACTCAATTTCATGAAATTTTAGCTTCAAATTTGACCACTAACCTTATACTTTTGGAATTGTTGACAGGCTGGATGAGAGGAAGCGTAGGAAAGATTTCATACTAGAAAGAAATTTACTTTACCCAGATGCATTTGAGAATACCCTTTCACGTGAAGAGAGAGAAATATATCAACGTTACAAGGTCTTCATGAGGTTCCACTCAAAAGAAGAGCATGAAGAATTGATGAAGTGTGTTATTGAGGAACATCGGATTGTTAAAAGAATACAGGATCTCCAGGTTTGATGCATGCCTCACACTTGACCTTGTTAGCGAAAACACTATTGAACACACAGAGATTAGAAAATATAGAGAGAAAAATGAACACAAGCATTCAGCCCCTCATCGCAGAGCTCCTTCCCTTTGCTGGGGGCCTTAGTGAACAGTAATTTCCCTCTAAAAAAAATAACTCAACAGACCTCCATATGCTTATCTAGTTTATCATATCTCAGTAAATTTTGGCCATTGTTATAGTGCTAGTGCTATCAATAGTAACTGGCTGTTTGAGAATAAAATGATACTTTATCAAACTATTTTTCACTGCCCAAATGCTAGGATTTATATCTGTTTCTTCTTAACCAATTCAAAAAAAATTTTTTTTTTCCTTATTCATTAAATTATTATGTTAGACTTTTATGGGATGGATATATATAAATTTTTTTTTTTTTTTTTTTTGCATTCTCACTTGCTGTTTACCAGGGTTTCTTTGATGAATAATCAGTATGATTGTACATCTCTTTTGTATTAATATTAGTTTTTTCTTTCTTTTCTTAATTCCATGTTACTTTGGAGTGAACTGCAAACCTGTTCTGCCCTTTTGCAATTGCATTTCCCGTTTATGTTGTTATAAGAAAATATACATTTTCTAGGAAAAAGAGCAAGGACAACCACCCCCCCCCCCACCCCCCCCCCACCCCCTTTTAAAAAAAAAAAAAAAGAAGAAGAAGATGAAAACATGCAAAAAAAGCCAATTATGAAAGTACTGTTCTCCAAATCATACTGAATGACACTATAAACTCCTGTAAAAGTCCCTGAAGCATAAGCCTGTCAAAAAGCCAGGAAAACTACCTTATCCTGCAATAGATTAGGAAATGCGACCCTATCCTTGAAAATCTGGACATTTTTTCCATCATAAAACTCTTCCGAAAGCACAACTCCGACGGTATTTGGCATAGTTTCTACCACCAAATCTTCTCATTTTTAAAGCAACAAACATCTTCGAGTTACCTATACAAACCCTATGAAAAATCCAATTCCAAATAGTACAAGCTGCATCATTGTGTAATAGCAAGTGAGAAAAAACTCACAATGCTTACAACACATTTCTCTTCCATCAAAATACAATTTTGTCTTTTATGAATGATAATAATTGAAAAATATTAAAAAATGTATTCTCAACAAAATAGTAAACATATATGCGCCATGCCGTAATAAAAGGCCTAAAAGAAAACAAAAAGAAGCTGTTTGCTCTTCTTGGAATTTGTAATTGAGCAATCTATTAGGGGTAAGCAGAATTCAATTCAAAACCGAAAATACTGGCTAAACTGATCTAATTTGGAAATTTGATTTGGGCTTTTATTTTAAGGAATTAGGTCCATTTGGATCGGTTCGGTCTTTTGAGGAAAAAATTGATAAAACCGAACTGAATAGTTTTTAGTTTTGAATTAATTTTTATTGGGTCTCAAATTAGAATTAAAATGAGAAAATATAACTTTGATTAGTTGTGAAATAAGTCCAAAATAAGCCAAAAAAAAAGACCAATATGAGGCCCAAACTGAAAAACCGCACCGAACTGGTTCAGTTTGGTTTGCTACAAATTTCGATTTATTTTGTTTTTCGGTTTTCCAAACTGAACCAACCAATGGTCACCCCTAATTCCTATGACAAGATATTGCTTCTAAAAACACTTTTGGTAACTGACTTGAGCCCATTTTGTACTCATACCAAATAAGATGTGGTCTCTCTGTAATGTTTGAGAAAAATAATTGTGCAGGAAGCTCGAGCTGCTGGCTGTCAAACAGCTGCTGAGGTGAATAGATTTATCGAGCAGAAGCAACAGAAGGAATCTGATGAAAGTGCCCAAAGAGTGAAAGAAAGTACAATAGCTGGTCCAGGTGCTAAAGTGTTGCAGAGGCCTAGTAATGTTAAAGGAGATGTTGATGGAAGCCCCTGTGGAGTTGTTAGGGGGTCCGCTTATATCTCAAGCCCCCTAGATGATTGGGATATCTCTGGATTCCTTGGGGCGGATTTGCTCTCTGAATCAGTAAGATGCTGTTTCAACTTATTGATAATTTTGTTATGGTTAATCAACAAAAGACTCCACCTTTGTCCAATTTGCAATGATAACTAGTTCTTTAGTCAATTATATACACAGTTTTAAATCAGTGTCCATTACAGTTAAACTTCAAAGGACATGCCAAACTCCAAAATGCTGATGTGGCACATATTTTTCATTAAAATCATGACAGTATATTTAACAGTGAAGGGTAAACTAAAGAGAAAGCATGACGTGAATTATCTTTATTTTCCCTATTTTTATTTGTGTTAAAAATAATTAATCATTTTAAAATATAGCATTAGTGTTTTTTCTTTCTGTGGGTCTTACACGACCATCTCATATTTTTGTATGAATCTTTTTTGAGTTGAATGTATGCCACGTTAGCAATTTGAGAGTTTAATGCCCGTGCAAGTTTGGTAACAATTTACAAGATTAAAAGGATTGATTGTACTTGAAATTGGATAATCTTTGGAATTTTCTAATCTTTAACTCTTAGTTGTCAGATGATGTTTATATTTTCCACTGTGCCCTTACAATTTTTAGTTCTCAGTTAATTTTGGAAGCCACCACCCAAACTGCTTGATCTAAAATATATGTGTGCACAAATTGTGTTCAAAGCTTGAGGTTTTTTTACTTCTTGTGTGGTATTCTTGCACACAGGAGAAACGTCTTTGTGGTGAGCTGAGAATACTACCTTCACATTATCTCAGCATGCTTCAGAAAATGTCATTGGAGATTATGAAGGGCACTGTTAGCAAGAAATCTGATGCACATATCCTGTTCAAAGTGGAGCCAAGCAAAGTGGATAAAGTTTATGATATGCTGGTGAAAAAGGGGATTGCTCAAGCATGACTAAGTATTTTATCCCCATTCTTGTTTACCAACTTTGTACAAATTTTGTTTGTGAAATGCCTTTGTGCTTCATGCATCTTGTACATTAAATTTCTTGTCAGCAAATGTTTATATAAGGAAATATAGAGCACAGTAATCTTTTATGGGGTCTAATTTCTGTGATCAATGGTAAAGTGGTCTAGTATTTGCTGATCTAAGGATAAGAAATCGTGGATTCTGAGCACTGGATACGTACTCAAATTGCGTTTGGCTCTAGAAAACATTACAAATGGTTAAGAGCCACAGATGGGAATGCTTCTATGATGCTCTTACAAAGAACAGGATAAACCCATCAGTTCTCCCATGATATTTTACGCACCTTAGACATGAATTAATTTAGTTATTTTTTGCAAATCTTGGCCAATTTAGGCCTTGCTTAGTTGTAGAAAATGAGGTCTGTTCTGTTTCCTAGAAAACTATTCCAAGGAAAATGTAAGTAGGAGTTTGGTGTTCAATTATATAATTTTCCCAAGTGGAAGCCTGGGAATCAATTTCTCAAGTTTTCCAAATTTATGCTAACGTTTGAAAAGAGTGATAACTCTAATTTGTTTTTCAATAAATTCGGTGCTCTACTGTGAATGTCGCAAAAATTTGTCATTAACTTTATTCCAGCAGTCAGATGCCTTGACGTGACGATATTAATAACAATTAAGCTTTAATTTTAAATTAATTAAAATTGATTATATGAATTAATTTTTTCATTTAACTCTAATACAAAGCATACCGAATGAAGAGAATGTTCATTGGTGGAGATTTGAATGGACATGTAGGAAGTAATAGGCAAGGTTATGAGAATGTTCATTGAAGTTTTGGTTTTGGCAAATAAATGAAGAGGAAAAAAGCATCCTGAATTTTGCTATAACATATGACCTAATATTAGCAAATACCTACTTTATAAAAAAAGCGTCACATTTAGTGACTTTTAAAAGTGGGAAACATAGAAGCCAAATTGACTTCCTCTTAACCAGGAAGACAAATAAAACTCTATGCAAAGATTGTAAGGTCATTCCAGGAGAGGTTTTAACAAGTCAACATCGGTTAGTGGTCTTGGATATCAAGTTTAGGAACAATTCAAGTAAGGTTAAAAAAAATAGTGTGGCTCGAACTAGGGGTGGCCACGGTCCGGTTTTGAACCGGAACCGGTTCGATTAAAATCGATCAAATTCGAAACCGCTCAACCTGACCAAATCGCTATTCTGCGGTTTGGTTCAGGTTCTATTTTTTAAGAACCGTGAACCGGCGATTCCGAACTGGATTGAATCGACGATTTCGAACCGGATTAAATCTGCGATTTTAATATAAAAAAATTCAATAAATATGTTACCTCACTCCTAATTCATTTATATATATCATTAATTCTCTACACAATTATTCTCTGCATTTTTTTCAATTCTTAATATTTTTTCAATTTTTTTCAAATTCTCTAAATAATTATTTTCTACACTCATTTTAATTTTCAATACTCTCTCAATTTTCCTACTTTATTATTTTATATACTTACTGAAATTTTCAATACTATCTCAATTACTTTGTTATTACTTTAAATCCTCAATAAAATTTTCAATACCCTCTATTTTAATTTTTTTTTTCTTTTATGCCTTTTAATTATCAATTATTATATAATTTTTAAAAAAAGGCAAGTAATAGAACTAAAAATTTTTATTCCTCTAAATCCTAAAGGGATATTTAGGCAAAATTAAGTTCATACACTTTTTGCTAATTTCTTTTAAAAAAATTAATTTCATCTCTAGTTTTTTAATCAGGTTCAAGTCTTTATTTATTAAATTTTTCTTAAAGATAAATTATTTTCTTTCTTTTTTTTTCTTATTTTATTTTGATTGAATAATTTCTAAGAAAAATTAAAATATTTTTACAAATATAACTTAAATTTTGAATCAATAAAATTTTTCATTAATTTTTTTTGTCTAAACTACTCTTAAACCATCTCTAAACCGCTTCCAAACTATCCTCCAAATCGTTTTAAATAGCTTCTTTCGAATCGTCTTTCAAACTGTTATAAACCGGGGCTTAAACCGAAACCAGCGGAGTTGGAACCGTCTTCTAAACCGTCCCCTGGCGGTTTAGTTCAGGTTCATGATTTCATTGAACCTAAACCGGCGGTTCAAGAACCGTAATCGGTAGTTCCTGAACCGTGACTACCCCTAGCTCGAACAAAGTGGTGGGAGTTGAAAAGAGTAAAGCAAGTGAAGTTCAAAAATGAGCTTCTGGAGTCCGAAGCATGGAAGCTGAATGTGGAGGCCGATGATATGTGGATACAGATGGCATCAAAGATTAGAGAAGTAGCTAGAAAAGTACTTAGAGTCTAGAGGACATAGACCACCCTCAAAAGAGAGATGGTGATGGAATGAGGAAGTACAAAAGGCGGTGAAGAGAAAGAAGAAATGGTAAAAGAAATTATCTAAGTATGATAATAATGAGGCATATGAACAGTACAAGATAGCAAAGAAAGAGGCAAAAAAGATAGTTAGTTAAGCAAGAGCGCAGACCTTTGAAAAGTTATATGAGAAACTTGAAACTAAAGAATGGGAGAAAGATATTTATAAATTAGCAAGGAGGAGAGAAAAGAAATGTCAAGATTTTAATCAAGTTAGGTGCATTAAGGATAAAGAAGGAAAGTGTTGGTGAAAGATGAGGACATTGAAGAAAGATGAATAAATTATTTTGATGATCTCTTTAACAATAGTCAAAGTGGTAATAGCGTAAATATAGACTACAGAGCAATAAAAAGAAATGTGAATTATACTAGAAGGATTAGATCTTTAGAAGTAAAGAAAGCACTTAAAAGAATGAAAGTGGGTAAAACCTGCGGACCCGATTGAATACCAATTGTAGTGTGGAAGTGTTTGGGAGATATGGGAGTGACATGGTTAACTAAATTGTTTAATAAGATTTTAAACTCAAAGAAAACGCCTGATGAACGGAGGAGGAGTATTTTAGTATCTATTTTTAAAAAATAAGGAGACATATAGAGTTGCTCAAACTACAGCGGAATTAAACTCATGAGCCATACTATGAAGTTGTGGGAGAGAGTTGTGAAACATCTACTACGTGATGACACTTCTATTTCTCCCAATCAATTTGGCTTAATGCCCGGTCGTTCAACTATGGAAGCGATCTTTCTCATTAGAAGCTTGATGGAGAAATATAGAGATATGAAGAAAGATCTATACATGATTTTTATCGATTTGGAGAAGGCTTATGATAGTATTCCAAGAGATGTCTTATAGAGAGTGTTAGAATAAAAGAGGGTATCTATTAGGTACATACAAATGTTGAAAGATATGTATAATGGAGCAACTACTATTGTGCGCACAGTGGGAGGGAACACAAGAAATTTTCCTATCTCAATTGGATTACACCAAGGTTCAATTGTAAGCCCTCTGTAAGCCCTTACCTTTTTACATTAGTTTTATATGAATTGACGAAACATATACAAGAGAGTATCTTTTGGTGCATGATGTTCGCGAATGATACAGTTTTGATAGATGAGATGCGAGAATGAGTCAATAGAAAGTTGGAGCTTTGGAGAAGTACTCTAGAGTCAAAGGGTTTTAAGTTAAGTAGAACGAAAATATAATACATGCATTGTAAATTCAGTGAAAGTCGAACTAGTGATAGGGAATGAGTTAGTTTGGATGGAGTAGTATTACCCCAAAGTAATCACTTTAAATATCTAGGCTCAATCCTTCAAGTAGATAGGGATGTGAAGAGGATATTAGTTATAGGATTAAAGCCGATGGTTAAAGTGGAGAAATGCTATGAGAGTTTTACGAATTGCAAAATTCCCAATAAGTTGAAAGAAAAATTTTACTGCATAATCATACGACCCACCATGTTATATGGTATTGAGTGTTGGGCATTGAAGTAGTCATATATGTCTAAGATAAGAGTTATGGGAAAAGAATGTTAAGGTGGATGAGTAGTCATACTAGACTAGATAAAGTCCGTAATGAGAGTATTAAAGAAAATGTAGTAGTGCCAATTGAGGATAAGTTGATAGAAGGAAGATTGAGGTAGTTTGGTCATATGAAGCGTAGACATACGAAGGCTCCAGTTAGATAAGTAGAGCACATTAGGTTAGAGGATAGAAAGAAAAGAAGGGATAGACCTAAACTTACTTGGAGAAAAGTAGTACAACATGACCTAGAAGCATTATACATTTTCGATGATTTAATCCAAAATTATTTAGAATGGAGAAAGATAATCCATATAGCTGACCCCAAATTATTGGAATAAAAGTTTAATTGAGTTGAGTTGAGTTGTATCCCTATGAATGTTTAAAAAATTTATCAAGATTCAACTTTCAAGCATGTGGTTGGACCCTTCTGAGTTTTGGGATGTCGAGGCTAAGGGTTAAAATTTTGAGCCAATACCACTTAGCTCTGTATACCATTTGGCAACGAAAGGGCTTAGGTGATGAACTTTTATTTTTTAGTCTCTGACTAATCCTCGTCACAATATGTGATTAGCAACAGAGCTTAAGGCGACAATTTTACAATTTCTAATGACGAAAATATGGTTAGCCAAATACCAAAATTTGTTGCATCAACTTGCAAATAGTAAAACGTATATAAGGATTTGTTTGTAATTTTATGTGAATTAATATTGTTTAGCTACCTAGCTGTATATATATATATATATTCAATCTAATAATATAATATTTGTCAATGAATTATTAGCACCAAACACTGATTTGTATCATATTTTAATTAATGTCACACATCAAAGATTATAAATTTTAATTTGATTGATCATTTATGTATATTATATTTAACCTGATATTTGAAGAAAAACAAGTAAAATAATAATAATATGGAACATTGATGTCTTAATTTTTGACTTCCAGCAGGAACAGATATAATGGAAAGCGATGGCCACATATTCAAAGCTACATGGTAAATTATGGCGGCTTCGGAGCAATCAAGTTAAGTGGGCTGGCAGCAATCCATTCGGGGTTTGAGAAATTTCAAAAAGCTTCACTTGTAAAGCAAAGAATATCTTATATGGAAAACTTTCTCATAAAATTATTTTTTAATTATAATTTAAAATTTATAATATATATTTATATTTTATATGTGTAAATATTTTTAAATTTTAATAATATTATTAAAATTTAAAAATTATTTTTTCTTTTTATCAAAAAAATTTTTCATTGATTTATATTTTGAATGTTTTAAATATTAAAAAATATAAAAATATTTTTTACAAAACAAATAGTGCCTAAACCTCAATTTTCTTTGAAATTGAAGATATAAAAAATAAAAATACTAAAAATAAAAAATTGAATCCGTCTCAACAGAATGGTTATTATATATATATATTCTTTCATTTTATAATTATATCAAAATTAAAAGTTTTTGCTAAATTATTTCCTATAACATATATTAAAATTATATTTTACTAATCAATATAACATAATTAATAATTATTAAATAGAATTGTATTTCTATTGAGAGTCGATCCCGTAATAATTATAAATTAAACAAAAATAAATTTTCCTTCACCTGGCTAACTTTAGTTTGATTAATGAATAGTGTTAATGAATTATATAATTATTTCTTCTTATTATCTTTTATAATTTAAAAATACATGTGTAAAATTTTTGTTTATTATAATTATAAAATTTTTTTAATTATCGAAATTTATTTATTTCATTATCAAAATTTATTTTTTTATTAATATTATAAAAATTTTCTGAATACCTTTTTACTATAAAATATTATTGTCGAAAAACTTAAATTTTAATTAAAAAAATATGTGTACAAAACATACATATTAAAATTTAACTATATTTATTTAAATATTAATTATAAAATATATCAAATTACTATTTACGATTATGTATTATTTTTATATTATTATTAATAATATAACTTATATAACATGATCGTACAATTTATAGTTGTTATTATTATTATTATTATTATTATTATTATTATTATTATTATTATTATTATTATTATTATTACTTAATTTTATCACTTAGTAGATTTAATATTAACATGTGTTTATGATTTTTAATAATCATTATATAATAATTAGAATATTTAATAATTAATAAATGCTATAATTTACTGTCAATTATAATTATGCATAAAATAATACAAAGTTTAAATAATTTTTTTTAAAGAGATTTAATTAAAATTGTTATATATTACATATAAGTGTGTGTGTGTATATATATATATATATATATTTTTTTTTTTTTTTCTTTTTACCATTTGTCAACGAAATGATATGGATAATTTATAAGAAATGATATTGGATCATTTATAAGAAATGAAATGGATCATTTATAAGAAATGAAATGATACTCAAATTATAAGAAAAACAAGTAAAATAATAATAATATAGATCATTGATATCTTAATTTTTGACTTCCAGCAAAGAACAGATCTAAATAGAAAGCGATGCGATTATTGATTAGGCCACATATTCAAAGCTGCATGGTAAATAATGGCGGCTTCGGAACAATCAAGTTAAGTAGGGGAGGCTGCATTCCATTCGGGGTTTGAGAAATTTCAAAAAGCTTCACCTGTAAAACAAAGAATAACTTATACGGAAAAATTTATCATAAAATTATTTTTTAATTATAATATTAAATTCATAATATATACTTATATTAAATATGTTTAAATATTTTTAAATTTTACTGTGTATTAATTTAATTAAATGCAGAACATGACCTGTTAAACTTTAAAATATATAGCTCTCTAAAGAGAGGAAAATTAACATCCAAAATTAATAATCATTTTGTGATGTGATTGATTATTTGTCTATAGATATGGATGAGTATAAACTGTATAATGTTTACTGTTGAATGTGTAATCAGTTTGTCTATAATATAAAAAAAAAAAAACATTATAATTCATTTGTGATGTCGTTGATTACTTCGCTTTGTAATAAATTAATGATTAGTGGTATTTAATCCTACGCAGTAAGGCAAAATATTGGACCCTCTTTGAAAATAAATAAAATCTTTCACTTTTAAAAATAGATAAAAAATGACTGAATTATAATTTACTTTTAATATAAATTCAATTAAAATTATGCATAAAGTATGCTAATGTATAGGGTACTTATCAATAATATTGTGTATTTGACTTACAACATTTGGTTGATACTTATTATATTTGAAGTAAATTAATAAATTATTTTTTATCAAATAGTTTGAAAAGTTTTTTTATAAAAACTATGGCAAAAATAATGAACTCATAAAGAAGTTTTTGAAATTATTCAGCAAATAACAACTTATCAATCTGCTTCAAAATATAATAAATAATTACAAGAATTTGCAAATCACATTCAGAAATTACTGAGATGAATTATGCGCACTAAAAGATTTTCATGTACATTACCTCAATTTATATTAAAGATAAATTATGACATATTCATCCAAAAAGGATAAAAAAATTTATTTGATTTTTTTTTAATTTGAAGATTTATTTATACCTCAAAATACTTGACATATTTTAAGGCAAAAAAAAAACATTTTATTGGGTTTATTTAACTTACACAATGAAAAAAAATATTAAAATAATTAATCACAAATACAAAAATTAATTTTAATTATATATTTTTTTAATTATCTTGTCTCGTTTTATTATATATTTTCCACTTGATTGATCATTGGTGACACATTCAATGTAATAAAAATCACTGAATCCTCTTATACATTATTTTCCACTGCATTAAAAAAAATAATATAAGAGATTTGGTGTTATTTATATCACAAATAATAAAAATTATATTTTTAGTAAAAATTATATTGAAATACTAAGATTTGAAGTAAAAGATTTAAATTTAATTTTAATATAAATTATTAATGAATTATGAATTTTAAATAATTAAAAACTAATTTTTCAAGTAGACTCAGATTTCAAATAATAATATTTCATAAATTATTTTAAATAAGACATTTTCACATTTATAATTCTAAATTTTAACTAATTAAACAAATTTATGACTTATCAAATTTAAATTTCACATTTTAAATTCTCCGTAAAAAAGTTAATGTATTTAATATTTTTTTTTTCATTGCATACCTTGAAAAAAAAGAAAACCTCATTCTCTCTTGAGGGAAATTGGATTCCATTTTCCTTCCTTACTCTTGCTTAGACGCAGGAATTTCCCCACTCTATAAATGGTCCCCTTTTTTGTTTAATGCCAAACATACTCCCAATTTTTTAAGCTAGCCACATGGAGTTTGTTTCTCCCTTCTCAGCAAGTGTTATGCTCACCATACTCGCCCTTGTAACTTGGTTCATCTACTCTTCGTTTTGGACTTCGACTAAGGCATGTAAGAAGAGAGTACCGCCAGAACCCACTGGTGCTTGGCCTGTTATTGGCCACCTTCATCTCCTAGCAGGCCCACAGCCACCTCACATAATCCTTGGAAAATTGGCTGACAAGTACGGTCCCATTTTCACCATCAAGATTGGCGTCCATCGAACAGTGGTCATAAGTAATTGGCAGATTGCTAAGGAATGTTTCACTACCAATGACAAAGCTTTGGCAAATCGTCCAAAGGCACTTGCCATGGAAATCTTAGGCTACGATTATTCCATGCTTGGCTTCAGTCCTTACGGAGAATACTGGCGCCAAATTCGTAAGATAGTCACTCTTGAGCTTCTGTCCAATCATCGGCTTGAGATGCTAAAGCATGTGAGGGAAGCTGAGGTGAAAGCTGCCATAAAAGGGTTATATCAGGAATGGATCAAGAACAAAAGTAATTTCGATAAGCTTACGGTAGATATGAAGAGATGGTTTTGGGACATAACTTTAAATGTGATATTAAAGATAATTGTAGGGAAGCGATATGTGGAGTATACAAATAGTAGCGAGAGTCAAGAGAGTGACGTATGGCGAGATGCTCTGAGGGAATTTATGGATTTGTCAGGGGAATTTGCGGTATCAGATGCGCTTCCATATTTAAGGTGGTTGGATTTGGGGGGAGTCGAGAGGAAGATGAAGAAGACCCTCAAAAGCCTAGACCATGTTGTTGTACAGTGGTTAGAAGAACGCAAGCAGAAGAAAGGAACCACCATAGCAAAGGGAGAGGAAGATTTCATGGGGGCTCTGTTGTCCATTCTGAATGACGCAAAAGAGCTTTACAGACAAGATGTTGACACTATCAACAAAGCTACGTGCCTGGTACGCCTCTCTTAGTATTTTCGGAACTATAGATTTGATTCTCCACTCTCCTACTGAAAAAATTCTTAAAGACGATCTGAGTTTTATTTATTTGTCCTGTTATTAATTGCTTGAATTCACGCAGAGTCTTATTTTAGCAGCCTCGGACACCACAACAATTACAATGACTTGGGCTTTGTCTTTACTACTAAATAATCCTGATGTCTTGAAGAGGGCCCAAAATGAATTAGACGTTCATGTTGGTCGAGAAAGGCAAGTGAAGGAGTCCGACACACAGAATTTGATTTATCTCCAAGCTATTATCAAGGAAACCTTCAGATTATATCCTGCTGCACCACTATTAGTGCCACATGAATCCATGGAAGAGTGTGTTGTAGATGGCTACCATATTCCACCAGAGACACGCGTAATCGTAAATGCTTCAAAAATTCAGAAAGACCCAAGCGTGTGGTTGGACCCTGAGAAATTTCAACCAGAGAGATTTCTTACCACCAATAAGGACGTTGATTTCAAAGGTCAAAACTTCGAATTGATACCATTTGGCAGTGGAAGGAGAATTTGCCCTGGAATCTCATTTGCTCTTCAAATTTTGAACCTGACGCTGGCAACTCTGCTACATGCATTTGAAATTGAAACTTCGTCAGACAGTCCTATTGATATGAGTGAGTCAGCTGGTTTAACCAACGCCAAGGTCACCCCGGTGGAAGTTGTTCTTACTCCTCGCCTTCCTGCTAACCTGTACTAGCTAGAACCTACCTGATATGTAACATCAAACTTATTATTAAGCTTTCCCATTTGAAAAATGTTGCTCCATCCCTTTCTTTTACCTAATATTTGTAACATATACCTATCATGGACCTATACTAATTCGAGTATCGTATAATTTGTGCACAAGTTCTAGATTTTCAATTACCCAAAATAGGTATAGACCAAAAGTAATTCGAAATATGTGCATAAATTTCTCAAGATAATCAGAAATTTTTCTTACTTGAGTAGATTCAAAATATAAAATATATAATGAAATTCATTTATTAAACATATAAATTTGATATATATTTATATTTTAAATTTATAATGGATCGAATTCATATATTTACACAAATATATTACATTAAATTAATAAATAAATATCAAATACAGATATATATATCAAATGAGTACATAATTTTAAATATTTATTTATTAATAAAATATTAAAATTAGAGGTTAAAAGGATAATTTTTTTTATTAAATCTAGACCATGATTTATGATGACCAAAGTAATGGAATATTATTACCTAAAAGTTGGAGTAGATTTTTTTTGGGCTAAAAAATTTTGGTGAACTTTTGTCTCTCTAATCTTGATATTAATTATTTAATTTACTATAATACTATATCATTAATGATATTATAGTTATTACGACAATAATATCACATTTTTTAAAATATTAACCTTTCACTCGCTTGGTTGATCCATTAACATAGGCAATAATTTAATTTTCATACGTGATTGTATGCAGTAATAACTACTTATAATTTTTTTTGCTTAAAAAAAAATTGATAATAGTCTCTCTCTCTCTCTCTCTATATATATATATATATAAAGGGATCAATTGCCAGCAAAAGAATAATGCATTGGCTAACGTGGTTGCTTCATGTAGCGCCATACCCTTCCCTGCTCTAAGGTTTCCTGATAGCTACACCGTTTTCTAGACTAGAGAACCATTATTATTTAATTTCTGAATATTATTATTATTATTATTATTATTATTATTATTATTATTATTATTTTAATTGTTAATTTCTGTTGTTTAGATGCTAAAAAATTACATTAATAAATTATATTTAGTTTCATTGTTTAATGTTATAAAAAAATTATTATCTTTTATTGGTTTCATCAATTTAAATTATAAAAAATAAAAATTTAAATTTCCAATAATAGAAACTAAAAATTAAAAAAAAAAAAATTGATACCAAATACTAATTCTTTAAACGTTCTTCCTCAATCTTGCCACACGTGATTAAAACCACTCTCACACCACTCCAGAGTCCAGACTGAATCCCAAGGGAGACTGCGCAACAGCACCGTCATTATGTAAAACAACGAAGTCCAACGTTGGGCACACCTACTAATGTACTTGAAATTGTGTGTATCAATTAAACTAAAAGTCGATGTGCAAACACTGGGGACGGGCTGTTCTCGGTCTGATTTTGAATTGAAATTATTGGTTTGATCGCTTTTACGGTTTAGATTGATTTCAATTTGAAATTGTTTTGATTGAAGAGGATTTTGTGTCTTTTTTTATTCCACTCATGGAATTATCAAATTATAGTAAATTTTTAAATATTATTTATTTGGTTTTTAATATAAAATAATTAAAAAAATTTAATATAAACTTAATATAAATTAAAAAAAAATATATATTTTTTAATTGGACTGATTTTAATTTAAAATCTCGTATTCAAATTGATGATTCTAAATCGATTCTGATTTAAATTCATGGAAGAGGACTATAACAGGCCCCTATACCGATTTCTTGGTCGGTTCATGAATTAGTAGCATTGACTCTAGCCAATTTCGAATTTGACCCATTTGGATCCCAATTCAATTTATAATTTGAACCGCCCGTGTCCGGGTCTATGCATAAACAATTAACATTATGATATGTCCTTTGCTTTCGTGAGATTTCAAATTTCCACGACACTTAATCTGACTTCAAGAAACAGACCCCACACTTCAAGTAATTGGAAAAAACAAGCTAGGACAGGTTCTGCTAATCAAAATATATTTATCAATATATATACTAGATCTGTCTCACCTGTCTTACTTATATATATATAATTTAACCTCAAAATTTTTAGACTCTAAAATTTCAAAACATTAAACCTTAAAATCTAAATTAATTTTAAAAATCTAAACCCTAAATTCTAATATTCTAAATCTTAAACCATAAATTTTAAATTTTAGATTTCTAAATTTTAAACTTGACAATTTAAATTCTAAATCTTAATTTTAAAATTCTAAATTTAAACAGCTAAATCTAAACCTAAAGGTGGAACAAAGTTGAAACATATATAATTGGGTGATTTAGTATTTTCTTTATTTTTTTTTAAAATAAAAAATACTACTTCTGTCTAATTTCAAGTACCCTTTAAAATTTTAACGCAATAATTAAAAAAAAAATATTTAGATAGCCTCATTACTAAATGTTAGAAGAAAGAATACAAGTAATGAAGAAAATGATTGTGTATTTGTCTGTGTATTTGTCTGTGTCTTTTTCTGTCTATTTGTCTGTCTCATTTACAGAGATATTACATCTATTTATACATAAGAATATGAACTAATTTAGAAATATGAGCTAATTTAGACAAGAATAATAATTGCTATAATTATGCTATAAATCTCCTATAATCATATTAATTACTGTAATTATGCTAATTGCTATAATTATGCTAATTGCTATAATTATGCTAACACCCCCCCTCAAACTCAAGGTGGTAGCGCATGTGCCAACTTGAGTTTGCTTAAGAGATCCTGAAAGAGAGTGGGATGATACGTTTTGGTGAATATATCGATAGAGGAGACAGGAATCAAACCGAACAGGTAGAACGACGAAGAGTAGTGCTAGGAGCAGATGCAGCGCAGTAATCGGATCAACAATCGTGCAGATTTAACAGAGACAGTAAATCGGACGGTAGAACTACGAAGAGTAGTGCTAGGAGCAGATGCACTAGGAGCGTATGCAGCGCAGTACTGGATCAACAATTGGTGCAGATTCAACAGAGATGTAAATCGACAGTAGAACTACGAAGAGTAGTGCTAGGATCGATGCAATAGGAGCGTATGCAGCGCAGTAATCGATCAACAATCGTGCATTCAACAGAGACAAGTAACCGACGGGTAGAACTACGAAGAGTAGTGCTAGGAGCGTATGCAGCAGTGCATCGATCAACAATCGCGATTCAACAGAGGCGCGAACCGACGGGTAGAACTACGAAGAGTAGTGCTAGGAGCAAATGCAGGCGCAGGTACTGGATCAACAACTGGTACAGATTAAACAGAGGCAGGTGTAGTTGGACTAACATTGAGCACATCACAATCATCTGGATCAGGATTTGGAAACGGCACTTTGGTATAATAACAGAAATAAAAGAATGAACCAGAACATGTTGTAGAGAGAGAAGAGAGACCCCATAAACTATAACTAAAAGCTTTACGGCTCTGATACCATGTTAGAAGAAAGAATACAAGTAATGAAGAAAATGATTGTGTATTTGTTTGTGTATTTGTCTGTGTCTTTTTCTGTCTATTTGTCTGTCTCATTTACAGAGATATTACATCTATTTATACATAAGAATATGAACTAATTTAGAAATATGAGCTAATTTAGACAAGAATAATAATTGCTATAATTATGCTATAAATCTCCTATAATCATATTAATTACTGTAATTATGCTAATTGCTATAATTATGCTAATTGCTATAATTATGCTAACAAATATTTAAAAAATTTTCATCAACGTATATTTTGTTTTTAGAATAAGAACACGTATATTTGAGTGATTAATCCATGTCGAATTACAAAAGCCTTTGCCCTTCCATAGAAATCTTGGGCCACGACTATTCCACGATCATTGCCCATTCTGAAATCTAAATGACGCCAAGAGAGCTTTCTATGCAAGTGAAGGAGAGTCAGACAGCAGAAGAATTTGATTTACCTCAGAGCCATTATCAAGGAATCCCTTTGATTATATCCTGTTGTGCCACTATTTTCTGCCACATGAATCCATCGAGGAGTGTGTTGTAGATGCATGGTTACCTTATGTTAGAAGAAAGAATACAAGTAACGAAGAAAATGATTGTGTATTTGTCTGTATCTCATTTACAAATATATTACATCTATTTATACATGAAAATATGAATTAATTTGGACAAGAATAATAATTGCTATAATTATGCTACACAAATCTCCTATAATCATGCTAATTGCTGTAATTATGCTACACAAATCTCCTATAATCATGCTAGTTGTTGTAATTATGCTAACACCCCCCCCCCTCAAACTCAAGGTGGTAGCACAGGTGCCAACTTGAGTTTGCTTAAGAGATCCTGAAAGCGAGCGGGAGGATGCGTTTTGGTGAATATATCACGGTTTGGTGACAGAGGAGACATGAATCAAATATATGGTGCCATGAGCAACATGATGACGTACAAAATGACAATCAATTTCGATGTGTTTGGTACGCTCATGAAATACATCATTATGAGAAATCTGTATGGCACTTCTATTATCGCAATGAAGCATTGTGGCAGAAGAATGAGTGACACCCAAATCAGTTAATAACCACCGTAACCAAAGTAATTCAGATGTAGCATCAGCAAGAGCACGATATTCAGATTCTGTGCTAGAACGTGCAACAACAGTTTGCTTTTTGCTACGCCAAGAGATAAGAGAATTACCCAAGAAGAAACAATAACCAGTTGTAGAAACGATCTATCAGATCACCAGCCCAATCAGCATCAGAGTAGCCAGATAATACTAGGGAGGAGGTAGCGGAAAAGTGCAAACCATGAAAAAGAGTGCCTTTGATATAACGAAGGATTCGGCATCAGAGAGAAATGAGTTGAGCGAGGAGCGCATATACCGGCCGACGGATGAACAAAGATATGAAATATCGTGTCGAGTAATCGTGAGATAAACAAGACTCTCGACAAGTCAGCCGATATAAAGTAGGATCATCAAGAGGAGTGCCATCAAGAGGTGTAAGTTTGCAATTGAGCTCCAATGGGGTTGATATCGCTTTGCTATCGCTGATGCCCGCCGAGAAAGTAAGTCGATGCATACTTGGCTTGAGATAGATAATAGCCATCAGAATTTTGAGAAACTTCAAGACCCAAAAAATAGCTGAGAGAACCCAGGTCTTTCATTTCAAAATGTTGATTGAGATAATGTTGTAACTCTAGAATACCAGATGAATCATCTCCTGTTATTATCATATCATCAACATAAAGCAACAGAAGAACAATACCACTGTCAGTTCAGCGAGTGAATAATGCAGAATCATGTGGACTAGAGAGAAAACCAAGTTGAGCAAGAGTGGAACTAAATTTGGCAAACCAGGCCCTGGGAGCTTGTTTTAATCCATATAAGGCTCGTCGAAGTTTGCAAACCTTATGAGGAGAATGATAACTAGGTGGAGGATGCATATAAACCTCTTCTGTTAAATCACCATGAAGAAAAGCATTTTTGACATCCATCTGGAAAAGTTTCCATTTACGAACTGCAGCAATAGCTAAGAGACTGCGAATAGATGTTAATCGGGCCACTGGAGCAAAAGTTTCTTCATAGTCGATACCATACTCTTGAGTGTACCCTTTGGCTACTAAGTGTTACACTCATTTCATATAGGCATTTTAGGGTAGTTTTGCATCCATTTTGCCCTTATATTTTAGTATATTTTATGTTTTTAGCTTTATTTTAGCTTATTTGTTAACTTTAGATACTTTATATTTGATTTTCGTAATTTTGTTGTTTTTGATAGGATTTTGTGGCAAATCGAAGATCAATGAGTGCAATAGGAAATAATTTGAAGAGATTTGAAGTTCTTTAAGCATGGAGGAAAGTTGAAGAAATCAAGCCTTGAAAGAGCAAACTAGCCGAAATTTGCTTGAGACTCTGCTTAAGATCCCGCTAGGTAAAGCGGCGAAGGCTTAAGGTGCAGCACAAGTTAAACATGAGCAGAAAAGTCTATTTTACTCTAAGTCTGCCGAGATTTGCTGAAGGTCTACTTAACCTTAAGCAGACAATGCGACTAAAAGCTGAAATTTGCTAAGAAGCTGCTTAGGGTTAAGCCGAACCTTAGATCGCCTAACGTGAATAGTGTCCGACTTGGATAATTTTACACCTCATTTCCTATCCACTCCTTGGCTCTTATTTACTTTTAGGGCAACTTTTTGGGACCATATAAATTCATCATTTCCTAGTTTTTGCCACAAGACACAAGAAGGGGAAACGGGAAGAAACAAAGAAAAGAAAAAAAAAACACGCGAGAAAGAATAAGAAGGAGAAGGAGCACGCCATTTCTGCTGGAGAGTCATACCACCCACCTGCAGCTTTTTCGTAGTTTTGGGCTTTCCTTCCCTTGGGTTTTTCTATTTCTTAGTCTATTTTTATGTTTCTTTTGCTAGTTTTATCATTTCCTCTTGTAAATTTTATCATGATATAATAGTTTTTCTAAGATTTCAGAGTTGGGTCGCACTATTTTGAATCTATTTGTGGATTTGGATTGGGTTTTATCTAGATTTATATAAATATGAGTTTTGATTCTTTTCTTTGTGTGCTTTATGACTTACCTAATGTTGGATCCCATTGGGTCTAGTTTTTAATCTTTGATTGAAGGACCGAAAGGTGAAAATCATTGATAGATAATCAAGGATTAGAACTTGAAATCCCCTAGATTTAGAAATAAACTAGGGTTTTAAGAGGATTCATTGATTGATTACAAAACTTAATGGGTTTTAAGTTAATCAAATATCGTATGAAAGTAGGTTTGGTTTTCTTAAAATACTCTTTGGTTTGCTTGAAAAAGATATCAAAGGATTTTAGAATCAATCACCTTCAAACTCTATTTTCTTTTAAAATTGGATGACCCAAGACAAATCCCAATAGACTTAATTCATAAACCCCAACTTTGGAATCAATTTTACTATTAATTAGTCTTTGTTTTTGCTTACCCATTATTAATTTAGTTAATTTTTGCTTAGATTAACACTTTATTTACATTACCCATTACCTGTTTTCTTTATTTTCTACTTAAATTGCTGCATTTAGTAAAATTAGTTCTTACAAATTGTCATTAGTCTAAATAATCGAAATAACCATAGTCTAGTACTCAAACACAATTCCTCGTGGGAACGATACTTTACTTATCACTCTATTACTTGATACGACCCGTATACTTGCGGATTCGCCACACCAAGTTTTTGGCGCCGTTGCCGGGGAATTGTTGTTTGATATTAGATGATTTGGTTGTTTGGTTAATTTAGACATTTTCTTTTTAATTTTCTTTTATTATTACTTTACTTTGTGTTTTTCTTTTTAAAATTTTCTTTTATATTTCTAATTTTATTTCCATTTGCTTATCTTGTGAGGTATTTCAAAATGTTTCACGTACAAGTCTTCACAAGTTTTGCTCAACTGCACTTGGAGCCCTTTTATGTTGCTTGGGGAAGATTTAATGATATGGTAGAGAGATTTTCCAACCACAACCTTTCAAATCAGTCTCTAATTCTTTGTTTCTATGATGGTTTGGATGAAGCGACAAGAAATTGGGTAGATTATGGAGCTTGGGCAACTGGTGATCATGTTCTTCAAAGAGGTCATGAGGATGTCATTCACTTGTTGAATGACATGGCGGATTTTGATTACCATTGGCATTGGGACCCTTCATCGCAGGTTGAGTCACCAATATCCCCCATACCACAAACAACCCAATATTTCACACCAATCATTTGAGTTTGAAGAAGAGAAGGGAGTGGGACATGAAGAGGCAGAAGATAAATTTGAAAATCTCTTTAACCAATTATTAAAGATTCAAGAAGACCAAGGAATGAAACTTAAAGAGATGGTAGCTAAATTGGATGATCTTGAAACATCAATGAAGAAAAATGAGCTATCAATTAAGATGATGAATGGAGTTTATGAGGAGGAACAAAATACTCAAGCTGGGGACAATGGGTTAAACTATGATAATGCTTCATGGGAATTTGAATCTGCAGAAGAAGTGGAGCCTCAATCAGAAAAAGAAAAATCCTTTGAAGATGAGTTACCAATAGAGTTTCCACAAGAAAATGAGTTACTTGAAGAAGAAATAGAACTTAAAGTTGAAGGAAACAACTCTTTTATCCTTAGAGAGTCATTAGAAGAGGGCTTATATGGAAATGAGTTAGAAAAGAAGTTGGTGGTTGAGGAAATTGATAAAACCATTAACTTGAGGTCATTGATGGATCTTTCACATACACCACCAGAAGACCCTTTTCTCTCATGGATACCTCCTTCATCATTTTATATCCCCCATGAGCTAAAGCTTTCTTCAACCCAAGCATGTGATTCAACTCCAAGTGTTGTTCATGCTACATGCAAATTTGCTTCAAATCTGGCCAATTTTTGATTAGCATATTTGAAGGGGTCAAGCTAATGACCTTAAATAAGCGCTTCTTGGGAGGCAACCCAAGCGTATCCTTTTATAGTTTGTTAATTTCCATTTCATTTCATTTTAGTTTTTACCCTCATTAAACTCAAAAGTGACATTTGTTTAACTTTTGCAGGTCATTCATGAAGATTGGGCAAATTAACATTTGTAGCAAAAACAAAGAATTGAAAGAGAGCAAGTATAAAGCAAAATTCTGCACTTTATGCAGTACCTGTGAACAGTAACACCTTTAAACTTGTGCTAAATTGCTGATATTGCAATATACTTGATAGCACATGTTTGATTTTGTGTTTTGTGTAAATTCTGTGAAATGCAACTTAAATGAGGATCAATTTTGATATTTAGGACTGATGTGAGCTTTATTGAGGTGCAAAAATAGTGTTTGTTAAGTTTTACCTTTTAGTGTATATATAATTTTCTAATCTGTTAGGAATTTACATGATTTTGTTTGAATTGCTGCTAGTTTTTGTAATCTGCAGATTTTTATTACTGTTCACGCTACTGTTCATGCTGCTTAAAAAGTCAATTTCTATGTCTTTTCTGCAATTTTTGAATGTTTGGAACTTGTCTCAAATGCTGCTGAAAATGTGCTTTTGGTATAAGTTTAGAAAGGAGACCATTTCATTAAATGTGCAAAAAGGTAGTCACAATGGGTGCTTAAAATGAACAATGATTGCAAAAAGCTAAATGAACATGTGCTATGCTTACTAAGTTTATGAGAGATGATGAGCTAAAATTCTTTAATTTTATGGTGTTTGTGTGTATTTGGTAATTGCTAAGGGTCATGACAGCATTCCATAGCATTTGGACTGTTTTTGGTAAGCAAAACCACAATTTTTCCCAAAACCTGCCGAAACTTGCTGATGATGTTGCTTGTCAAGCAGAGTCTTAAGCAAATTCTGCTGAACCTTATGCTTAACCCCAAGCACAGCCCAGATTATCAGTTGTCTGTCCCACATTTTAAAAAGCCCAAAACTTCCGCCATTTTTATAAAACCCTCGCCCACACTCCCAATAAGCCACAACTCTCATTCTACATGCTTCAAGAAATGAAAGACCTCACAGAAAATTTAGAAACTGCTTCTGAAGCTTCAGACCACAATGAACCTACTGCAGAACCTCGGCGGACTCGATGCAAAGAACAAAGCCTTGACATACAGAGCTTGAACAAGAGAGCAAGAATTTAGTATTAATTTTAGTGCAGTTGCAATAGCAGTAACAGTACTAGTTTTTCAATTCAGTTTTAGTTTCTGTGTTAGGTTTATTTTGTAATTTGTTTATTTTAATCTTCAAACTTTTATTTTATTTTCTGCTATGGACATAGTTATTCTGTGAATGCTTTTTGGTTTAATCCTTTATTTAACTGTTAGATCTTATTTCTTTACACTTTTTCATCTTCTTGCACATTATTTTTGCACTTTATCTTTTCTTCAATCCTAATTTTGTTGACATTGATGAGTTGCACAAATTTTCTTTGAGCCGCATCTGTTTCACATCATTTGGAGGTAACAGCTTACCCTTTTACTATTTATGCCTATGGTATGTTGCCAATGCTTATGCTTTCGCTTTACCCTACGCAACAGGTTAAGCAACATCTTAAGCAGTGTAAATTCATACATTTGGGATACCTTTTCACATTTTTCTCTCTAAAGCTTCATTGTTAATATCATTTTGAGCTAATTTTGGAATTCTTGAGCTTATATTGATTTAATCCCCAATTGTATAAATTTCAATAATTGAGTAATTCACACAATTTTGCCCATCTTTGCATTCATTTTAAACATTGAGGACAATGTTTCATTTGAGTTTGGGGGTGAGGGCAAAATTTTTGCAAAATTTCATTCATTCATTTATTGCATTTCATTCATCCATATATAGATAATCCATATACTTATACATATACCACGCACATGTCTATACTTATATACATACATTTGCATATAGTTTTCATATAGATTACACTTAGTTTTAATTTGATTTATGTATTCATTTTAGGATCATGCATATCATAAAAATAATTTTTTTACCTTGTCCTTAGAGGATTGAGAATTGCTTTGAAGAGCAATTGAGCTTACTTTTAGAAGGGTTTGATGGATTGAAAGTTCTAGATAGGTGCAAAGTTATTAGATTCTTGCTTTAGTTTATATCTTCTTAGCCAAGGGCCACCCAATCAATTGCATTGACTTTGAGTGCTCAGAGAAAACTCTAGAGTGAGAAGTAGCTAATTGATGTCTCACCAATCCTAGAACAATCTTTCTAAACCTTTCAAGGCGAAATCATAGCATACACTTGAAAAAGAAATGATTTAGGCATTCTTTGAATTTTAAACCCATATTTTAGCCTTAGCCAACCTCACTTCAAAATTTCCCTTTGGAACCAATTTGAGCCTACATTTATCCCTCTTATTTCTTTGAAACTCACATCAATGCCTAGCCATAAACTCAAACACTTACCTACCCCCCATGAGAATAATTCTTTAAGTGATAGATACACATAAAAAAAATAAAATATATATATATATATAATAATTAGTTGGGAGAAGTGACTAAAAAAAAAAAAAAAGGCTAGCAAATTCAATTATGTTATGTAAAGTAATTCACCACCCAAGTACACAAAGAAATGAGTTTAGGGGTGAATTGAAAGGGACAATTGTAATTCAAAGTCAATATTATTTATATAGTCCCTCTAAAAGCTTCAAAATTATATGCTAGCATTGGTGAATAGTTGTAAAGTTCTTTCTCCCAAATCCTTCCTAAAAAAAAAAATAAAAAAAAAATAAAAAAAAATTTTGTGTCTTGATCTTTTAATAATTTGATTATTCTCATATTTTGTTACCCTTATCCCTTTCTTGTTAGCCACATTATCACCCCCTTAGCCCCATTACGACCCTTGAAAGTCCTTTTGATCTTTTGATGGTGTTTTGCTACATTAGTGGAGATTGGAATAGGAGAATTGCCTATGGGATTGGGATATCATTAAATCCATCTATTTACTTCCATCATTATTTGAGACGCTTTAGTTTATGGATTACCCTAATGTCTATTTAGGCATGATTATTCTCTGTGATTGATTGGTTTGGGCTTGATGATATGGATAATTGACCCAAGGCTAAGCGGTGATAACTTTGGTAAGGATTGAATTCTTTGCATCTTGAAAGTGGGTATATAGTTTGTTGGTGGCTAAAAGTAAGCTTGAGAGTTTGGATAAGTAATTTTCATAAATTTAAGGTAAGGTACCCCAAATTGTATTAATTGTTTTAATTTGCTTGAGGACAAGCAAATGTTTGAGTTTGGGGGATTTGTTACACTCATTTCATATAGGCATTTTAGGGTAGTTTTGCATCCATTTTGCCCTTATATTTTAGTATATTTTATGTTTTTAGCTTTATTTTAGCTTATTTGTTAACTTTAGATACTTTATATTTGATTTTCGTAATTTTGTTGTTTTTGATAGGATTTTGTGGCAAATCGAAGATCAATGAGTGCAATAGGAAATAATTTGAAGAGATTTGAAGTTCTTTAAGCATGGAGGAAAGTTGAAGAAATCAAGCCTTGAAAGAGCAAACTAGCCGAAATTTGCTTGAGACTCTGCTTAAGATCCTGCTTAGGGTAAAGCGGCAGTGCTTAAGGTGCAGCACAAGTCAAACATGAGCAGAAAAGTCTATTTTACTCTAAGTCTGCCGAGATTTGCTGAAGGTCTGCTTAACCTTAAGCAGACAGTGCGACTAAAAGCTAAAATTTGCTAAGAAGCTGCTTAGGGTTAAGCCGAACCTTAAGCAGACTGCCCAGAATGTGAATAGTGCTGCTGACTTGGATAATTTTACACCTCATTTCCTATCCACTCCTTGGCTCTTATTTACTTTTAGGGCAACTTTTTGGGACCATATAAATTCATCATTTCCTAGTTTTAGCCACAAGAACAAAAGGGGAAACGGGAAGAAACAAAGAAAAAAAAAAAAACACGCAAGAAAGAATAAGACGGAGAAGGAGCACGCCATTTCTTCTGGAGAGCTGCTACCAGTCCACCTGCAGTTTTTCAGAGTTTTGGGCTCTCCTTCCCTTGGGTTTTTCTATTTCTTAGTCTATTTTTATGTTTCTTTTGCTAGTTTTATCATTTCCTCTTGTAAATTTTATCATGATATAATAGTTTTTCTAAGATTTCAGAGTTGGGTCGCACTATTTTGAATCTATTTGTGGATTTGGATTGGGTTTTATCTAGATTTATATAGATATGAGTTTTGATTCTTTTCTTTGTGTGCTTTATGACTTACCTAATGTTGGATCCCATTGGGTCTAGTTTTTAATCTTTGATTGAAGGACCGAAAGGTGAAAATCATTGATAGATAATCAAGGATTAGAACTTGAAATCCCCTAGATTTAGAAATAAACTAGGGTTTTAAGAGGATTCATTGATTGATTACAAAACTTAATGGGTTTTAAGTTAATCAAATATCGTACGAAAGTAGGTTTAGTTTTCTTAAAATACTCTTTGGTTTGCTTAAAAAAGATATCAAAGGATTTTAGATTCAATCACCTTCAAACTCTATTTTCTTTTAAAATTGGATGACCCAAGACAAATCCCAATAGACTTAATTCATAAACCCCAACTTTGGAATCAATTTTACTATTAATTAGTCTTTGTTTTTGCTTACCCATTATTAATTTAGTTAATTTTTGCTTAGATTAACACTTTCTTTACATTACCCATTACCTGTTTTCTTTATTTTCTACTTAAATTGCTGCATTTAATAAAATTAGTTCTTACAAATTGTCATTAGTCTAAATAATTGAAATAACCATAGTCTAGTACTCAAACACAATTCCTCGTGGGAACGATACTTTACTTATCACTCTATTACTTGATACTAATTC